>NW_010960187.1:3584482-3628099 GCF_000463585.1 Tarenaya hassleriana | reverse complement strand
AAAAAAAATACATATACCACATATGCATATAAAACATATATATATATATATATGTATTATATATATGTGTGTATATATATAAATATGTTTATATATGTGTATATATGTATATCATTTCATTATATATGTATGTGTATAATTTTTAAAATTTTATTTTTATTTTTATTATTTTATTTTTATGTTATATTAATTAATATTATTAAATATTAGGGATTGATGATGTGGCAGATGACTAGGATGCCATGTCAGCATTAAATAATATATTTTTTCGTTCAGGGTTTTATTTGCCAATTTTTAAAAGTATAGAGTTTTAATTGCCAATTTTTAAAAGTACAATGTTTTTTTGGATCAAAAAAAAGTACAGGGTTTAAATTGCGACGAGAGAAAAGTACAGGGTTTTAAATGGAATTATCCCTATATATATATAATATTATATGTATGTATTTGATGATGTGAAATCTCCCGTGTTCATGTTACTTTTATGTGGGCTGAATCAAGCCCACTACTATAATTTCCAACCAATCAAATCCACTACTTTAATTTCTGATAAGCGAGCCCACTACTTTCTGGGGGGGGGGGATTTGAAAAACATTAAACTACGTGGCCTATTTCGCACACTGCTTAGAAATATGGGCCAAAACATAAATAAGTATGTAATTCCGGGGCGTTGCTGTTAAACATCTTCATAGTTATTTGTTTCTCGTTTCTTCGTCAGGGCGACGGCGAAGGCGACGGAGGAAGAGGAAAAATGGCGCCTGTAGGTCCTTTACGGTTCTTCTTCATCTTCTTCCTCTTTACAGCTGCTGCATCAGTCTCTTTCAGCGCCATAGCCCACGAACAGTGTGTATCTCAATTCTCTGTTTGTTTGATGATTCGATGATCGATCTGCTCGCTGATCTGATTCGATTTCGTTCTAATTTTGGATCTCAAAAATTCTGAAACGTTGTTTTCGTTCTACCGAGATAGATATGGCGAGATCAGGAGCGTTGGGCGTCGATTTCTTTTGGGTTTCAAGGAAACTCCTCGAGGAAGCAATGTTACTTTCGAGTGCTCCCCCTCTGGTCCTTGTGTTCCGTGCCTTTACTCTGAAAAGGTTCATACTTCCTCCCGAATTTCACTTTTATCAGTGTTAAATTTCCATCGGGTTTGGTTGTTTTTCTGCTATTTGTTGTGTTTTGATATCAGATTTGTAGGGTGTGGTCGATGCTTTGGTGTTTATTACAATTTCGACTTCGATTATAGCGCCGTACGTCTCTTCCCTGATGATTTTAATGTAATCTCGAATTTGGAGTCTGTTCTGGTTAGTTTTATGTCAATCTTTTGTTGATCAGACAAAAGAATTACGATGAGAGGAATCAATAGTTTTAACTGGAAGAGAGTAAAGTTTTTGTTTTTAACTGCTCCTGGGATTGGTCTAAGGTTGTTCTGAATAAGGTTTGTGCCATCTAGCTGCTGGGTTTCCATTTCAGTGTCTTGATGCTAAAGAAAGCAATAGAATTTCTTCTGAGTTCTATATTTTAAATTCCTTTTGTTGCAACGCATGAAAATGCCAATGCAAAAGCACGGGGATTTGGGAGATTCTGACGACGAACACGCTTTTGTTTCTTCAAACTTTCTTCCTTTCAGCATGATCGGGTTTCTGTTATTTGGTCCTTTCTCTAATATTGCCTGTTTGATGGCTGATGGGCTGATGCCCTTTTCCTATTTGAATTATTTATGTAGAACAACGAGAAATACCGTTGCAGTGAAACCGGATATCGTATCCCTTTCAAGTGTAAAGAGATCACAAAAGGCTCACACCCAACAGATGGACAAGAAACTCAACATGATGAAGATGAAATTGCAACAAAATCCAGAAGAAACTTACTGGACGGTTCACCGCCATCAAAACGTAGATCTCAATCTTACACTACTTACAGGAGCTGTGTCCCAAGTGCAAATGAGGAGAAGTTATCAGTCATTGGATTTGAGGTATGGAAACATTCGGATCAACACTTCATTTGATTTTACTGATTTTGGATGAACGATACAAGCTTTGAGGTTGTTGGTTGAGATAAAAGAAAGAAAAGAATACGAAGCGTTCCAAACATTTCGGATATAAATTAGATAATGCAAACTTTGGACAGGGAATGATGCTGGGACTGTTGTTTATCAGTGGAACAATGGTATACGTCAGAAAGAGACGGACAGTTACGATGCCTGGAGTTTCCACGGGGAGATCCCAGGTTAACTCTTCTCGGTTTTAATATTTAAAATCACATTTAACGTCTGAAACCAATGGAGGCGTTTGGCTGTTGAAGAATGAAGTTAGGTTCAGAAGGTTTGCCTTCCTCGAATGATCTGAAAAAGTCGGCAGTTTGTTTGCTGCATCTCATTGAGTAGAGATGTCCATCCCCATCTCTGTCATCGTATGAGTCCTATGAATCCTCAGTTCAATTCAACGCCAAGTTTGATTCTTGGATAGTGTTTCTAGTTTTATCACCATTGTGGTTGATCTTGTTTGGTTCCAAACAGCTGCAATATGTGGGTGTATACGTAAGGGCAGGTCAAGTTTGACACCTTGGGGGGTTGAGGCCAAGATTCAACTGATCAAAGGTTGTCTGAATGTGAGGAGTCACCCACCCAAGAATCTATCTATCTATCTCTCTCTCTCTCTCTCTCTCTCTCTCACACACACACACACACACACACACACACACACAAATATACTATTATATATATATATATATACACACACACACGCACCAAGTACTGATATCTTGAAATGGAAAACTAGGTCACCCCCTAAAGGAGATTTTGTTAGGCCGAGTTGTCTTCCATAAAAGGGCCCATTAGAGGAGTAGTGTATTTGTAATGGGCCTAATGTGGGCCCTTCCATATTCTTACGACTTAAATAGAACGAGGAAGTGTCCTACAACTCAAACGAGGAATAATGTAGAACAAGTAGAAAAAAAAAGTTAAATTATAAATCCAACAAAAATTAAAATCGCCTTTGCTTCAAATTTGTTTTTACGATTTTGCTTTTCTTCGTCTCCCTCGTCTCCTCTCTCTCACTCCCTCTCTTACATTTTCTATTTTTTTTAGAAATATCTTCAGGGAAAAAAAAGTGATTGTCTGATACATCTGTAGAGTCGGAGTTCATGTGATTTCCTTCTCCGATTTGTTTGCATCTCGGAGAAAATTCGAGAAGCTTTTGTGTGATGTTGGGTAGATCGAATCGATAAACGAAAGCGGAGAATCGTTATCCGGATCCGCGTCCCAGAGAATCCGGACAGTCTGTTTGGTAGATTCGGTAGGAGGAAGAACAAGATCGGTGACTTGCGAAATCGGAGAGGAAGATGCCGGCGACCGGAGATTTGGACCGTCAGATCGAGCAGCTGTTGCAGTGCAAGCCGCTGTCGGAAGCGGAGGTGAAGACGCTATGCGATCAGGCGAGGGCGATTCTCGTGGAGGAATGGAACGTTCAACCGGTAAAGTGTCCGGTCACCGTCTGCGGCGACATCCATGGCCAGTTCTACGATCTTCTCGAGCTTTTTCGGATCGGTGGCGCCGCGCCTGATACAAACTATCTCTTCATGGGCGATTATGTAGGTCCGTCTATTGTTGGCTTTTTCGGGTTTTACATTTTCCCAAAGCTTCATACTTCGTTTTGACCCTTGAATTGTTCTTTCTACAGATCTGTTGGGTCATGTAAGATTGGATCTGCTTTACCTTATTTCTCATGTCTAGAGATGATTTTCCCGGAATTGGAAAAAGTTTTGATACAGGTCTTTCGATGACCTCCATAGCTGATTTAGATTGTTTTAGCTGTATCCTTTTGCTAATGCTCTTGCCCTATATGGTAGATTGTTGTCGTTGCTGCTTGTTTCTGAAATTTGATAAGCTTTCCATGTGTTGATTAGATTATGATCCGATAACTCTACTCTTTCCGTCAATAGAAAAATGGCGTTTTGGTAAAGATTCTTGGTACCATTCCCAACAATATGTATTGATTTATTTCCATTTCTTTAATCAAAGGATCCGAATGCATTTTGATTGATGGCTTCATGATTATGAAATTCCTGCCAAAGTTTCTTGAACTAGTTGATTAATATGGTTGCTATGTGTGTATACGCAGATCGTGGATATTATTCTGTGGAGACAGTCACACTCTTGGTTGCCCTGAAAGTTCGGTACAGAGATAGAATCACAATTCTAAGAGGGAATCATGAAAGCCGGCAAATCACCCAAGTGTAAGAATTGTCTCGTTGGCTAGTTCGTATTCTCAATCTTTTGAGGAAACTATCCAAATTCTGTTGCTCAATAGCCAGCAATATGTCACGCTGACGTTACTTGTGGGTCTTGTTCTCAGGGTCGAGTTTTTATGCCTTTCCTTGTGCTCTTTGCAAAGGTTGTTTGATATTTTTCTTCGTGGTATTTCATTCAGGTACGGGTTTTATGATGAATGTTTGAGGAAATATGGAAATGCAAACGTCTGGAAGTATTTCACCGACCTTTTCGACTATCTTCCTCTCACCGCTCTCATCGAGAGTCAGGTAATACTTAGGCCTAACTGTGTCATTTATCTCCGCTGTACCTTTTCAACTCGCTAATGATTCCATTCCCGTAGGTTTTCTGTTTACACGGAGGACTATCGCCTTCTCTAGACACACTCGATAACATCCGAGCCTTAGACCGCATTCAGGAGGTGGGTCATTCATTCATTCTTTGTTAGATCGAAATCAAACCCAAGCTGGGCCAGAGCCATGCTTGATCTGACACAATATCCTCCCATTATTACACCCTCTAGGTTCCGCACGAAGGGCCAATGTGTGACCTTCTCTGGTCCGACCCAGATGACCGTTGTGGCTGGGGAATTTCCCCACGTGGCGCGGGCTACACTTTTGGTCAGGATATTGCCACTCAGTTCAACCACAAGAATGGACTCACTCTGATATCCAGAGCTCATCAGCTTGTCATGGAGGGATATAACTGGTGTCAGGTAAAACATGGTACCGGACCATCAGGACCATCTATCCTCCTCCCTCATTCAGTTCCTAAACTCTTTTACTACTGTCGGCAGGACAAGAACGTTGTGACTGTATTCAGTGCCCCAAACTATTGTTACCGGTGCGGGAACATGGCTGCAATCCTCGAGATCGGAGAGAACATGGAGCAGAATTTCCTTCAGTTCGATCCAGCACCTCGTCAGATTGAGCCCGAAACCACACGCAAAACCCCAGATTATTTTTTGTGAACTCTTTGGAAATCCATCACTAGCTTTTCTTTGTTCTTTTTTGTAGATGTCTGTGGAGGTTGAGGTTCAAACTTTAATGGGTTTTCTAATCGAAACAATGATTCAGAATTTTTTCGTCCTCTGTTTCACTTCTTTCACTGTGCCCAGGTGCTTAGGAAATCAGACAGGAAGACCCTCAAAAGAGTTTGGAAACCGTAAAAGCAAGCAAACAGATTCAGATCCTCGGGCACGTAAGGGTAGTTTTTCAGGTATGGGTGTTTTTAACCGAGATCCGCCTGTTTTCGGGTACCCGATCTCATGGATATTCGGATCTCCGGTATTCGATATGAACAAGATTGAAAACACGCTCAACCAAGTCAGAAACTCGAACCGTTTGGGTTCGGGTTTCTTCAAACCACGACGGATTATCTCTATTGCGATCGTGAAACCCTATGACAAAGTCGTGATGGAGATTCAGGGTGAGCCGTTTGGACGGTGGAGACCGTAGCGGACAAACCGAATCTAACAAGACAGAGGAGCTGCCACGGCACGTACTTAACGGCGAGCAACACGGCGTTTCTGTTGGGGATGACGGGGGAGAAGGTGATCCAAACGGCGTCGTATAGCAAGCCCATACACGGCCCGAAGCGACGGGTTTCAGGTGAAGCTGACGTCATGGTGCGGTACATAGCTGAGAGCTAACGGAGGATCACGGCCGTGGAGAAACTCCACTCCGTTACACACGACGAGTCTCTCACGTCCAAGACCAAGGGCTGGATTCTCTTGGGCGTTATTATCGTTAACGGAGATGCCGGCACTATTTAAAATCAAACTTCATGGCACTAAGCATTTCATCATTTTCTATTATTTTCGATTTTCTAACAGATATTCAACCAATATGTAGGCTTTTATATTAGTACAAGCCTCTAATAGATATTCCTGTCCGTGTTTTCTTTTTCCCTTTTATTACGGGCAAGAGAACACTAAGAGAGATACACGTGGCACGCGGTGAGTGGTTGGTGAGTGACCAGGAAGAATATGCATGTACATATACTGATCAGTTGAACAATTAGGATAATCATAATTGACACGTTTCTCTCACGATTGACGCGGGAAAAGACGGGGAATACACGTAAACACTAATACAGCCGCAGTCTTTATTTGCAGGCTATGCTGACGTGGAATTAAAGACGGGGTCAACCGGTCAACCAAGTCGTCTTCTTACATAACCTAAAACTGGTCTAAAACCCCGCCCACGTCAGCCGCGTGCCGCCTTAGACTAGTTGCACTTGCACAGTTATATAAATGCACGACACATCTCACTTTTTTTTTGTATAGTAATTGTTTACAGAAGACGAGCTCCGACCAAAGGGAAGAAAGAACCAGACATGGAGTTTTTCCAGAAAGCCAAAGCGGTTCGGCTGCATAGTTTGCACGACAAGTATCTGACGGCGGATGAAGACGAAGAGACAGTGAGTCAGGACAGAAACGGTTCCTCCAAGAACGCCCGGTGGATCGTCGAGCCGGTTCGAGATTCCTTCCACGTCATCAGACTCAGGAGCTGCCACGGCATGTACCTCACCGCCTCGAACGAGCGGTTCCTGCTCGGCGCAACCGGACGTAAGGTGGTTCAGTCGAAGCCGAGCCGGCTCCGGAGGGCTCGAAGGTCAAGCTCAGGACGAGATACGGGAAATTCCTCAGAGCCAACGGCGGAATTCCGCCGTGGAGAAATTCCGTCACTCACGACGCGCCTCACAGTACGGCGACTCAGGACTGGATCTTGTGGGATGTTGATGTTGTCGAGATTCTTGTGGACCCGCGCCCAAAGATAGCGGCTCCGGAGCCTCCGCCGCCGCCTCGCCGGAGGCTTTCGGATTCTCCGCCGTCGATATCGCACTCTGGCTCGAGCACTCCTTCCTCTGCTTCAGATGAATCCGACCATTTCCCCGGCCATGAGGTGAGTACTGTCAAACTATTTCCAATAAATTAATAATACCAAATTTCTAAATTTAAGAAAAATATTGTACATAGAAACCAATCAAAATCATATATATAAAAAAAAAAAAACTTGAATCCGAAATCCCTGATTAGGTCTTCTAGATTATAGATTAGCGTCTATAATCATCTTTAGTTATAAACTTATCTCTTCTTTGGGTGTTTTAGTTTGACGAGTCAACCGAGTCACGGCCCAACTCGCCGCCAAAATCGGAAGGGAGGACAATATACTACCACATGGCGGACGAGACAGGAAACGTGGAAGGCGAAACGACCGTCGGATACGCTTTCACGTTCAAAGGAAACAGCGTGGAGGAACTGACGCAGGCACTGAGGGAAGAAACTAGCATGGACGATGTCGTCGTGTGCACGAGGAGTCCCTTAAACGGCAAGCTGTTTCCCCTTCGTTTGCAACTTCCTCCCAACATCAGCACAATGCATGTCGTTCTCCTCCCCGCGGCTTCAAGACGTCATTGAGTCCTTGTTTCTTGAATTCATCAGCGGCACGAGAATTCGCTTCAGGGAATTAAGTTAGAACCGATCATCGCATTTCCTCTATTTCCGGAGCATAGATTTATTCTTTTATTTATTTATTTTTTGAAAACCAGAATATGTTTATATACATTATTATATGGCCGAGGGGTCACGGCTTCCATGCATAAAATATTTCTGTAAATAATGTATTTGTTTGTAAAAAACCATGAGTGGAGATTCCTATTATTACAACATCGGACTTGAAGCTCTTATTATTTTCTTTTAGGACTTTCTATTGCAAGTGTGATGATGAGTTTTGGATCTGTCATTGTTTCAGTCAGAAGGGTTGTCTGAATTTCTCGATCTTCCTCAAAAGCTCATCGACCTTCAACCCCACGACTCGGTCTAGCTCTTGACCCCTTTTCACGAATACCATGGCCGGCAACGTGTGAACGTTGAACTGCATGGCCACGCTCTGCAACCCCCACAAAACGTATTTTAGTATATGAAACCATAATCTATTAAAGCATATATTATCATAATATATATGACATATGGTGAGGAAATTAAGAGAGTAGGAGACTTACCATTAACACGTCAACGTCGATCTTCACGAACTCGACATCGGTGTACTTAGCAGCAAACTCTTCGAGCTTCGGCTCGAGTGACTTGCACGGTCCGCACCATTTGGCCGTGAAGTCGATCACCAGCTGCAATCACGAGTACAGAACCTTTTATTATTAGATTGAACGAAAACCAATATACAAATACCGTTCGGATCACTCTCGGAAACTGCGATTACGTACGAGCTTGTCGGTGTCTTTTAGAGCGTTGAGCCGAGCCCTCCACTGGCTTTTGTTCTTGATTTCTGCAACCCGGGGCTTGTCCTCGACAAAAGGGGAACCCTCCAGCTCAAAAGGAGTCTTCCATATCTGCTTCTTGGGTTGGAAATCGGTGAAGTGGAACCTCTGGTCAGGCGAAGAAACGTTAGCTCCCATAGTAAAAGAAGAAGAGAGACGCGCTCTCACAACAAGCTTAAGGCTATAAGGTGAGGCCATGAGGGGCTTTTATAAGGCGACACACGATCAGTAATTAATTATTTTTTTATTGTATATAATATATTTAACCGATTAACACAAGGTTCGAATCGAATAATAACATGAGAGGAAACGTCCGTTGCATTAAGAGAGGTAAAAACATCAAAAGAGATTCGCCCACTTATTTACAAAAGATATATTTGAACTTTATTTCACGGCCGTCAGAAGAAGAATCACAATCCTCCGTTACAATATTCTTTTTCGTTTTTATTATTTGGTGGGATTGCCCTATTTTAATTGCCCATTTGTTACAAAATTGAAAACAATATCGCCCACGCTTAGATGCAATGAACGGTGGAATATTTCCAACAAGTAGCAGCACCAAGTTCTAACCTTAAAAATACTTATATTCTATATAAAGAAAATTTTATATTCGCCCACTTATTTATAAAAGACAAATGTATGTTTTCAAATTTTCAAACCAATTTATTTTCTATAATTGTGCTGATGTAGACCCTATCTATCTGTGTTTTCTTATGTTGTAATAGAAACAGAGTGTTTTCGCATCTTTGATCAGGTAATAAGAGGAGGAGGAAGGTGTTTTCGTGTTACAACGGCAAAGGTAAATCCACTTCCACAGTAAACTTCGATGTCCTTAATCTGCTCATATCCGCTTCCAAGATTCACCACTTGAGGTTTTGTCCGATCAGCGGCACTTCCATGGCCGAGCTGACCATGTTCTCCCCATCCCCATGTCCTCACTTCCCCATTCTCTGCAACTCCCAAACCTCGTATTAAGGTTGTTGTTTGATGGAATGGAGTATAGCATCATGTGAGGAGAACAGAGATGTGTCTGGCCATTACCTGTTACTGCAGCAGAATGCTCTGCCCCGGCCGCGATTTTCAGAACTCTAAGACCTTCAAAGTCCGGAACTTTCTCCAAGATAGCTTCCGAGGAATCCGTTGGCTTCCCTGGTTGGTGGTTAAGGGTTTTGCCGAGCATGAAAACCTCGCCGTCACCTGTTTAAGAAATGCCCGTTTTGACACGAATGAATCGGACCGGTGAGAGTTGGGAGATGCAATTTATTATAGACAAGGTTACCGGTTAGTTGTAGGGCATGGTTCCATCCGAGGGCTATTTCACGGAAAGATACGGCCGAATCCAAACGCTGAGGGGTTCGAGCATCGGTAGTGCAGCCTTGAAACCCTCTTCCCCAAGTGAACAACTCTCCATTAGCTGGTCAAGTACAACAGGAGCATGGTTAAACAAGAACAGAGAGATCTTTTAAGAAGAGTACACTAATGTCCATGAACATAAAACGAGGGGTTAAACCAGATAGTGCTGCACTATGATCTCCATTAGCTGAGATCCGAACAATCTCAACACCTTCTAGCCCCGATACCACTCGCGGAAGATTAATCGATTTCGTTAGGTCAGATGAGACACCGAGCTGGCCACGCTTTCCAGACCCAAATGCATGTACCTGATTCCCGGGGAAACCTGTGTGTCAAATGACAACCTATTCTCTGATGAATCAATGTCTATCATATAAAATCGAAAAATCATATTTCAAGCCTTTTTGCTTCGACCCAATAATTCTAACTGGTTAGAGATTAACCTGTCGACAAGACTAGGGAGTGTCTCATCCCACAAGCTACCATCTTCACATGTTTGTTGGCAAAATACGAAACTTTAGCTGGATAACAATGTGACGTATTGTCGCTGTGACCTAACTGACCGAACGAGCCATCGCCACAGGTGAAAAGGCTACTGGTGTCTACAAATTCAAATGGAGTGACATAAACAAGTGATCTTATCGAAGCGGTTGAAACAGCTGTACGGTATGACAGAACGTACCGGAGACAAAACCAGAATGACTCCATCCGGCAGCAACATGAGTTATCACGCAGTCATGGAAGAAGGAAACAGGCTTTGGAGACAAGCTGTTTAGCGTGTCGCCATGCCCTAACTGACCAGAAGTTCCTCTTCCCCATGTCAATACCTTACCACCTGCAATTCGAATACATAAAGACACCATCTATAAGCCCGGAAGTGCTGAAAGTTGCAGGCTTTTGTATAATGTTTCAACGGAACTTCAATTCGAATACATAAAGGCACCATCTATCATCGCTTTCCTCGCAAGTTATTGATCCATAACCATGGACCATTAGTTCATAAGGTCACTAACAAGCTCTGACATGGAATCAGACCACAACACATTACAATCAGATATTGAAATTTCTAAGAGAGAGAGAGAGAGAGAGAGAGGTACCGGAGGTCAAGGCGATGACGTGAGCGCCGCCGCAAGCGAGCATGGATATGGGGCCGAGCGACGTCAGCGAAGGGAGGCGGAGGAGCTGTGGAAGATGCTCGTCCTCCAGCCTCCACGTCCCCAACTGGCCGTCCGTTCCCGCACCCCAGCTCCAAATTTCTTCTTCTTCCGCCGCCGCCGTCGCCGTCGCCGTCGCTATCTCTTGTCTGGATTCATCGACTGCTCCGTCTCGTTCGGACATGGTCGACCACCGGCCGATTCCAAACCGGCAGATGCAGGAATCCCTAAGTACGGAAACTCGAAAAGCCCGAGTACTTCCACCGGATTTCGTCTTGTCCTGTTCGGTTTAGGAATTGTACTTGATCCGACATCTAGATTCATTCGGGGTTGTAGTTTAACAAAGCATTCATTGGTTACATTAGAAAAAAAAATATTTTTTTCTTCGCGATAAACGAAGCCCAATAAGGCCCGTAATGAGTTGTGAGATCATCCGGCCCATTAAGCATGATTGGGCTTCAATTCTTGGTGGACAGATTGGAAACCCAATTGCAAAATACTTTGGTCCGTTGAATCCAAAACCGGATTTGACCCAAAACGTAGACAGCGACTTACCGATGTAATTCCATTTATAGAACCGACGCCAAAATTTATGTTTTTCAAAACACTTGTTTTTTTTTTTCTTTTCATTTTTTATTTTTTTTAAATGCCAGATGGCACCTAGAGTCCCCCCAAACACTTCAGTGTTCGTTAAATACGAAATCATTGATATAGAGACATATGGCTCATTTCAATGATAAGAAACACAGACAATGAAGCGATTAGGGGAACTCAAGGGGACTTCTGACTCTTTTTGCTCAGTGGCCATTCTACGCAACAATGCTGCAGCAAGTGCATATACATATATACAATGCACAAAAGGGTTTATTCTTCCTTTGCTGCAGAATTTTCTTGATGGACCATCAAAGATGCTCGATCGATAATTCAGAACGTGTCAAAAAAAAAACTGAAGAAACTGAAGATGAACATAGTCGGCATTCCGGGCTTCATGAGATTTGGACAGAATATATCTCCAGCAAGATGCTCAATCGAGATCTCCGGATCGTGTATGATCAGTTTCTCCACACGGCCTTATTCGGGTTCATATCTTCCTTTTTTCCTCTTCACATTCGCATATGTACATATATATTGATACGGATCAATGTTTTGGCATAAAACACAGACAAATATACGAGTGAAATACCCATACAAGATGTCACAAAGGGTATCATATGGTGCTTCATGTTCACATTAGGAACAGAATGATTTTGATATAATTTACAAAATGCTATAAGAAGAACCTAGTCGGAGTTTGTGTATATACGCGCATGTGTACGTATATTCCTTGTGAAAAGTGTTTGGTCGGTTTTATTCTCTTTTACCCCTTTAGCTCATGTTTTCGTCCAGGTTCGCATGTTTTCTTGAGCTTATGTGCTTATAAATAGAAATGCCTCTTGCACTACATCTTCTCACTCCCAAAAGAAAATTTTGATTCGTATATGTATAATAAAATATGATTTATGTATGCTATTTTCATAAAATAATTATTATTTTCTATTCGGAATTGTATCATTTTGATCGGATCTCTCCTAGAGTTCCTCTGAACACTTCACTGGGTTCGATTTTTGTTATTGTCACAAACCCCACTGAAGTGTTTGGGGGAACTCCGGGCGTCATTTGATAATTTCAATAAGCCCGATTGATGGCTATATATTATATAAATCACATAACATTACACACTAAATGCTACCAAAAAGGTTATGTCATTCTAGTAATTTTCTTCTTCTTCTTCTTGTGGGGTTTTATACCATATTGCATATATATATATATACTAAATTAATTTATCTTTTTTCCTAATATTGTTTGTTTTGGTTTTATTTTTTATTTTATTTTTTTGGAAAAATATGAAAAAATTTCACCAATTTTTTTCTTTTATTTAAAAATCTTTCCATAATTTCAGTTGTTGATTACTCAAGAATAATGGCCTCTCCCTCTTTCATATCCTTCCCATATTTTGTGAGTCATCCTAATCTAAGCACTCAAAACCTAAATGTAATAGACAAATATATAATAAAAAAATAATGGAAATTTATAAACCATAATGTTAATAAATTTATCAAAATTCTGATTTAGTGATTTTATATAAATGTCTTGAAGAATCAATAGATTGATCTAACTTCCCATCATGTTGATAGAAAAACAAATATTCTTTTGGAAATCTCTTTTTTTTTTCAGATGCTCCTATTATATATGTTTCTTTTCACTTGCAAAAATTCCTTCGCGATTTAGATTCGAATCTCTACTTGGAAAAAAATTACCTAGATTTCTCATAACCTCCGTGAGATATAGTTGAGACAAAAATCTGATGAATTTCTAGATTATAAAAAAAATGTATATCGATTCGATGAATATACTTGTTTACAAAGAAAATCATAATATATATATATATATATGCGCACACGGAAGTTCATGCACATAAATATGTTTTATTTGATACTAATTTCGGGGAGATAGAATATATTGTGTATTTTTAGGGAAGTATACAAGATTGTTCGCTGGAGCACAACACATGAAAATGTCGGTTCCCAAAGTCCAACTAAGGTTGCGGCATATATATACCACACTAAACAATAGCAAACGACCGTTGACACACACAAATATATATATATATATGTGTATATATATATATATTTACACATATATATATATTTGTATGCATTTTGCAACGAAAGATCGTTTCCGATTGGGAGTGACTACTTAATTAGAGAATGAAACCACCATGCACATGACGGCCACATAGGTGCCATATATAGACAACTCTTCTCTGCATGTAATTATTAATTTTGGTACCCAAAATTAATATATATGTATATACACACATAAATGCTCTTTTGCTTTCTGGTTTTTAAATCAAAGAAAATGCATGCTGGCATCTAAGAAATGTTACAAAAAAAAAATCCCCAAATTAAGTGTATACAAATAAAAAAATCAATAAAGAAAAAGGGGGAGGGGGAATCCAGCAGATCTGAAAAAAAAAGGATTACATGGAGGATGTGCACATGATCCCATGAAGATTCTTCACATAATTAAATGCATGATGGCGCATATATTGCAAAGCTTGATCTCCCTCAATCATTTTGTTGTCGACTTTTAAATATGTAAATATATATATATATATATATATCTCTTCCAGGATTTCACATTGGTCTTCCCCTAATTCAAAAATGCTATTAATGCACTTGTAAATTGCCCATTTATGGAATTAAACTTTTCTCCGTTTAAATTATATTCAATGAGTTATCATACACATATAGAAGGATTTTTTAAATCAAAATTATTGTTCGTTGGAGTAATTCAACATTCATGTTGGCTTGGGACAGAGATCGAGACGTGGAGTGTCTCTGAAACTTTTACAAATGGAACATCGTGGAGATGCGAGAGGGGAGTGGATGATACTAATTCCTCACTTTTAAAATAAACAATATTTACATTATTCAATTTCAAAATATATAAATTTTCATAAGATGATATGATAACCAATTTCGAAAGTTGGTCTGTCAAGGCAATCTATATAGGAGTTTTTTTTTTTTTTGTTTACATATGTGACGTAACTGAATACCACTCTACATTCTACGTTGCTGTAATTTTTTGCTTAAAAAATAAATAATTTTTAAAATGTTGTGTCAGAACGCTGAATAAGATGGTAAAAAAAACAGTAAACAGTAATGGAAACAGTAAAAAGTTGAAGAAAGTCTTTATCTGCGTCAGACGAAAACACCGTACGTCTTACGTCAGGTCTCGTGATTATAGCATTAACTCGGAAACATAAATCTGGGGTTTTCCCCAATGGATACGCGGTCAATGATGAAATATGCAGAATCCTGAAATATATATATATATATATATGTATAGAAAATGGGTTATAATATACGTCCAAGATATACATTAAATACCCCTTTTTTACCACATCTCGTCATGACAACTCCTCGGTAATAATTGGGCAGACAACGTCGGATAGATTTCATAGTTTCGAAACATTGCATGAGCTTTCCCCCAGAGCTTAGGCTAAATTTAAGGAAAAGGGTAAAAGTCCACGGCGTTCAGCTGAACTGTGGCTGGGGAAGCCACCGCCAAAATCCAGACTGGTCGACGTCGATGTTGCAGAACATGTTGCTGATGCTGTTCTCGTCTTTAACCCCCGACGATGAGCCCTGGAAGAACTGCATGGTCGTGGCTGTGGTGGCGGTGGCCGTCGCTCCGGCGGAAGATGGCGGGAAGAAATGTATTCCGGTCGATGGCGGTGGCTTAGCGGCCAACGGGCTGTCGATATCCGGCGGAGCCGCCGAGATGTCCAATCCTATGTTGCTGGAACTGTTGTCACTTCTGTTACTGCAAGACCCTTCTGTTTCCTTGTTCAAGTTGATTGATTCTGTCGGTTCCCGGCTTTTCAGTGCCACTAACTGCAAACAAACGCGGGATTTGATCTCAACCCATCGATAAAAAAAATAGCTAAGATTTTTATTTTTTTACGAGATTCGACTTCAAAATTTTCAAAATAAAATCAAATATTTAGTTACAAATACATACATACATACATACATACATATTAAGCATGACTTTTTACTGCGATGAGATATCACAGACAGAATCGTCAACATGTGAGTCACTCAAGCAGTGATATTTGAATTAATCAATCAATCAAAACATCCATTTTAATCGTTTCTGGATCGGAGAAAAAGGGTACGGAGAAAAGGAAGTCCAAAAAGTCGCAAACCATTTAAAGTTTGAAAGGAACCAGTAATCAATATACTTTCCCATATATATTAACATTTTTTTTCACCAAATCGTCAAAAAAAAAAAAAACAAATCAGGAGCTCAATTCTTTACCTGAGCGTGCATTTCTTGATTCTGGGCTCTGAGAATCTCGTTCTCAGCTTTGAGATTCTCAAATTGTCGTCTGAGGACATCGTAGTCTTTCTCGAGCTGTTTGGTTTTCCAGCGAGCTCTTCTGTTCTGGAACCAAATCGCGACCTGTCTGGGCTGAAGATTCAAAGTCTTGGCGAGCTGCATTTTTCTCTCGGGTTCGAGTTTGTTTCCGATCTCGAAGCTCTTCTCTAGTGCTTTCACTTGCTCCACGCTCAGCCTTCTCTTCTTCTCTCCTATCTGCGTCGACCCATCGTCCGATAACTCTTCTTCTCCGTTCGCGTTTCCAGTTTCGACATCGCAACAGCCTTCCAAGTTGCTCGTGCTCCCTGAATATGTCGTCATGTGCGATCTTTTCCCAAGAAACGAAGAAACTCCTGCAAAAATCAAGAATGGGTCGCAGTCCACAGCAAAAAAAATACCATGACAGGAGACTGGAGAGAGAGAGGAAAAGCGTGTATATAAGAGTATATATGTATGCACAGATACCATGGAAGTCTTGTGGGAGACTGCAAGAGGGGAGAAGAGGAGGAGGCTGGGGATGACGATCGTTTTCGTGAGGGTTTTGGAACATGAAATTTGCGGGGAAGAAAGCCATGGCATTGTTACAAGACATGTTTCTCTGTTTCTCAAAACTTTGGTCGTTTCTCTGTATTTTCTTCTCCCTCCGATCCGTCTATCTGCAGAGCCTTGATCTTCTCGGTGGCATCACTTGAAAACTGTGTAACTCCTATTCTGATACAGACCCATTATTTATCTGAGTCTTTAAAAGGAAGCCAAGAAAGAAAAGAAAAGCTGAAAACTTTAGATAAGAGATGAAGAGGATTGGCCAAATGAATTGTCTTAGACTATTCCACTTTTAGGCTCAAAGCTACGGAAGAAATTTGGTATTCTTTTTCTTGTCTTCTGTTTATATATTTATATATATATATATATACAGAGAGAGAGAGAGAGAGAGATGGTTAATGGTCCTAATAGTTTTTGCCTCTCTATATGATCAAATGGCTATCTTTATAATAAAAAAAACACCCTCTTCGTAGTTTCACAGAATAAAAAAATGTTTTTACCCGCTTTGAAAAGGTGAAATTAATCAACGAAGTGTGTCGATTGTGGGTGGGGTCCAATTTACAATGTCACCAACTAATGGAGACAATACTAATCAAGTTTGTAGTACTACCACTACAGGAGTATACATACTTGAGATGGAATTTATAATCTAAATATCTAGAATTTATATATATATATATATATATATGATTTAGGAGTTTATTCGAAATACCGGGAATTTGTCTGAACCTTCAATGTATTTCGACCCAAATATTATCATACTTATTTTCTCTGTCAGAATGTACATACAGCCTGGTGCAATAATGTATGTGTGTGTATATATATGCAACATTCGGCTCCTTGAAAACCATTGAATTAATTATTAAATCCATTAAGAACGGGATATTAATTGGACGTTTAGAAATTTGTACATCTCGGCTACATCCATCACGAGATTCAAGACCCAACGGACGAATCGTGAAATTGGTAAAACGGGGTATCGGACATGGAATGACGGGCGAGAATCTAAAATGCGTGTCCGGTTACAAATGGAAAGGATCGATCACTAAATATATGTATAAGAAAGCCACGTGTAATTTACTATATTCTATACCCTTGAGTGCGTGGATGTATGGAATAACATGTTGTGTTTCTTCGGACCAATATTTCATATATATCGACAGTCAGGTATTTTATGTACAAAAGTTACCTCGTACAAGAAAGGGAAAAAAATAATACACTTCACGCGCATTTGTGAACCCTAGCTACTCGGCCTTTCAAAGTAAGTGAGAGAGAAAAAAAAATCCTCTCGTTTTTTTTTTTTGTCTTGGATGGAGAAACCGGTTCAATAGTGTGTGAAATCGGGGGTTATATACTAAACCGGAGCAGATAGAGCAGAACCGGTCGGACCGGGTTGGGGTGGGGGGAATCTAGTTCTATAGAGGAATGGGGCCAATAGAGTGGGAGGGTACAGAGGGTTTGCTACCTAACCCACCAACACATATCGTGCTTTCCGACGAACCTCCTCTCCCGTTTCCATCTCTTCTTCTTTTTTATTATATATATATATATATATATTATATAAAGAAATCTGCAGCTTCTCAGTTTGGTGGGCCCCATTGCTCTTGTCCATCCATCTGTATTATTGAATTTGAAATCCCTAGTAGTGAGTATATATGTATATGCATGGGCCTTTTCCTCGAGAATGTTTGCATGCATGGGGTTTATGGACGTATACGAAGTGAACGTTTTGAAAATGTAAAGATGCCACAGAAAATGAGTAACCATAACACGAATCCCTCACATCGAACTATACAAAAATCCCACAAATACGAGGCTAAATATGTAGAATTAATGGGCAGTTTCCATTAGATGGTGAGTTTCAGGGCTTAAATAAGATGAAAACGACAATATACATACATACACACACATATACAATATATATATATATATATATATGTATGTGGACGTAGATTGAGTGTGAGAGAGTGATAAGGAAAGATGGTGTGGGGGGTATTTAGGGTTAAGGAAAAGACCAAACAAAAACGCTGTTGGATTAGCCCCACGAAAGAGCTGTAATCTATTGTCCCATTCCCTTCTTCTTCTTCTTCTATTCGTTTTTCTTAATCTTGTCCCCCCGACATCTCATATACTCTTTACGGTCCAAGGTTCCATCTATCTTCTCTTCCTCACCCAATAGCACACCACAACCCCAGCCTTTTTAAAATTTCTTATTCCTTTCACAACCAATACGAGACATGATGATGCATCGATCATTTCGATCGTTCGTGCTACATAATTAAACCCTTTTATATATATATATATATATATATATACACATTTCATTCGGTTATTACCAAGAGTCTTGTAATTTATATCATTCGTAAATGAAACGTGGCTCATCTACTATAGTTCATCAATATGAGTTTTGTGTTTTTTGTTGTTGGAAGGAAGATATAAACCCCTCATCATAGGCTGCTGAAAATGTGGAGAATACGTACGGTTCTGCCTTTTTTTCGTTGATTGAATTAAATAACAATAAATATTATGTTAAAAAAACAACTCAATCAGAACATAACTCAAATAAAAAAAAAATTAAGTGGGCCCATGACAAGATTTTAAGTGGTCGAGACTCGGGTCATGTAGCCACAGGCGCAGTACACTGTCCCGAATAAAATTCATATGACGTCGTAACAGTCGCTTTGTAATTTTCTTCCGTCACCATTTTTTCGCCATTAAGCCTTCCAGTTTAATTAACGTCATAAATGTGACACGTGTATACACATGACAGTATACGTACACATACGTGTATATATATATATGTGTGTGTGAAAAATCAAAATGAGTGCGAGGCCAACACAAACTTCTGGGAACAATGAATTTTTTTTTTTTTATCTAATTTACAAAAACAAAATGGAAGTTAGTTATTTAAAAATGCTATTGTATCCCACATCGAAATTTTGGCATGATTGATTCTTTTAAAAATGGACCCATTTGGTGCAGAATTCAAAGCGGAGCCCCACACTCAGTTCGCATAATCAATTTAAGAGGAAATTATGAGAAAACTTGCTTGAAAACCAACGCAGCTCAAACATTTTTTTACATTTTTTATTTATTTATTAAAACTATTAAAGGTTTTATTAGCTTAAATTGTTATTTATTAAATGATTCAGACCCCCAATTAGAAGAGGAGCTTTTTGTGGTATCATATATCACTCCATATATAAATAATTTTAGTAAATATTTTAAATAGGGAAAATCATATTTAGTTATCATCTTAGTGCAAATTAACTTTTAAAAAAATTCAAAAGTGTAGTTGCAAAATAATACAATACTAATTGAATTTGTATCCGATAACAAAATTTATTTCACCATTAAGAAAAACATAACAAACGTTTTACTAGCGTGGAATAATAAAAAAGGAAAATTAAGAGGAATTTATAAATGCTCCGATCCTGAACAACTAATAAAAAATATTTTTTACCTTTACAAAAAGGCGAAAGGAATGGAAAAAAAAAGGAGAAGAAATCAGAGACATTTTATTAAATATTTACCTAAAAACTAAATTTGAATAACAACGACATTTACAAATGATGATGTGTTAAGAATTGTTTAAATGGTTTTGATATGAAATTTAAAATAAAACATCAATAAGAGTTTGGTGTTTGTAGATTGGATTTTGATTTGTGATTTAGGGTAAATCAAGATGTCACGATAATATTTTTAAATTTTCATCCTGGGAAATGGAATTCGTATAAAGTGTGTTCCTGAAAACTATTCTTCAACTACCTGTCCCCTTTTGTCTTTCCATACCTTTTCACTACACTTATTTCCTCCTTTTATATACATATATAATTATTTAGTGTATACTTTTTTATAATATAGTATCCTGTATCGAATACCAGACTAATCCCAGAACTGTAGATAAATCATGTGATTGGAAGTACGCTCCCTTCTTCAAATTTAGGCTCAAACTCAGAACGAAAAATTCCTTTACGTTTCGTTTCAGCAATTGATCTATCCAAATTGTATTATTTAGCGTATACTTAAATTTAAATCAGTGACGATTTTTTTTAGTAGAATTCTATTTATAAAAAAATAAAATGTTTAATACAAAACATAAAAAACTTAATTATATGTAAATATAAAAACGTAAATTCTTTAATAATTCTAATAATTAAAAACCTTGAGTGAAAACGACCGACATCGGTTGCCGGTTTAGTTTTGCTCAGATTGTGATATATATATATATATATCATGCATAGATATCAATCTTTATAAAAAATAAAAAATAATAAAATAATAAAATTGGTGCTTTTGTTTTAATGATGACTCAGCCTACCTGTCACCATATACAGTGTTCACTAATGGGCCTTTTCAAGTGATCGATTTGCAAATTCAGGCCCAAATCAATCGCGCAGGCCTTAATGCGATGCTATACTCATATGGGCCCAAATAATAATATTCATCTAAATAGTTGGGATTTATTTTTATAAATAAAATTATGATATTATTTGATTTTTCCATTAGAGAAATTAAATAATTATATTGTATCGTCTGAGTATACCTTAATGACTTGCGTTGAAAAAACAGGTACTTTAGGCAGTTATCTTTCTAATCACATTGCAACAACCGTCAACCGAGCAGTCGCATATCTTGTCTAGAAGGAGTTAATAAAAAAAGTTCTCATAAATGTCCATTTAAATATGTCATAGGAATTAGGTGTAATATATGTTATTTTATCATCGGCATTTTGTACAGATGTCTAAATATATATCATCTGTAGCGGCGAAATGATTATAGAGGATAAGCCTAATTAAGCAAATTAACGAATCAGATGGTATGAAATGATGGTCCATTAACTGTTTCCCTATCAAAGACAATAAAATCACATGAATACACGCTTCCATTCAGTAATACGAGATGGTATGCTTACAAATCCATACATCCATATATATATATATATATATATATATATATACACACACACTCACTTACAAGCATAGCATCAACGCAGCTACGACCTATATTACAAACTGTGTAGCTTCAAGCTACCGATTTAATGTGTTAATTTCCTAGGAACATGCATGCACGCATAGAGTGGAGACAGTGGATGCGAAACACGTTGAAAGGACCACAACAAGAAGGAGAAGAGAAAGACAACATGCACTACTCAAGCTATATATATATATATGTTCGAACCATTATTCTGAAAATGCAGACGAAGGAACAAGAGCAAACCGACGGGAAGCAAAATGTGGAAAGAGAAACGTCTTATATATATATCGATTAATTACAATTAGAGAGATCATACAATATTATATATATAAAATATTTTTTGCAAGCAAAAAACCCTAATGAGGTGTTTCTCATAACCAAGGAATCTTTATCTGATGAGGCACACTCTGACACATAGAGAAACATCTCAAAAGACAATACTAATAGTGGACAAACCTCGAACAAATGTAACCCGTGTTTCAAATCCCACTTACTATAAACGTTGGCACTTACCAAAAAAAAAAAATTTAACAAGAATGAAAACTCGATGCAAAGATCGATCAAAGGGGAAAAAAGGTTATAGACCCTAGAAGAGAAAACAAATGCATAATAATACACACTCGATAAAAACCAAAAGAAAAAAAAAAGAACCGAAGCTCACATGATATAGGTCTTGTCTTAAGAATGGTGACTCGTACTGGCGTCTTCTTGATTATCACCGTCATGGTGGTGGTTCGACGTCTCCGGCGCCATTGCCCGGCTGTAACCATTCAACGAACCGAGAAGCCTAAAATGGTTGCTATGTTCACCAGACGAGACGTTGGCTCCAAACCCTGGCTGAGCCACTGGCTGGCCGGAGAACAAAGCCAACGGCCCGGCGGCTAAGTTCATGAGATGGATTCCGGCGGTGTTGTACACGTCACCGCCGGCTCCTGAAGGGTTAAGATTGAAACCCCAGAGGTTGTGACTGTTGTTTTCGCTGCTGCTCCAAAACGACGCCGTCACGGGATTCTGACTCGCCGGAATGGAGCCACTCGTCGATGACTGCAAGAGATAGTTACCCATTTGGGTATCTAAAAACGGCGATGACGATGGCGATGGTAACTCGTTCTTGGGTCGAAGCTGTTGGCTGTTGAAATAGTAACTGGTCGGCGTTGTTCGGATTTGAGAGTTGGAGGAGAAGGATGACCTCGAGCTCCGGAGGGAGACGTTGAGGGAGGTGAAGTTCGCCGGAATAGTTCCGGTCCCGGTGGCAGCGATGACGGCGGGCTCCGCCTGCTGGATGGTTTCTCCGTCGGACTTATGGCCGAGCTCTCGCGTGAGCTGGAACACTCGGGCCGCGCACATCGCGGGCATCCGGATCCTCCGGCCACGACCCTCCACCTTCGTGTGTCGGTCCTTCGTCGAGGCCCGTTTCGGCGGCGGCTTCCTCACGGCGGAGACGACGGCGGCGGATGAGTCATCTTCGGCGGCGGCGGAGGAATGGTGTTGGTGGTTGGTGTCGAGGAGTTGGAGAGGGAAGTTGGGTCGATGGATCGGGTTATGATGGTGGTCTGGATCCATGATCATGTAAATACTTTTCTTTTGGTGTGGTGGTGGAGATGGAGATGGATAGTGGTGGGGATGTGTGTTAGATCTTTACGTGAGCATCGTTTCTCTCTCTAACTCTGTTTATTTAGAGAGAGAAAATGTAGATTTCCATTGAGATGGGAAGCTGAGCTGTTAGAAGTTTTGGGCATCGAGTTAAAGCAAATAAGCAATGAATATGAAAGCATGGACTTTTTCTCTACTCTACTGTTATCTCTTCTTTCGTAAAATACATATTCTCTCTAGATATTTTTCCTTTCCATTATTTTATGGGAGTTAAAAAAAAAAGAAGTTCGTATTTTTTTAGGTGGTAAGTAATAATTACACGTGTGTCGTAAAATGGCATTATCTGTAAGTAATAAGGCTTTAACTGTCGACATATCAATCGCGTAATTAATAGCAGAGTTATGGTCTCCAATACATATATTTGGCCCTTCCCATGCTCGAATTATTATTAGTTAGATATATATGATAGTATACATATATACAGGGAAAATAAATGAATAAATGTTTTTTGTATACAAATTTTTTATAGTGATCCAGTGAAGTGCACGCGATCCACATGATCAAATCCAACTGCTTTTTTTTTTTGATAATTTATTTCCTTATATATGCGTCGTGTATTTCATTATAAGTTTTAAAATAAAATTTCAAAATAAAGTCAATTATATATGCCTCATTTATAAAACTCTTGGGACAAAACATGGTTAGAGGCTTAGAGCTAGGACAAAAAAATTCCTAAAAACGTTTGTGCTATAATTTACTTAAAAAGGGAATTAATATGCTTTTTAATTAATCATTATAATTCTTTTAATTAGAGATTTATTATCGCACATCTGGTGGAACCTTTTTTACATTTTGTTTTTCAACACATTTGTGAGAGGACTAGAAATTAGTCAATCACACATTGTTTTTCTCATCATGAATTCTAGCTGCTTATTTGTAAATAAGGCGTGGTCATATTAATTAGATTCAAATTAACTATTACAGAAACTGGTTGAAATAAGGTCCAATTCAATTAAATAAACTTTATTGTTTTAATTCCTCTTCCATAATTTATATGAGCTAACAAATTTATGCTTTTTTATAATTTTAAATGTCATCCTATTTCAGTTTGAAAATTCCTCATCTAGTTAAGCTTTTTTTCCTATCTACATGTGTATATATATATATATATAAATAAAACCATTAACAAGAAAATTGAAAAGGAAGAACATGCATAAGTAGGACAAAATTTTGTCATAACTTTTTTTTTTTTGTGATAAAATCGTCGCAAGAGCATTCGGCCTATAGATATAACCCAACATCTTTAAATTACCTAAACCGGATTAGTACCAAAAACAATTTTTTATTAACTGATCAGTAAGCCTCATTCCCTATACAAGGTAATTAACGGATGACATTATTATATATATGATTATTACATTAATAAGAGAGGATGAAGAAGTGAAGATCGATGGTGAAATAGGGAGAGATGGACCGACGTCTCCCCACGTGCGGCGCTCTCTTTCTCATTCAGTCCCTCGAGGCAGGCTCTACGTGCCCCTCCCTCTCCTATTAATATACATATATATATATATATATACACACGTGTGTGTCAATTTGCATGACTTTAGGTTTTGATGAATTAGGTAAAAATCTTGTAAATTAGAAAGATTTGAGTTGAGGGATATATGAAATATTTCATATTCCCAACTATTTCTTTTTCTTGGTGATTGAATAGAAGATATAAACAATGAAGCCTATGTAGTGTAGCCGCCACTCCGAAATAAAAACTCAAAAGGATGGGAGCAACTTGACAATGGGATTCAAAATAATATATAATTTACAAAGTAATCGATAAGGAAACTATAATTTATATATATATATATATATATATAGGACGTATAAGCTTCTCACGACAATTGAAAAATCCGACAAAACATTTCTTTTTTGACAGAGAATCATCGTTTTAGGAATCGTTATGATTGATTTATTAGTATATACTTTTTTTATTATAACAATCTGGCCAAATATTTTTCGGTCAGTAGTTTACTTTTTTAATATCCGGAATACTATTCCCATTTTTATGACAAAATTTTAATTGTATAATACATTGTATAAAAATCCCGATATATTATTAATATATATATATATATATATATAGAGAGAGAGAGAGAGAGAGAGACAGAGAGAGAAGGAATGGGAAAAATAATTAAAAGAGGAAAAACAAAGTGGGCTCCCATCCCCACTCACCAGCAATGATTACCTCCTGCCTTTGCAGCTCCACCTTTGCCTTTTCTCATTTTTTCCTCCCCACCTTTTTTCCAATATTTTACTTTCTACCCCCTGTTTTCTATTATTTTCGAATTTTCTCTCAATTTTATGTGATCGCTCACCACCCCCATCCACTCCCCCCAATTTATGTACCTATATCATTAGATTTTCATCCCAAATTGGAGAGGGATCATTTCCAAATTGAAATCGTTACCATCTCGTCGCTAATGACCTAAATGATCCGTATTTCATGCGTATTATTTCGTAACTCATCATTTTAAAAGTTGGTGCAATTCATCATTAATTTGTCAATAAATTCATTGTCATTATTCCAAAAATCATTAGAAAATTTTTCCCCGCACATGCATATATACAAGAATAATCTATGGATAAATTTTGTCAAAAATCTGTTTTTCAAGAATAATCTATGGAATTTCCCTTTTATATGTACAATAAACCATAATGCTTTGGAAATAAAACTGTTATTTCCGAAACTATATATTTAAAAATATTTCTGGGGTAATATTAATTAGTATATAAGCTTGATTAAATAGACAAAGGGGCCGTCTCCAACGATTTTTAAGTATGCAGGACACTGCCATAACCCATGGTTTAGAAACCTGAATAATAATGTACTTTTTTTTTTTTTGAATTAAGGTGTACGTATAAGTGAATAATAAGTGCTCTTCTGACCATATAGATATTTTCTAAAAAAAAAAAATGTGATACATATGACACAAATATCGTTCGTTATATGTCTAATCTTGTCACACAGACAATTTAACATGGCTTTACATTATTAAAGCCGAACCTATCTACGGCACTGAATTTGATTTGATTGTTTAGAAGAAAACAAACGAAAACGAAGAAATTACCCTACCATGAGTAAGAAACAAGAAAACAGAAGCTGACTATATGTATTTATATATGCATTGAAAGGTTAGTACTACATATCAAATTTAGAGAGAGAGAGAGAGATAGAGAGAGAGAGTAACATTTGCCTGTAAAACCCATGTGACAATAGTCACTAAGTACAACTTACAAGGAGGCAGATTTGATTGAGAGAGAGAGAGAGAGAGAGAGAGAGAGAGAGAGAGAGAGAGCGAAGGGCTAAAGAGATCGAAAAAAATACAAAAAAGACGCACCCAAAATAGAAGAGAATCATAACGTATTAATGTTCAAACACTAATCACGGGGAAGAAACACAAAACAAATCCTTTTTTTGGTTGGAGCATTACCATATTTGATATCGACGATATTTAGGGGAAGAAAAAAACACAGAACAAAAAGACATGCATACAACAGAATCCAAGTTTAAAGGTGGCTTCGTCAACTCCATAGTTAAATTTTTTATAAAATTTTCCACGTCACCAAAGATACATTTGTATGTATATGCGTAAGTATATATATTCACTTATTGAGTGGTTCATGTCACTGGAACGGTTCTAAATCATTCTGAGGAAAGAGACCAGCAACATCAACGTTGTCTTCTCATAAACTGTCTCTACGGCTGGCGACATAATCACGTTGCACCCGGAACCCTAGCATTCATTATTCATCGTTTATGTTGGAACCTATCTCTTTATGACTCTGCATGCATACATATATATATACACATCTGTGTGCGTGTATGCATATTTTTGTGTATATATTAAATACACGCGTGTCTGTATGTACGTATATGTATCAATATATATACACGCGCGCGCACTGTAATCGCAATTCGATAGACTTATTCTAGTTATTTTATTTCTACAAGCACTGTAATAAGCTGAAAAACTTATTGAAATCACATGCATTTCTTGGATCTTATTGATGATATTAAAGTATTTATACAAGATCACAAAGATAATAACATGTAAGAGTAAATAATATTATAACAATTAAGAATCATTCGAAGACTTTGTATAATACAGAGTTTAGATTTGAGAATTAACCAAGTTTGACCGAGTTTCGTGACTTTTGATAATTTCCCAGGTAATGATAGTCGTTATCGCTTTTGAATTCATCATCATCTCCGTATATTGTCGTTATGTTTATTTTATGATCATCATGGTCCACGGTTATCATTATCAGACCAACTGATAAGATCAATCTTATATAAAAGGATATTAAAATATTTAGATAAATGTTGCTTACAAATTAGTGCAATCACACGGAACAGAACACTGGCACTTATGTCCCCATGTATATAGACTGCAGTATCCCTATATTGATATAACATGGAACATTGGTACTATTTTTCTTATCAGTATATATATGCGCACACATCTATATAACTATATATAAGAGGGGCAATTTCGATTCGGTTCAAATTCTTTTTTTCTATATAGTTTAAGTCCATTTAGATGGTGATATTAAAAAATCAATCTAGATTCCTATAGATTTTGGATTGATTCGTATTGGGCAACCTTTTTTATTTGACATCATAAGTTCTGTTTCCATTTTATTCACTTCATATATTTTTTGGCCTATTTCATAAGTAATTTAATTTATTTTAGATTTAAGCCTGTTGTAATAGAAAGAAATAGAAATAAAAACGAAGCAGATATAATGTTTTTTGGTTTGGTTCCATCGACTTTGTTATAGAATATTTTCCCATTTCTATCAAATATTTCAGTTATACAGCCACATATAGTTTAGTCAATATATACATGATTAAATATCATAGATATTTAGGGGTTTATCCACACAATTTAACAAAATTTTGGAAATGAAAATTAAGGGGAACAAGAGAGAAAGAGCAATATGTTTGAAGGAATGACAAGCTGGCTTTCGAGCCTTTGATATATCTAAATGCTTAAAAGGATTGACACATATGTATATTCGAATGGCACATTATATATACACATACACACGTGCATGTATATCATCACCAAAGAAGAAGAACTCTTCATTTCGATTCTGAATTCACAATCGATTATATTTTGTCGTTTTCCAATGACGAGCATAGACAGCAACATACATAAATTATACAATAATTTGTCCGACACATGTTATTATAGTCAGGAACTTTATTATATATTTTTTTTATCATTGCGTAAGTTTAGTTTGATTTGATTCGGTTTACAATATGAAAAGCTCTATATCTACTGATGTAAATTATTGAATAAATTCGAAATTCGATCCATTTTAAATGCACAAATTCAATCATTTTAATTAACGGTGACGTTTGCAAGGTCTATATATCTACACATCTTTTTTTACTGATTAAAAAGCTCGAGATATTCTTACGTCAACCTCTTGTATAAGTGGAAGGGATATTTTACCCTTTTCGTAAAATACTAAAAGACGACTGCATAAACTTATGGTAAAAAAAAAAAAGTTAAAAAAACCCTTACAAAATTTAAGGTTGTCCTTTTGGTCCTTCGGGAATTACCAGTTTACCCAATTGGGCGAAAAAGGTGACGTCATAGGGGGACAAGAACTGAAAAGTTTTAAAAAAAACACAGCACGTAAAAATCAAAGGAAATGATAATGAAACTTACAACCCCAGGTTTTTATATCCATAAATATATAATTTCCGTACCCTGGACTCGAAAAATTACGGAAAATGCCACGCAATGGGCATCGTGATTTCGAGGAAACCTCATGTCCTTTTCAGTCATTTCCTCTTTCTCTCTCTTGTTTTCGACGTCTATTTGACCCATTTGGTACGTACCCCCTCTCCTTTTTTCCCCTTCCACCGTAATAACTATTATTGTTATAGTATTATTTTGATTTTATATATGTACATGTATATATGAATTCCATTAAATTCGTGGTCACCACAAAGACCGTATCAACACCTGTGTCGGCAGTATTTGACAAAGTAAGATTGCTTAATTTGCGATCTATCTATCTATCTATGTATGTGTGCGTATAGATTTGTACGCTTGCGTACTTACACGTGGCGGTGAAAGAGCAATTTGTTGCGTATTTGTAGACGTATGTATTTGTCAAAAGCTATGTGGGGGGAGGACTAAGGAGTCGTTATCAATACCCACGTCACTCTCCGGCGGCAACTGGGTTCCCCAACTCCATATCAATCCACTAGGGCTGACGTCATCCACTCAAATCATTCGTTTTCTCGAGCAACCCTTCTACGACTTTGTATGCTTCCGTATCAATAATGCCTGCAACATATACAGTATCGTTTTTTTTTTTGGTTTGGAAGAGAGAGAGAGGGAGAGCGCACTATGGAAAAATGCAGATGGTTGATTAGTGATGGAGAAAGCGACACATGAAAGCGGGAGATTATTAGAGTTTCCTGCAGTTTCTGCTTTGGTCGTGTTCTTATAGCATAACACACACAGACAGACATATAATGTACGTATGTATGTACTGTACGTACGTACGCACGTATGTATATATGTATCACTTTGGTCGTGTTCTTGCAATGGCCAGTTTACCCCTCGACCAAAGATTCGCCCTCCAACGACAATACCGCTTTTGGGTTGCAAGAGAGACTTAAATGGGCCTGGATCTGTTCACTTTGGGCCTGACTTCTCTATCATATCGAAGCAGAAGAGCCCAAACAGTGGCAGCCACGGTTCCTGGCTAACCCTACCGATCGATTAAAGAGAGGATAGAGTCTCTTATCGAACGAGAAGGGATCGTACGGAGAGTAAACTATACCCGATATCTTGCCCAAGTCGAAACCCTAGGGAAATTTTGCTTGTACAGTAAGTAACCGAATCTGTGTTTTCAGACAATGTAGAGGACAGCGAGTTTATCCTCTGAATCAAACCGTTTCTGATTCAATTGGAAGTAGGGGTGAGTTTTTTTGTTCTTTATACAAAAATTAACATTATACACTTGATGTTCAATTCGAACCAACAAAAATTTGCATTTTTTCATAGGTTTGGTATCTGCAGATATCAACCATCAGTCGCGGGTATCCGAGCCACGGATACCCGAGTTTTGCAAAGGCGGCACCGAGATGCTTCGGTCATAAAAAACCGTGGCGTGAGATGAAAACTAAAGGTCGAATATCCTAAAATTCGGGTAGCTGATCCGCATCCACCTCTGCCAAATGTTTAGTTGGTTTTGCCGGAGAAAAAAGACATTTGGAGAGATTTTGTCGTCATATGATTTGTATTCAAGGTTTTGTCCTAAAGGCTCTTATGATGTGAATGGCTCATGAAAACTGAAAACGACTTTGGTGTTTCAGAAACGAATAGGATGTTTTTGGACAACCATGCATGTTTAGTCACCGGTTCTTATAAGGCCACGCCCTTTTGTTAACTTTTGCTTGTGGTTCACATGGTTCGGTCTCTGGTGGGCCCCTCGAAATTGACCACGATGTCGTTATGGTTCGCCCACTTGGTTAATTCCCGATTGGGTCTGTTCTCTGACATTCGAGTCACTGAATTTACTGCAAAAACTCTCTCTCTCTCTCTCTCTTGTCTGTTCTTGGGAATGATTGTTTCTTTTTTGTTCTTTCCATCAGACAATGGATTTCGAATGATTAGTTTCGTGTCTAATTAGGTAACCAGAAACACAGAATGTTTTCTTGTCTGAAAGACAGAAAACTCCATAGTCTTTTGAATTCTATCGCAAAAGCTGTAGGGTTTAAAGATATATGTTACTACGTACAATTTTACGTGAAAATTGGAATCTATCTGCATATATATAATAAGCAACAAATGCTGTGTTCTTAATGTGAAAAGGAGGTAACATTGATTCTTAAACTCTTACAAACATAACAAACGGAGAAGTAGATGGATCTCATTGAATGTTCATACGATGTGAAGCGTGCGGACTGAAGAATCGAGGACTTGCAGTGATCATGCCTTTTCTTGATTCCGAGACGTTCATCTCAGGTTCGGCTCTGAGCCTTTCCTTGTGTTCCGAGGAATAAGAACAGTTTCTCCAGATAAGATCGCGGTCAAGACGCGGGCTCACGATTCTGTACGAATCTCCGGCAACTCCTGAAGATTTCTTCCTGTCCACGCAACAGGACAGAACTGAACTGGATTGTTTCGGTTCTAACTTGGCTTTGCTCATCAGAATGTTCTTGTAGATTTCTTCACTGTAATCTGATGGTGCGACCGGGAATTCCGCAGCACTTGCGGTCACTACGCTCCACTCTACGCTGGCCTCGCTTGGCGGGTGAGGAGGCGACTCCACTACGTATGTGCCTTGCGTCGCAAGAAAGGTCTTTTCCTTTGCCTCGCCCGTCAAGCTTCCGATCTCGAATAGCTCAGAACTCTGGTCGCTATCGCTTTCTTGGCCTGTTCTAGGGTTGATCGAGGATGTGTTTCTTTTCTGCAACACAGGTGAACCGAAAACTTCGAGAGATTCTCTCGGTATTTCTGCTTCCTCTTTTCGGATTAGTGTTCTTGGAAGGGGATTCATGGTGGAGAAGCTGAAAAATTCGTCTGCAGAGCTCGAAATAGATCGATGAGGCAAACCCGAAAACCGACCAGGAGGTCTTGTTTCTCTGGCGTTCTCATCGACATCAGAAGAGTTGCCGTCAAGACAAGAACATTTACACTTAATGCCGAGACTGGAGAGAAAAGATTTGGACTTGTTCTTTCCACTGGTACGAGTGGACGAGTCGTGTTTCCTCAAAGCGGTGTCCTGGTGAAGCAAAGCGCTTCTGCTGTACCAACTCGACTCGGAAGCAACACTGGCTGTCGGATCGGAACAGATCCCGAGATCTCTGGAGAGACCGTGGATGGTCGGAGGGATCGTGACCGTCGATGTCGTGCTGTCGACTTCGCCGCTAAAGTACTTCTCGGCTGCGAACACTCCGATCTCCCCATCTGTGGCTGACGAAACCTTCTTGTCCTGATCCTGAGAATGTCTTCCACTGTTATGTCCCCTTCTGCTTTCGCAGGAGACAGCTCTGAGGAAGTCGTCGTCTTGGGAAGAAGACGCCCCTGACTTCATCGATACATACGTATCTATCTACTTGGATCTCTCTCTCTCCGTAGATTTATTCAGACATATAAATAAGATGGTACTTTTTAAAACAATTTATACAAAATGGTTGCACTTTTAATTATCTGAAAAGATTTTTCAGTAAAATAAAAATATAAAATCATGAATTGGTCAGTCACCGTCCTTGGCTTTTATTTCTTACTGCCAACATATTCAATGAGCCAACTGTGTACGAAAAGGACATTATAGTTGTAATGATAATATCATGTCTATATGTCCACAAAATTTCATCTACAAAGATTAAACCCCTGGCTCGACAAAACAAAAATCTAACAAAATTTTATCAATAATAATAATCATAAATAATAAAATAGTTTCATAATTTTTTTTAAAGACAGATTGCATCTCAAAAGGTTTCCTCTCAACCCTGTATAAATCATGGTTTCATCTGATAAAACAAAAACCCTCCTCCGGTCGCCGGAAAATCTTCAGTTTGCCGACGATGGAGTGACGATGGAGTTTCCTCCGATAGCCGGAAATCCTTCAGTTTGCTGACGTGGAGTTTCCTCCGGCGACCCAATACTGCTTCACGGCGATCAGAACCTTCTCGGGGACTAAAGGACCGTCCTCATGATCGACCAGCTTCGAGTCCCATCTCATCCCGCCTATCATCTTCTTCACCTTCACCAAAACATCGACCTCGTCCCGGATTATTACCGCCCCTTCCGGGCGTAGAATCCGATCCATCTCCACGAGAATGTCTCCCATGTCGCACCTAGGGTTTCGATCAGATTCGTTTAACAAGATTCAGACATGATAAGCAAAAGAAACTGAGAGAGTGAACTTAAAAAAAGGAGAGATCTTTTACTTGTCTTTGTACAGACTGAAGAGATGGTTTGCGTGGATCAGGTCGTATGTTCTTGGGTACGTCGACAAAGCCTCGCACCTGACAGACATGAAAACCGTATTCAGAAGCTCCGAAACCCTAATTTCTCGGTGAAGAAAGGAGATACCAGAGAGGGAAACTTTACCAGTCGTGGTAAATGCCGATGAGTCCTCGCTCGTATATAACGCCGAGCGTGTTTTTCTCGGCAATCGTGGGCACTACGTTCATCGTCCAGAGCTTTGGGGACTCGATAGCTGCTGCGAATCCGCCGAAACCCGCGTTCATATCCATTATATTTCGGTATCTTCCAGTGTCGAGGAGACTGTTGATTCTCTTGTACGCTTTTACATGCTTTCTCCATTCACGGCTGTCCTCTTGGTATGCCTCGACAGAGATTCCCGGGATGGAACCGCTCGAGATTCTTGGAGGCACCGAGTTGAGCCTCTCAGGGAAAACCTTCAGTTTGCCCCCGGCAACCTCGTCTGGATTGCTTACCATTGGATACGGAGTGATGCAACCCTCCATTTTCTTGTACCTAGGATCAGAGAATTTGTTGAAATACAAATTTTGTGAACATTTCGATTATCCTGGACGAGTTCTTGGAAATATTTTGGCTTAAAAACAAAACGGAACAACCTCAAAAGCAAGATAGAGAACAGAGTTCCATACCAGACATCATCAGGGTCATCGGTTTTGCAGAAATTTGCTCGAGGGTCGTCTTGTCTTGAACGGCACGACTCGTCGTTAACTCTCTTTTGCCAAACGGCGATCTCGCCATGTTCGTACTTCTTCTCCCAACAAAGAAGTTTGGCAATCTCCTCGATCTTTCGTTGTTCCTCCTGAAGCTCATCCTCGGGGCGCTGCCATGCCTTGTAGTTGGTCTTCCAGTTAATGGGCGGACCAGAGAGCACCCAATAACCGCCCGGTCTAAGGACACGGTCGACTTCCATCAAGTACATCCCGTCTGCAAAAACACAAAACAATATTGTTTAACTTCCAAACTCGAGCAGATCAGTGGAACCAAACTATTTGTAGACACCTAAAACGGTAGTTTTAGCCGATTTTGGTAAGTAGAAAGAAACACCTTATTCTAAATCAGTAGTTTCCCAAGTGTCGGGAATCGGCATCTCGAGGGCAAGAAATCCCTTCGAGTTCCGAGCCACTTAGATCCCGTCTGCCAAAGTCGGCTAAAACTACCGTTTTAGAAAATTGAAATAATCAAAACCAAAACAACAATTATTACCGCAGAATTTGCAAAAAAAGATCCCAAAACGGCAGTTTTAGCCGATTTAGAGAATTATCCTCACCATTTGCGCCCCATGGAATCAGGCATCGAGAGCAGTGAGCCATGTCGAAAGATCTCGAAGGGTATGGCAATTTTATGGTACCGAGAACACCGATAACAGCGGGAACACCCCTCTCGAGAGCAAATTGTACTTGCGCTTCATGGGAATCTCTCGGTGCAAAAGACATAGCGACGACATTTCTGCTCCATAAGTATGCACCCCAACTAGCAACCTGAAAAGAAATTTTGAATTGGATTTCACCATTTAAGGAATCATGTTTAAGAAAAAAATATAAAGGTTATCCGAGAAGAACATACCCCACAACCAGTGTCCAATGCTGTCCTAACCGTTCCATTGCCCATCGGTATCACAGACGCGAGCTGATCAATATATTTATCCGCACCTTGGGGGAACTGAGTTCCACCACCAGGGAATCTGAATACATTCCCCTCGTACTGAATCCAATTCTGAATAGCCTTCTCCACTGTCAAGGCCTTGTACGGTGCATTTGCGTAGGGCACATAGTCACGACTCTTGGGCCATGGGAACGGAGTCACGTACCCGTTGGGAGCCGGTATCAGGCAATGAAGCTTCTCTTCCTCGGGTGGGCAATGCCTTTCTCGATAAATCATGTTTTCCCTCGGGAAAGTCATGGCCCGCCTTTGGTCTTGGCAGGGAGTGTAATCGGTGAAACGGGCATCACATGGCTCGAAAGCCTCAGGCTTTGATGATTCATCGACGGTCAAATCGCCAGAGTGATGAGTCTCGAAACTCAAGCTGGGAACCAAGTTGCAATCTATTCCACTCTTCGTCATCTCCAGAGCAATACTGTCTCCTTTACCGAACCCGCTCCGTTGCCATGCACCCAGAATGTAGAAAAAGCAGCACAACCCGACAACGATAAAGATCTGTACAGAGCTCCGGGTTTTATTATCAACAGAACTGGATTTCAACGCCATGAATAACCTGAAGTCATCATATCAACCAAGATCAGCTCCAAATCAATGGTAGAGGACAAAACGAAGAAAGATCCAGATCACAGGTATCAGGTACTAGCCGATGAAATCAACAAATGGGCACTGGCAAAACCCAGAAAAGTATGAATCTTTATATTTAGTAGCACACTAGAAATTACAACTTAATATATCACCAATCGGGACCGGGACCGGGACCGGACCCAGACATAACTGATGGATCAAGACAATGATATGAAGACATGCTAAAACAAAAGTTGAAACTAGAACAGCAGACTTATGCCATCTTTGTATATATATATATATATGAAACATGATAAAATAATCGCGTTTATCTTTGGGAAGAAGCGACTGATCTTAACGTAATTAACAAAGATCCATCACACATGTGAACATAAATGACGTGAACCTCAAAAGATCCAGCAAGCTCTGTGATCCTACTCTATTACTAGGCTATTTATTGCGGGAAAAGTTAACAAATCTGGTAACAAAAACGGAATTTAATGACAATTGTCCACGGATCCGACCAAAAGGTAGGAGTAGATTTGCCGAGCGAATCAAACAGATCGCTTGCCGATTAGAATGGAAAGTGAGAGGACGAACCAGGGTGGTCGCACGCGACAAATGGCTGATCAGACGCGGAAATACGGAGACTTGGAGAGTTGCTGTCGGTGGGGATGATGATGACAGAGACGAAAGAGATCGAATCGAGACGTGTGAGGTCAATTTCTTACAAAAAGAGAAAAAAGAAACCCTAATTTGTGTGAATCGCCATCACCACGGCCACCATGGACGGATGTAGAAAGGAACAGAGAACTAAATTAGAGAGGGGAAAGGACGGAGATTTTAGATGTGCTTCTCAGAAACAGAGCCAAAGGCGGAGACTTATAGCGAAATGGAACTATGCAGAAATCAAATCTACGTCTAATTTTTCTTTTTCTTTTTTACATTTTAAACATTTTTTTAATTAAATGATCATTGTCAAATACAATGCGCTGCTTTCACTTCACAAGTGTCTTTCCGCGTTAAAAAACAGAGAGATCCTTGGCCAATTGGATATTTGTTCTATGGTTTGGTATATTTCAACTTTCAATTACAATACATGACCATCAACATATATACATACATACATACAGGAAGAAATGAAAACTAATTGATAAACGATATCTCATCTTTTCTATACGTAGGCAAAGGTTACTTTGCTGGATTTTGCCTGAATGGATCCGACAACCCTTAAATCTTAGACCCAATGTTCAAGTAGCCCTTACATCATCGTTGGTGTCCTTAAAACCGGCATGAGAAGACAGACATGTCTTCAACAGGTTCAAAATATGTATTATACATAAACCCAAACAATAGAAACCATCTCATGACTTCAATTCAACATCAAACGAAAACTCAGCCATTTAAAACTAAATCCAAGACAAAACTGAAGTAATACAGCTGAATTGTCGACAGAGTCAGACCAAAAGGGTCATACAAAGCATGACTGAGACAGCCCTATCATTTAGAACATAACCCATTGAGAGAGAGAGAGAGAGAGACAAACTATTTCATCTGGGGTATTGTTAAATAGATTGGCTTAACTCTTGGCTGCTAGCTTCTCCTTGGCCTTTTGGAGTTTCAACACCTTCTTCACAATCTTTTGCTCTTCAACGAGGAATGCCCGAATGATCCTGGAGGGAACGAAAAGAAACCCGATGAGTTCAACGAATTCTCTAATTCAGCTAAAGTGGTAGAAACTTAGTGAAATAAAGCTCAAGCACAAACCTTTCCCTTACAGCAGAACCGGACAAGACTCCACCATATGCCCGGTTGACTGTCCTTCTGTTTCTAGACAATCTAGACCTCTTGTATTCAACAGGCCTTAGATGAGGGATCTATACGAACAACGGGTCAAGAGTAGGTTAAATTAGAATAGATATAAAAAGGCAAACACCTAGAGACAAAAAAAACGCAAAGTTTTGAAAATGGGAGTTTATGCCACAAGTGGATGGCAATCCCTCACATATCAGAGGGAAAACTTGGAAGAAGCTGTGTGGCAAATAGATGTAGCTTATGATTATGTTATGTACTGATGGAGAGTTCATCTAATCAGCACAAGACCGTCAATAAGCACAAGAACAGAATCAGAATAGGAACAACAACATCAAAAGGAATTCTGCCTCTGATAACGATACACGTTTAATAACAGCAAGGAGTCTTCCAAACAGTAAGAGAAATACATATGAAAGGTAATGACTTTTCCAGTGACAGGCTAACATTTAAACAAGATTTCAAATATTGCAAAGAAAAACATTGATCTGTCAAACGGCACTAGGACGCATCAAAATCAAACACCCCAAACTAAGGGAATCTAAGAACAGTCTAATTTCTACACTTCCTTATACGTCAAGACAAATCTGCCTCAATATATAGAAATGCAAGCAGATTCAACACAATCTCAGCTTTAACCAGAACAACATATAAACAGACCTATAAGCGCATCCCAGTCTCACCAACATCCAAATCATACAAAAATCAAAGAAGATATACAAAAAAAGCATAATCCAAAATACAGAAAACTTACACCCTGAATCCGCTTGCCGGTGACAGGACATTTCGGGCCGCTGGCTCTCTTTTTCGTGGTTTGATATACCAGCTTCCCTCCTGCAAACGACCCAAATCAACTGTCAACACATACAAAGAAACAAATATACAAACACATACAGAGCTAGAGATATAGTGAGAGAGCGAATGAAGAAGAAGGATAGACGGACCGGGGGTCTTGACGACACGGTGCTGGTTCGATTTAGTGGCATAGCTGTGCCGCGTCCGGTAAACAAGCCGCTGCACCATTTCTGCTGCTATTCGTCTTCTCAGTCAGGGTTTATTGACTCGAGGAGGGAGGAAGGCTATCTAAACCTAACTATGTATAAAAGGGTATTCAAAGAATCATGTGCCCTAGATCCAACGGCTGAAATGTACTTCACGATATATCAATCAACGGTAGATAACTCCATTCTTTTCTCATTGGGCTTTACGGGCTTATATAACGGCCCATTTTCATTTTCACTTTATGACGAGAGCAGTCCAGTAACATGGTATTCAGGACGAGGTGAATTAAAGCTAAAAGACTGTCAATTACTATTCAGTTTGCACGTTGAATTTTATTCGGTTTTATTTTGTTCGATTCGATTTTTTTTAGTAAAAATACTAATTTTCCAACAAACAAAAAAACTTTCAGTCTTTAAATTTCCTTTTTTTTTAATTTGGATCGATTTATTTGATTTTAAAAAATAATAACCATTCATGTTTGATATGAGATCGGATCCAATTATAATTATGAATTATTCTAATCAGATGGATTAAGTTAATAATCAAATTGATCATCTCCAATTAGAACAATGATTAAGCTTATGAAAAGGTAAACAACGCTTAACCTTATGAGAGCTTGAATCAATCCATTCCTCTACTTGGAAAAAAAAGGCACATTCTTCTCCAATCAACACATTAATTTTTTAAAACACGTTTTTTTTTGGGGGGGAAGGGGGAGATAGATACAGTAACATTACATAAAGAAAGCATATACAGAGAGAGCAATGTCAAATTCATTAAGCACAGATGGGCGAGGGGAGGACTCACCTCTCTCCTCGTACCGCCGAGGCTGGCTAGCTCGGGGCTTTGGACCCATCAGCCGGACTTCCACAAAAGACAGAGACAGGAGATTCAAACGGTCTCGTGGTGGGGATTCTCCGCCATTGACGGCGGCCCCGTTGCTATCGTGAACTGAACTCCCCTTCTCTGCCCTCTTCTCAACACATACGCCACTTGTCTTGCCACTGCCGCCGCTTCCTGCATTTTTTTTAACCTCTATGGAATCAACCATGCCAAATTCTATAATTTTTATCAATAAAAACTGAACCTCAACCGAATTCAATATAAAAAAAAATCAATCGGTTATAGTTTTTTTTTTTAAAACTGAAATCACCGAACTGAAACTCGGAATGGTCGCCGCCCGAGGATAAGAGGGATATTTATGTGTTACCTGTCTTTGTCTGCGGCGTTGCAGGATACTGATGGCCCAAGCCATGATGTAGCATGGGAGCAGGAACCCAGCAGCTCTTAGCAGGAAAAGCTGTAAAAAAAAGAAGAGAGATTCACAATTGTAATTAAACACAAACAGATATGCAAATGCATGAGAGAGACTTTGATTCATCCTGCAAAAAATTGGAGTTCCCACTTACAGAGAAGAATGTGGATATGTCATCGTCTTCTTCGTCACCACCACCACCACCATCTGTGACTGTCATTGCATGGCGCAACAGCAAAAGCGCCATCAGCTACATTATTAAAAAAAAAAAAAGAACCCAATTCAATACACAAGGAAATCTACACTTCTGGTGATAATAAACATACTGCTCGAAAAACAAAAGTCTGAAATTGAGAATGACTATTGTATAAGGCATGATTTCTCGGAGAGCAAACTCTTCTTATTGAGATTGTTCCATGGTGGCATAGCTCGGGGGAAGGCTTACAATAAGAGCAGCTGAGCGGCAAAAAGCAGCTCCACTTGCATTTGAAGCAGCGTAGTCGTCATAATCAGCTTCCAAAATCTGACGTTCTGCGTCTGCAATGGCAAAGAGGCGAGGATCGGGCAGATCCAGGGGAGTGTCTGATATCGTCCAGCCTCTGCTACCACACAAAGGAAACACACATCAGTACCAACGTCCAAATCCTCAAACAAATAACAGAGAACATGAAATAGATGCAATAGGAAATTTTTTTACTTACCTAACATCAATGGTGGTTTCCTCGGGCTGAGGGCGAGGAGGTGGGGCAGTATAACCAGGCTGGTAAGGCTGTGCACAAGACAATAAATGCGAAGGCCAAGAAATGTTAGTAGCAACTCCATAGACAAGGAACAAGATCAAAGCCATACTATTCCTACATGATTCATCGGCAATAGCGTCTAACAGCAAGCATAAATTTGGAGAAGCATCAAAAGCATGGAATTTTAGCAAGCCATAAACCTCTTTTGTGGTCAGTGTCAAGTAATTTGTTCCGCAAAAGCGTATAGATAAATTTACCTGATGGCAAATCTCGCAAATAATGTCGCCTTTCTCGTTACACCAATGCTGAACACATTTCCTGTGAGCATACTGTGGAAAACATATATTCAATCAATAATGAACTGTTTAGTACACATACATGGAAAGAACACAAATTTCCGGTGATGATAATGGAGTCCTTGGGTATAATAATTAGTCCTACAAGCAAGACTAATCGAACAAAACCATCAAGACTCCATGAAATCCTGCAACATAGCAGAAGTTGTGGACAAACATGCAATGACAAGGCCTAATTTCCTCAGAATCAAATACCTAAACACGGATGCTAACAATGGTCTGTGTATTTTCCTTGCAAGCTTCCAAAAACTTTAAAAAACTAAATCAGAGACCCATAAATTGCTATAATGTGGATATAAACAGCGAATATTCATGCATATATGTATGTACCTTGAGGCTTCCGCTGCAGCCACAGGGGCTCTCCAGATTCTTAAGAGAGTCCTCCTCCTGACAAATGCGGCACTCCGCCGATTGAATCAGAGGCTCCTCCTCTCCGCCTTCGTCGACCCTCTTCTCCGGCGAGGCCGAGCTCGACGGCCCGGCGGCGTCCGGCCTCTCCGTCTCCGCCTGGACCGGATTCGCCGGTACCGGCCTCACCATCCGATCCACGTACACCACCAAATGATCGCTCATTCTTACCTAAATCAACTTTCGTAAACTTGTTCTTCGTAGGCGAAAATTCCAAGAACTGGAACCAAAACCTGAGCATTCACCGCACATCAATAAAAATAGCAAACCTGAATTGAGATCATCAGACTCGAAAGACGATGACCAAGAGAAATTCGGAAAGAAAATTCGTCAAGATCTGGGTAAGATGGAAACGATTTTACCTGGAAAATGGCGAGAGAATCTTGAAGCGTCTATGACCCTTTTTCCCCCTCTCTATTTGTTCTTACACCCGTCGTCGGAACGCGTTTTTGCTAAATTTTCTAGGATTTCCCGAGAATCGAGCCCATTTAAATATACAAATCTCCATTTATTCTTCACGCATTTTAATATCACCATTTATCTTATAAAGTTTTTTTTTTCAAAAATGTTTTTCCATTGGTTATTATTTAGAACAAATACTTTCACATCTCCCGTATTTATAGAAAAAATAATAATTTGCAGAGGAAATTTTCGATAATAAAAACGCGACAAGACGAAAATGGGCCAATAAGCCCAAAAGCTTTGCCGATAAGGGCTGCAGTGCCACGTATGCACGTTAAGCAAAATATCAGATACTTTTGGATCTGAGTGGCTGCGAGAAATTGCTAATGCCACACCATATTCTATTCGCAATTCCAACACTACCCTTCACCTCACCGTTCCAATTTCCATCTTATTATATTTAAAGGAGAAGACTGACGTAGGGGCTAATTTCGGAATTCTACTAAAAACCAATTTGGCAATAGCAAAAAAAAAAAACAAATGGATTTGACGGTTCACCGGTATTAGAAATTTAGAATACAAAGTATCTGCAGCGAAAACTTTCCAGATGATTCCACTACCTTCAACTCTTAAAACCCAGAAAACTCTAAATCCCATCTTCATATCCAAAAAATAACCAAGAACAGAAGAGTTTTGGGAATCTCTGCCTCTTCATCCGCCATGGAAGCAGAACCTGGTCCGCAGCAAGCAGAGACACCCTCTGTTCTCGAAGGTGTTTTCAGGAACAGAGACCTCTTTCTCTTCATGCCCTTCGTCTTAGGATTCTCCGAGCGACAGACCCACCAGATCCCCAACCCAGAATCGCCGGAAAGCAACGGCGGCGGTGATCCTCCGTCGCCTGAGAGAGTGATCCTGGTCAACCCCTTCACGCAAGGGATGGTCGTTCTCGAGGGATCGCGGGGCTTGGATCCCCTGCTTCGCACCCTACTCGGAAACCGGAAAGATGGTCGTCCTCCGGCGTCCAAGGCCTCCGTCGACGCGATGCCGACCGTCGAGATGGAATCCGGCGGTGGAGAGTGCGTGATCTGTCTGGATGAATTGACTGCGGGCGAGACGGCGAAGGAGATGCCGTGTAAGCATAGGTTTCACGGCGAGTGCATAGAAAAGTGGTTGGGGCTTCATGGGTCGTGCCCTGTTTGCAGGTATGAGATGCCTGTTGACGAAGAAGATCTCTCGAAGAAGAGAGACGATGGAAATGGGCGTCGGAGAGAGATTTGGGTTAGGTTTAGCTTCAACGACGGCGGTCGGAGAAGCCGAGATTCCGACCGTGACGGCGGGGGTGACAGCGGTGATCACAGTGATTCCGGAGACAGAACTGTCCTGGGATCAGATAATTAGTTGGGTTTTTTTTGTACAAAACCTCTGCAACCTGGGATCAGATAATTAGTTGGGTTTTTTTTTGTACAAAACCTCTGCAAATTCTTTGTCTTTGTAGTTCTTTGTAAAGGCCGATCATTTACACTTTTGTGGTATGTGTGTTTCTTGGGGTGTTATTACATGAATCTTGGTGTTTTTTCCTTCCTGATTTTTGTCAAAGGATCCTTTTTTTTTTAATTAAATTATCGAATTCCTGTAAAGAATTCTGCTTCAAATGGAAGAACGTTCAATGAGAATGAGAAACATCCAAAGAAGAACAGAGAAAAATCCTCCCCCGATTCTCTCCGAAACATTTTGTGATTTCGCTTCGACATTAATAAATTTGCGAATTCAAAGCTGTTGGGCTATGTTGGGCTGTTAATGGGCCATAGAGGAGCAATGAAAAATGTCGTTATTGGGCCGCTTTTTAATTTGCTCTAGAAAAACCCATATATCCATATCACCACCCTCCAATATTATAAATAGAGAAAATGACATTTTTATTTTTCTACACCGACTTTATAAAATAATGATCTTTTCATACAAAATTTTTAATTTGACAAAAAACTACACCAAATTATCAAATGTGTCAAATTGATACACGAACTATCCAATTTAACTACAATTTCCTACACAATCCGAAAACGGTGTTAAGTGTCTGTTAAATGCTGACGTGGCATGCCACGTGGCAGCTGATGTGGCATGCCACATAGATTTTTTGCCACATCAGCATGCCACGTCGGATTTTTAAAAAAAAATCCGAAAAATGTGAAAAAAATCGATTTTTTTTTTTTTAAAAAAAAAATAAACAGCAAAATATATATATACATATATATTCATATCTATATACAAATAAAAATATAAATATAT
>NW_010960187.1:3578380-3583787 GCF_000463585.1 Tarenaya hassleriana | reverse complement strand
TATTTTGTATATATATTTATATTTTTATTTGTATATAGATATGAATATATATATATATATATATATATATTTTTGCTGTTTATTTATTTATTTATTTATTTATTTTAAAATTTCGATTTTTTTATATTTTTTTGGATTTTTTTTAAAAATCCGATGTGGTATGCTGATGTGGCAAAAAATCTATGTGGCGTACCACGTCAGCAGCTACGTGGCGTGCCACGTCAGCGGTTAACGGACACTTAACATCGTTTTCGGATTGTGTAGGAAATTGCAGTTAAATTGGATAGTTCGTGTATCAATTTGGCACATTTGATAATTTGGTGTAGTTTTTTATCAAATTAAAAATTCGTGTAGGAAAAGGTCACATTTGTAAATTTTGGTGTAGTTTTTTGTCAAATTAAAAATTCGTGTAGGAAAAGGTCACATTTTACAAAGTCGGTGTAGGAAAATGTCATTTTCCCTTATAAATACTATACGTATATACATATATGTATGCGTTCATATTCGGAATGTTTATAAATATTATATAGATGTTGTTTCCCTCTTGTACACCGTAAAAAGGATGCATATAGAAAAAAACTTAGACAATTCTCTCCGATGCTTTGGGGGATTAAAATACCGTGAATAAAATATGATGCTAATAACTAGCGGGTGGTAATAAATCCACCTTGGGATCGGTAAATTAAATATTTCACCAAACCCTACAAATGCTTTTTTCTTTCTAAGTTTTTATTCCTAAATTAAATTAAGAAAAATATAATGGTCCCGAAAATGACATCATCCAGGCCTGCCATAAAACTAAGCGGCCCAATGAAGACGCATCATCATCAGTCACCCCGGTTTCAAGAGAGATTGAATTACCAATATACCCTCCACCGTTACTATTATCCTTTTTGTGCTTGAGAGAAGGGATTTTACGAAAACGCCCTTCCCTCTGTCCCTCACCGGAACTGAGCGCCGGTGAAGGTCTGGCCGAAGGACCAGCCGGAGGGAGCGACGTTGAAGGAGACGAGGGAGCGGCCATCGCCGGTGGTGAGCTTGAAGGAGAGAGCTTGTCCGTTGAGGTAAGAGTTGCTCTGCCAGTTCTGTCCCCAGTTCCTCGACATCGCCTGCCATCCTGTCCGAGCACCCTTTATCGCCGCTGCGTGCACATCTCCGGCGCCGGCGACGTTGGTGATCAGAACCAGGTTGAAGTAAGAGTGCCCGTTGATCGTGAACCTTATCCCTCCCCTTCTCCTGCACGGAACTCTGCAATCACACAACCCAAAAAAAAAAACAGAGTAAGGCTCGGAATTCATTTCATAGAACTGAATAAAATCTACGAATCTCCAAGAATTTTCACGAGGGAAATGAAAAATTCTGTCTTGATCACTAGTTTCAAGTGTGTCGTGCCATCTAATCTGTTTCAGAAATCAGAGAAGCTGAACAAAGCTCGTGCAGTAAATTGGACTGGTCGAGCCAAAAACCGCAGAATCTGATACATTCAACCGGTTTCAAGAGACATAAACCGAGTTCCACGTACTCTGTTTCGAACAAAACAGAAGAGAGCGTACCTTCGGTAAGAAACAGGGACAATACCAGCTCTGTACTGAGCAATGCGCTGAAACACAGGCTGAGAGAGATCAAAGTGCTGCTGGGGAGGGTTACACCATCCACCGCCATTGTTGGGCAAAGCGTTATTGGGAGGGCAGAAATTTGTGGCGGGGGCGACGATGGAGCCGGGAAGACACCATTTTGGATCACTAACACATCTTATCTCGAAGCAAGCCCCACAGCTACGATGGAGCCGGGAAGACACCATTTTGGATCACTAACACATCTTATCTCGAAGCAAGCCCCACAGCTAAGCCCGTTGTTGAACAGAGCCGTGCTCAATGCCGCAGTGTTCGTCCCGTACCCTTGGCTGTACAGGTTGCCGTACCCACAAGCCCCGCCTGATGGAAATTTTGTACGAGATCGTTAGAAAGAAAAAGGAGGAACCTTTGCCAAATGGGTGCCATGATTTTGCATAGATTGTTCATTTAGAGTGCTTTTGTCCATATGGGTCTGTTGCATTCTGTGTATTGTCCGTTAAAAGGCTCACCCTTGGCCTCTTTTATCGTTTCAATTCCTCTTTTGACATTTGAAGCTGTAATTCTTGTATGTCTTAATGCTGAAGAAAGGCGACATTTTTTTTTTGGAGAAGGATGTCGGTTTTAGTCTTTTAGATGCCATTAATAAATAAGCTAAACAAACGGGGTTGAAGTGGTAGTTTAAAGGAACCTTGAGGGAAAATGTTGATAAAGGTGGAAACTTTTTTTTTTGTGGGGGTGAAGAAGAAGAAAGTATACCCATACTGCCGGAAGCGTCACCGCCGCCGTAGAAGGTGGCATGGGCGTTGATCCAACCGCCGCCGCCGCCATTCACACCGGAGGCCATCATCCCGAACAAAACCAAAACCAAGAACCCAACAAAACCCATCTCTTCTTCTTGTTCTCGTTGTATCCTGCACATTGACGACAAAGTTAATCACTTTTGCTTTTGTCCACCTAAAAAAACATGCCCTTGAACGTTTTGTTTATTGCAGAATCGTTACAGGAAGCGAAAGTGGGTAATAACTTGAATCAGAAAATGAGAGAGAGAGAGTAATTACTTGGAATATGTAAAATTTCTTCTTTCCTTTCAAGAGAGAGAAGTAGAGAATCTTACGTTCTTGTAGGGATGAGAAACAAGCACTTGAATTTATAGAAATATTGACGAGGAAGATAGCCGTTATTTACGATTGTGCCACTGAAGCCTAGATAGGCTCCTTCTAAGCTTTTTTTTCCAAATCAAAAAGCAAAAATTAAAAAAAAAAAACATAATTTTATTTATTAGTTGTACATCATTAATATTTTGTTTTTTTTTTCGGAGGAAAAAAAACAGGTGAGGGAAATGCAACGGGAGAACACGGTGGGAGGGAGCTACAAGACATAAAGCCTTCTGTCCTTCGAACCGTGCGTGTATCTTTTTCATGTGGGAATCCTACATGAAAAAATCGATTTATAATTTACTTTGCTGTATTGACAATGCATTAAAAACACAAGATTGATATGTTTATTTAAAACTAAGCGGCCCAATGAAGACGCATCATCATCAGTCACCCCGGTTTTATTAAATTCGGGTTTTTTCCGGATTTTTATTGAAAATACATTTTATATACGTAATTTTGTTTTACTTCGTTTTTTTTGGATTTTATATCCAAATCTAGTTTGGCTGCTGTAATCTTTAAAAAAAAAATCATATTCAATTTGATTTGATGGGATACAGTCGTATAATACGATTCGGTTATAAAATTCGTACATAGATATATAAAAAGAAATTTGGAGATATACCAACAGTTGATTGCCCAGTGATTGAGAGATGACAAAATCATTCTCAAGGTCATGTGATGTAATTTCTGGATCAAAATGATCTATATACAAAATTTGGTCCTGTATTTAGGATGGATTTAGTGGTGTTGAAGGATCGAGAACTATCCTGATTATAAAAAAAAATTGGAGGTACAATAAATAGAAACAATGTAGATGGAAGACTATATCAAACCCGCTTGGAACCTATCCGAACAATTCTAGCGTGTGAAACTGCGTGCTGATTGAGTTTTAAAAAAACGTATCAATGGTTGTTTTGTCAGTTTTTTTTTCCCAAAATAATGATTATTTGGTGTTTCTCTAATCATTTGTAGATAAAATTTAAAAAAATAATAATAATAATAATAAACAACTAGAAGAATCAGTTCTGTTCTTCTGCTCCTCATCATTACAAGACAGCTTTTTTGTTCAAGACGGTGTCTTTCGACCACATGCGGCGTATCTCTGTTTCTCGCTCATTTATCGGTTCATATATTATTATTTTTATATACTTTTGTTTCATCTCTCGAGAAATAATACGTAACAGAAATTGGATTTTTATTTAAATTAACTGAATTTAGGAATGTATGATCTAGGAAGTAGTCGTAGATTTCCGCGTCTGCAGTATATTAACGTATATTTTACGGATTTGTTTCTTTCCTTATTTATAGTAGTATTGTTGATATTTTTCTGTTGTAAGATAAGATTTCATTCTTATCTCTTGCTCTGTATATATATGGAAGCGTACAAAGTGAATAAAGTATCACAAATTTCCCCTTTACTTTTCTAAACGTATTATGGTATCAGAGCATTAAATGCTCCGCTAGCTGCTTTTTTCAGATCTCTATTTTTCTTTAGTTTCTTCTTCAGCGTTCTGCTTTCTGCTTTTTGCTTTTTCAGAATGTCTTCCCATTCTGATAATGAATCACCCACTACTCAACGTGCCGCCTCGCCTGTTCTCTCTAATTCTCTTGATCCATACTCAAATCCTCTTTATCTCATATATATACAGAGCAAGAGATAAGAATGAAATCTTATCTTACAACAGAAAAATATCAACAATACTACTATAAATAAGGAAAGAAACAAATCCGTAAAATATACGTTAATATACTGCAGACGCGGAAATCTACGACTACTTCCTAGATCATACATTCCTAAATTCAGTTAATTTAAATAAAAATCCAATTTCTGTTACGTATTATTTCTCGAGAGATGAAACAAAAGTATATAAAAATAATAATATATGAACCGATAAATGAGCGAGAAACAGAGATACGCCGCATGTGGTCGAAAGACACCGTCTTGAACAAAAAAGCTGTCTTGTAATGATGAGGAGCAGAAGAACAGAACTGATTCTTCTAGTTGTTTATTATTATTATTATTATTTTTTTAAATTTTATCTACAAATGATTAGAGAAACACCAAATAATCATTATTTTGGGAAAAAAAAACTGACAAAACAACCATTGATACGTTTTTTTAAAACTCAATCAGCACGCAGTTTCACACGCTAGAATTGTTCGGATAGGTTCCAAGCGGGTTTGATATAGTCTTCCATCTACATTGTTTCTATTTATTGTACCTCCAATTTTTTTTTATAATCAGGATAGTTCTCGATCCTTCAACACCACTAAATCCATCCTAAATACAGGACCAAATTTTGTATATAGATCATTTTGATCCAGAAATTACATCACATGACCTTGAGAATGATTTTGTCATCTCTCAATCACTGGGCAATCAACTGTTGGTATATCTCCAAATTTCTTTTTATATATCTATGTACGAATTTTATAACCGAATCGTATTATACGACTGTATCCCATCAAATCAAATTGAATATGATTTTTTTTTTAAAGATTACAGCAGCCAAACTAGATTTGGATATAAAATCCAAAAAAAACGAAGTAAAACAAAATTACGTATATAAAATGTATTTTCAATAAAAATCCGGAAAAAACCCGAATTTAATATATAATTTTCATAAACCCAAAATATTACGAAGACCCTAACCACAAACCAAATTGCAGCGTCGT
>NW_010960187.1:3578036-3578276 GCF_000463585.1 Tarenaya hassleriana | reverse complement strand
GGATCGGATTCCATATGCTTCGGCAATTGGATCCATCATGTATGCCATGCTTTGTACTCGACCGGATGTATCCTACGCGCTGAGCATTACGAGTAGATACCAGTCAGATCTTGGTGAGTCACACTGGATTGCCGTCAAGAACATTCTGAAGTACTTAAGAAGGATTAAGGATGTGTTCTTGGTATACGGTGGGTTGGAAGACGAGCTCGCTGTAAAGGGTTACACCAATGCTAGTTTTCA
>NW_010960187.1:3559534-3577798 GCF_000463585.1 Tarenaya hassleriana | reverse complement strand
CCCGTTAAGGAACGCGGTCTTGACATCCATTTGCCATATCTCATAGTCGTAATATGCGGCTATGGCAAGTAGGATCCTGATGGACTTCAACATCACTACGGGCGAAAAGGTCTCATCATAGTCAATACCATGAATTTGACGGAATCCTTTCGCCACAAGTCGTGAGAGCATCCAACTCGAGAAGCATCGCCTCTTTCCATTGATCAGATTTAATAGCTTGGTGAAAAGAACGTGGCTCAGTTTCGGCGGTGATAGAAAGAGCAAAGGTGCGATACGCAGGGTTCAATTTGGAATAAGACAAACAAGAAGAAAGTGGGTATGGTGTCGAAGATATGTCTGGTGGTGGTTTATTATGGGTCAAAAAATAGCAATGGTAGTGGGCTAAGTAAGCTGGAGGTTTGGATGTGCGCTGCGACTTTCTGACATTCTCCGATGACACAACAACAGGAAGACAAGAAGAAGCAGAAGGTTCAACTGGGGGAACTATGTCCAGAGAACTATCTGAAACAGAACATGACTCAGAAGGAAGTGTCGTCGTTTTGTTCGAATCAGAGGACAAACGAGAACCAGAGGAAACATGAGTAGAATCGTAAAGAGAATAAGAAAGATGTCGACTGACAGGAAAAAAAAAAAGAGTCTGAGAAGAAATAGAATCTGAATGAAAAGGAAAAATACTTTCATGAAAAATGACATCACGAGACATAGAGACAGAATTCGTTTCCAAATCGAGTACCTTATAACCTTTGATACCCGAGGGATAACCAAGAAAGACATGAGGTGATGTCTCGTGATGTCATTTTTCATGAAAGTATTTTTCCTTTTCATTCAGATTCTATTTCTTCTCAGACTCTTTTTTTTTTTCCTGTCAGTCGACATCTTTCTTATTCTCTTTACGATTCTACTCATGTTTCCTCTGGTTCTCGTTTGTCCTCTGATTCGAACAAAACGACGACACTTCCTTCTGAGTCATGTTCTGTTTCAGATAGTTCTCTGGACATAGTTCCCCCAGTTGAACCTTCTGCTTCTTCTTGTCTTCCTGTTGTTGTGTCATCGGAGAATGTCAGAAAGTCGCAGCGCACATCCAAACCTCCAGCTTACTTAGCCCACTACCATTGCTATTTTTTGACCCATAATAAACCACCACCAGACATATCTTCGACACCATACCCACTTTCTTCTTGTTTGTCTTATTCCAAATTGAACCCTGCGTATCGCACCTTTGCTCTTTCTATCACCGCCGAAACTGAGCCACGTTCTTTTCACCAAGCTATTAAATCTGATCAATGGAAAGAGGCGATGCTTCTCGAGTTGGATGCTCTCACACGTACTCAGACTTGGCAGCTTTGTCCTCTTCCTCCCGGCAAACGACCTGTTGATTGTAGGTGGGTCTACAAGATTAAGCATAATTCCGATGGCTCGATCGAAAGGTATAAAGCTCGTTTGGTCGCTAAGGGTTACACACAATTGGAGGGTATCGATTATTTAGAAACTTTCAGTCCTGTTGCTAAACTAACGACTGTTAGAGTTATTCTGGCTTCGGCTTCATCTCAGAATTGGTTTCTTCATCAGATGGATGTCTCTAACGCTTTTCTAAATGGCGATCTTAGCGAGGAGATTTTCATGACTCTTCCTCCAGGATATTCTACACTTAAGGGGGAGCAGGTTCCACCAGATTTCGTCTGTAAACTTCAGAGATCTCTTTACGGATTGAAACAGGCTTCGCGGCAATGGAATCTGAAGCTGTCTCGAGTTTTGATCAGTGCTGGCTACCGTCAATCTCATGCTGACAGCTCTCTTTTCGTTCAGGTCTCTGCTTCAGGTTTTGCTGCTGTTCTTGTTTACGTCGACGATTTATTAATTACAGGGAATTCTGCCTCGATGATCTCTGATGTCAAGAGTCTTTTAGCTTGCAACTTTCAGCTCAAAGATCTCGGTGACTTGCGTTTCTTTCTGGGATTAGAGATTGCTCGTTCGAAACAGGGAGTTCATGTCTGTCAGCGTAAATACACGCTGGAACTCTTGGAAGATTTTGGGTTTCTTGGCTGTAAACCCGCCACCACTCCCATGGATGTCAGGGAGAAACTTTCAGCTGATTCCGGTGAGTTACTTGAGGATGCTTCACATTACAGACAGCTCATCGGCAAGCTTATATATCTTTCTTTGACACGCCCCGACATTAGTTTTGCTGTCCAAAAGCTCAGCCAATATATGTCGAGTCCTCGGACGACTCATCTTCAGGCTGCGCATCGGGTCCTTCGTTATTTGAAATCTGCTCCTTCGCAAGGTCTAATTTATTCCGCAGATTCTGATCTTCGATTGAGTGGCTATACAGATGCGGATTGGGCTTCATGCCCCGACTCGCGACGTTCCGTTACTGGTTTCTGCATCTTCTTAGGCTCTTCCCTTGTCTCATGGAAGTCTAAGAAACAGCAAATTGTCTCTCGCAGTAGCGCGGAGTCTGAATATCGAGCAATGGCGCAGACAACGTGTGAACTTGTTTGGCTCGATAGCTTGCTTCGTGACCTGCATATTCGATGTTCTCGCCCTATCACTCTATATTGTGATAGTCAATCCGCCATTCATATTGCTAATAATCCCGTTTATCACGAACGGACGAAACATATAGAGTTAGATTGCCACTATGTTCGTGATCAACTCAAGTCCGGTTTTCTCAAGCCTCTACATGTTTCGTCTCGAAATCAAGTTGCCGATGCTCTTACGAAGCCGTTACCGACTGATCAGTTTAGGGTGTTATTATCCAAGATGGGAATACATAATTTATATTCTCCATCTTGAGGGGGAGTATTAACGTATATTTTACGGATTTGTTTCTTTCCTTATTTATAGTAGTATTGTTGATATTTTTCTGTTGTAAGATAAGATTTCATTCTTATCTCTTGCTCTGTATATATATGGAAGCGTACAAAGTGAATAAAGTATCACAAATTTCCCCTTTACTTTTCTAAACGTATTACAGTACTCGAACGCATTGTATTCAATGCATATCAGAATTTATTTTCTCGATGCACAAGGAAAAATGCGAGTCAAATATATACCAACCATAATACATTAAATACCATAATTCCACTCGGTTCTAAGATTTTGAGACATATTCTTTGCACCAAATTTTGATTATTTGTCTGGTTAAATTGTTTTCTCGACGATAATACATTTATTTGAAACGAATTATTGATATAAAAAACGTGAAACCGTTATTTTTAAAAGTATTTTCGGTGGATTGAATCGAATTTATGTATAGAAATTAATATAAAAAATATTTATTTGATATTTCTAAGTGTTTTTTAATTTTGGTTGGTTACACAAAGCATGAATTTAAGACACAAAGTTGTATAGGTTTCACGAGACATCAAACTCAATGAGACCGAAGTGACCCACTTGGATTTCAAGTTGAATTTTCATCGTCTTTTCGTTATTTTTTTTTACTTTGTAATAATATTATTTTTGTAACATTTTCTCGGCGATTTTGGCCGGTTTATATCCGGTTATGTATACTTGGTTTGGTTTAGCGCCGTTATTGCTCGGTTTAATATTTGATTGTGTTCATCATCCTCATATGTATCAATTATCGTTGCCACGATAATCAGTAAATATTCGGCAATATTTTCGTTTAATGTAATTAATATTTCGATGGAAGAATTTTACTTCTCCCTTGTTTTATACTTTTTAAATACCCATTGTTATATTTAAAAATGTATATAGTTGATATATTTTTTCTGTTTAAATTAGAATGCATATATTAATTTATTATAAACTCTTTGGTAAGATTTTTCTTTGTAAATTGAATTATAACCTCGATTTATTTTTATACAACAATGTAAAATAATAATCTTGTAGGCATTTTTTTTCTTGCAGATAAATTCCGTAAGAAACATCCCTTTGGATCAGTTTAAAATCGAATATACAAAGTATAATTAATCGTATTTTTTAATTAATTAGAGAAATAAACGTATTTTTCAACATTGATGACACAGGAGTCGATGATTATTATTACTTTGATGGATTCCCCCATATGAGATGGTATGTATCAAACCAAAAGTCACCATCGTGTGGTAGGTATAGTTATTTGGTCAGACATAAAGGGTTAAAATATCCAAAATACCCTTTTTTAAATATATTTCTATACATTCTCTGTGATCATGTGATCATATGACCAAAATAATTGTATGGTCACATTAGTTATAACGTTAAATTTTTGATGATTTCACCAAATGATTAGTGTGATATGTAAGATATGATCATGATGGTTTGATGTGATCACCATAAATTTAACGTTATGACCAATATGACTGACCATCATATGATTATATAGTTATTTTGGTCACATAATCACATTTGGAAGGAGGATATGTATAGAGGTAGGTTTAGTAAAAAGAGAGTATTTTGAATAATACTCCATCCACACAAATTGGAATTTACAAGTCGCAATCGACATATAATCCAAATATAATTAATTTAAATGATTGTTAATACGTATGCTAACAATATTTCTACGCAAATATATTTGTATGATTAATTAACGTGATGCTAACTGTAGTCTAATCGCCTATCGTTGTCGATTAATGGGTTTTCCGATACTATTGTAACTACTATTGTAAAGAAATCAAAATCCAATTATATATATATATATATATATATATATATATACACACATGAATTTAATATGTGACAATGTGGTCACTAAAGCGGTCAAATGAAAATATATGAAATCGAAATCCACGTGCTTTGGTGGGTCTTAAAATGGGGGATTTACAAAAATGACTTTAAATGTCATTTTTACTTCACGTGATAACCCTCACTTTGGAAAAAAAAAAGACAACATCATGTGATAACCTTGTAATAATATACTTCCAAAAATACCCTTCATTTTTTATTTATTATTAAATTTTAAAAAATAAATTTCAACTCTCTCTCCTCTTCCTCCTCTCTCTCTCCTCGTCCGCTTTTTCTTCTCTCTCGTTCAGTAGTCTTCACACTCTCTTCATCTCTACTCTTTTTTTAGCTAATTTGTTGCGAAAAAACAACATTAAGCTTGGGCATTTAATCGATTCAACATAAATCTGAATAAAAGGTAAGTATTGTTTCTAAATTTTGTTATTAAGTTTGGACATTTGTGATTTATTATTTTATCATTTTTATATTTAATCCATATAAATATGTTTGAAACAAAAATGACATATACAAAAATGACATATATATGAATATGTTATTCAAACTGGTTGAAATCATTATATTTGTGAAATTCGTTAAAATGGGAGAATTCAGAAAACTGGTAACATATACATGTCGAAATGGTGAGACTGGTCATACTCCTAACTGGTCATACTTGTCAAAATTGGTCAAACTGGTCATATTCGTGAAATTGGTCAAAATGGTCATACTCATCAAACCTGTGACATTTTTCAAGTGTATCATTTTATCACATTTTGTGTTTATTTTATACAGGTATAATGGATGCAACTAATGAGAGGATGATGATTATTTATTATAAATCTGATGGCAAGTGGGTAGTAAAATCGATCGGAGCATATGAATGGGAAGGAAAGAAGAATACATGTTCGATAGGTTCAGCCAACATATCATTGTCATAAGATCATGCGGGTGGAATGTATTTCGATTTGTATTTGGTATGACTGGTTTGACCAGAATATGACCGTCTCGACGATTTTGGTAAACGAGTTTTACTACCCACTTGCCATCAGATTTATAATAAATAATCATCATCCTCTCATTAGTTGCATCCATTATACCTGTATAAAATAAACACAAAATGTGATAAAATGATACACTTGAAAAATGTCACAGGTTTGATGAGTATGACCATTTTGACCAATTTCACGAATATGACCAGTTTGACCAATTTTGACAAGTATGACCAGTTAGGAGTATGACCAGTCTCACCATTTCGACATGTATATGTTACCAGTTTTCTGAATTCTCCCATTTTAACGAATTTCACAAATATAATGATTTTGAAAGAGTACATTAAACCCACATAATCATATGATAATATGGTCAAAGTAGAGATATCAAATACAAATACGGAAATACGAATTTAAAAGTACATTACACCTACATAATCAAACTCGTTTACCAAAATCGTCGAGACGGTTATATTCTGGTCAAACCATCATACCAAATACATTCAAATCGATGAATCTCGCAATTTCAAATAGGTCTGACCGTCTGACCATAGTATGACCATATGACCGTCTGACCGTTTGACCATTCGGGTACGAAAAAAAGACCTAAATTAAATTCAAACGATTAGAAAAGTTGTATAAGGGATATAAGAATATTTTTTCATCGTTTTGGAGTTCTAATTTTGTATGGAGAAAAAAAATCTATCAACATAAGTCAATTGTGTCCAATGTGTTACACAAACACTACTACTAGTTTAGGTCTTCTTTGGAAAGAGTTACTTTGACATCAAAAAAAGATGTTCAGTTCATATTGCTACGACCGATTTCAACTAGAGAAATCGATCATACGAGATAATTATTACGATGTTAACACTTTCAAACCGATGAATCTCGCAATTTCGAATAGGTCTGACCGTCTGACCATAGTATGACCATATGACCGTCTGACCGTCTGACCATTCGGGTACGAAAAAAAGACCTAAATTAAATTCAAACGATTAGAAAAGTTGTATAAAGGTTATAAGAATACTTTTTCATCGTGTTGGAATTCTAATTTCGTGTGGAGAAAAAAAATCTACCAACATAAGTCAATTGTGTCCAATGTGTTACACAAACACTACTACTAGTTTAGGTCTTCTTTGGAAAGAGTTACTTTGACATCAAAAAAAGATGTTCAGTTCATATATTGCTACGACCGATTTCAACTAGAGAAATCGATCATACGAGATAATTATTACGATGTTAACACTTTCAAACCTTTCGAATAGGTCTGACCATCTGACCATGGTATGCTAACACCTTCATTGCTATATATTTGAAGAACACTTCGAAATCCCTGAAAAAATGGCTCGTGTGACTACATTATGACAGGTATGACCAATTACAAATTGGTCATACTAATCACAAACTGGTCAGACCAATTCAATTTGTCAGACCAATTCAATTAGTCAGACCAATCCAACTGGTGACACTATAAAAGAAATCACCAAATTAATATGTATCTTTGAGGTATCGCCAATCTGTTTATACACCTTTGCATATTAAAGGATTAAAAAAGTTGTATAAAGGTTATAAGAATACTTTTTCATCGTGTTGGAATTCTAATTTCGTGTGGAGAAAAAAAATCTACCAACATAAGTCAATTGTGTCCAATGTGTTGCACAAACACTACTACTAGTTTAGGTCTTCTTTGGAAAGAGTTACTTTGACATCAAAAAAAGATGTTCAGTTCATATTGCTACTACCGATTTCAACTAGAGAAATCGATCATACGAGATAATTATTACGATGTTAACACTTTCAAATCGATGAATCTCGCAATTTCAAATAGGTCTGACCGTCTGACCATAGTATGACCATATGACCGTCTGACCGTCTGACCATTCGGGTACGAAAAAAAGACCTAAATTAAATTCTTCTATGGTAACTTTTGAAGTTCCGAATATTCTTTTCCGAAATTCACTTCCCTTACATTTAGTCCAGTCCTCCGAATAGTTGTTAAAATTTAAGTCGGAGATAATGGCATGTTCCTGGATCGAGTATCTGATGGGCACGCCATTTACAACAAACCAAAACTCTTTTTCCTCTCCTTCCAACCTTAATGCACGGTGTTGAATATCCTTGAAAGCGTACACAAAAGGGACCTGCAACAATTAGATTAACTCTCATGATCAGTTTTATTATATTACAATTACGAAACAGACTATGATTACAATAAATCTGGTCATACCAGTGAAGTATGACCACTTCACGGGTCTGACATTTAACCGGTCTGACCATTTCGCTCGTCTGACCACATCACGGGTCTGACCACTTCACTGGTCTACCCACTTCACGAGTCTGACCATTTCACGGGTCTAACCAGACTTCACTGGTCTGCCCACTTTACGGGTCTGACCATTTCACGGGTCTGACCACTTCACTGGTCTGTCCACTTCACGGGTCTGACCATTTCAAGGGTCTGACCACTTCACTGGTTTCTCCACTGCACGGGTCTGACCATTTCACTGGTCTGACCATTTCATTGGTCTACCCATTTCATGGGTCTGACTAATTCGAGTAATATAACCGTCTGACCAAAAAATTCGACTTTCATTAACTATCTTTCTGAAAATCTCTATTTTTCACCTAAAACCCTAATTTTTCTAACCCAAACGACTCGAACATTACTCTATTGGAGTTTAAACCCGAAACAAACACATAAACACAAAGACAAAGAGAGGACGAACGACGCAATCAATTTTTTCGGTGAGTGTACCATACCTGTAGATCTTCTGAAGTAGAAACCGAAGCAGTAACCGAAGGAGAAGCCAAAGATGAAGCCATTTGTGCCGACAGAAGACGATTTTGTAAGAAGAACCCGAGAGATTTGCGCGATTGAAGAAAGAAACCGGATGAGAGGAGAAGACGTTCGTCCGTTGTTTGTTTGAAAATTTGGAAACACAGAGAGTTGTTGTCGTTTCCTGCTTTCCATTGAGTTGCCACGTATTCAATATTTTAAGGGCAAATTAGTCTTTTTATCATTTTAGATTTTTTTTTTAAAACCCTAAACCTAGAGGGTCATGTCGTGAAGTCCAAATCGACAAGTTGGGTTATTTTTGCAATTTTGCCTCTTAAAATGCCCGTAATCTTCAGGGCCGGTTTAGAAGACCGTATTAATGTCTTGTCCTCAGTCCTTCTACCGGTTTAAGTCGCTAAGCCACCTCTCAACCAACAACCGAAAAAAATAAACACCGTATATATATGTTCTAGAAATCATCCTATTTCACCGCATATATATGTTCTAGAAATCATCCTATTTCATGTGATATTATTATTTTTAATAGGAAAAATCGCCATAAAATACCTATATTTTTTTCTATTCTTAATTTAATATCTATATTTTTTAATTACTAAATAATATCTGTATAATTGGTTTTCCCCCAAATAAATTTTATATTTTTAAATTATTGGCAAAAAAATACATACTGTCAAATAACCGTCACTTAGACAAACGAAAATACTACGTGGCGACAAAATTCTCAATAATAATTAATTATTGTCATATCATCGTCACATTAGAAATTAAATAAATAATAAATAATTAATAAATTAAATAATAATAATAATTAATTAATAAAATAAAAAATTATAAAAATAAATAATAAAAAATATATACACATACATATATATGTATATATGTATATATACATACGTATATAAATATATACATACACACGTATATATATATATATATAAATACATATATATATACATATACATACATACATATACATATATACACACGTATATATATACATACATATAAATACATACACATATATAAATATATATATATATATATGTAAATGTATATATATGTATATGTATATATGTATAAATATATATATGTATATTTTTATATATGTATTAATATATATATATGTGTATTTATATGTATATATTATGTATATATGTATATATATGTATGGATGTGTATATATATATATGTATATATATTATGTATGTATATGTATATTATTATTATTTTTTATTTTATTAATTTATTATCATTATTAATTTATTTATTATTTATTAATTTTTTATTTAATTTTTTATATAGTGATGATATGGCGGGGGGATCAGGAGTTGAAAATTTTTATCGCCATATAGGATTTATGTTTGTCTACGTGGCGGTTATTTGACGGTAGATATTTTTTGGTTAATAATTTAAAATTATAGAATTTATTTGGGGAAAAACCAATTGTATATATATTATTAAGTAATTAAAAAAGTATATGTATTAAATTGAGATCTGAAAAAAGTATAAGTATTTTGCGACTATTCTCTCTTCTTTTTAATAATATAAGTGTTTTTATATCCAAATATCTTACATGAAAATTAATTGTAAACATCTTACATAAAAATTCCTTCGAAAATAATATCCAATTAAGAATATATATATACCGACAGGCCGCTGGCCCAAATTTTATACCGGTTTACTGTTAGATCTACGAACCGGATTTAACCGGATATCTTATAACCCGTACCTAAAACATTTTTCATGCCTGCTAAATTTTTGAAATTTAATGTATTCATTTTAGTCTGCAAATATAATTAACAAGTACATAGTCATGATATGTTCTAACTGTTAAAAGGTAACTAATTTTTATATAGTCAAATTTCATCGTAAAATTAGACTGGTAGGTGAATAAGATGATTGTCTGACACATAAATAAAAATTTACATATACGAAATCATTTAATAGATATATAGTTGACAGTTAATTAAATTTGTTTTACCGAGATTTATAACTGAATATTAATTCCATTTGTTGAAAATTTCATATTGTTTCACGTAAAAAATTGCAACTTTAGAAATTAGGACAATCTTTTAATTATAAAAAATTGAGCATTTAACTTCAGCAAAGAGAAATGTGTCAACTTCCCATTGGTGAGCCATCCAACAAGAAATCCAAGGTCCATCTCATTTCGTCTCCCCTGAACTCAATCGAAACAGAATCTCCGCTTTCCGCCATGGAAGCTGCTACTGCTCCAGCGACGAAAGCCGCCAACTTTCCTGCATTTCGTTTCACTGTCACTTCTCCACGAACGATTCCACGACCAAAATCGGCTTTTCTCTCCCTCAAAAGCCCTACCGATCGGAACAAACGCTCTTCTCTTCTCTCGCTCGCGAGATGCTTCGCTAAACCCATCACAGAAAATGGAGAATCAGATCAAAATTCGACCTTCGTATCAAAACCAGAGTGCCCATCATCACTTTCGTCTCCAGCTCCGACCTCATCTTCTCCGACAGGTTTGGTTCTGGGTCTGGCCCTCTCTGCGGATTCTTGGGACAGCGACGAGATAGGGTCACCTGTCGTGAAGAGATTTCTAAGTGACGATGAAGAGAGATGGTACATGTGGTACCGCGGGAGTTCCAAGCTCAATCCAGCTTCCGATTGTGTCGGATTAGCAGTTTCGAGCAATGGGATTCACTGGGAGAGAGGGGAAGGGAGGGTTGAGTCGATCGGCGATGTGGGCTTGGTCATGAGCTGTTGCAAAGATTGGTGGGTGTTTGATACGGAAAACGTTCGACCAGGTGAAGTTGTAATAATGTCGAGTACCAAAGTCAGAGCTAACAGCTCTGTTTATTGGATGTATTACACTGGTTACTCGTCTGAGAAAGTGGAGTTTCATCTTCAGGGTCTTCCTTTTGGGTTGAAAAATCCAGAAAGATTCGGTCTTTGTAATGGCGAGGGAGGAAAAGTTGAGGTTTTTAGGTCACTTCCTGGATTAGCAATAAGCCAAGATGGTCGGAATTGGGCTAGAATCGAAGGCGAGCATCACAGTGGGGCATTGTTTGATGTTGGGTCCGAACAAGATTGGGACTTTCTATTCATTGCCTCCCCACACGTGGTTTTCCACGGAGATGGTGACCTAAGAATGTATTACCATTCATTCGACGCGAAAATAGGCGAGTTCTGCATAGGCATTGCGAGATCTAGAGACGGAATCAAATGGGTGAAACTGGGAAAGATCATCGGAGGAAGAGGAAGAAAAGACGAAAAGGATGGGTCTTTTTGGTTCGACGAACTCGGGGGGATAAATCCTTGTGTATCAAGAAACAAGAGAGATGGGAGCTATGTGATGGTGTACGAAGGAGTCGATCGAGATGGGAAGAGGAGTATCGGTTTAGCGGTTTCAGAAGATGGACTGAAGGACTGGAAAGGGGTACAGGATAAGGCAGTGCTCGAGGCGGCTGAAGGCAGTGCATGGGACAACGAGGGAGTCGGGTCACCTTGTCTGGTTCAGATGGAAGGAGATTCAGATCATCGATGGAGATTGTATTACAGAGGTATTGGTAATGGAGGAAAAACCGGGATCGGTATGGCAATCTCTGAAGGGAGTGACATCAGTAGGTTCAGAAGACAGACAGGAGGAATTCACTTGTGAGACACAAAGAACAGAAGTCCTTTGCTTTGATGATACTGTTGAACTTTGGTATGTTCTGTAAACCGGTCTGTTGAGAATGTGTTGGTTTAGCTTAACCAAAGCTCTTGAATGTAGACTTTGCTGAACCAAACTGAACCAACTTTTGCTAAACCGGACTGAAATCAATTACACAGTAAACCGGAAACCAGAAACTCAAAACATAAATGAAGAAACATTGTCCTACCCAAGTGAGAGAATCAGGATCTTTATTCATTCATCCAGTTACTCTTACCAGCAGCTCCTCCTCCAGTTCCATCATGCAACAACAGCTCTCTCTGCTGTTTCAGCTGATTAACCAGCTTCCGTAAGTTTGGAATTTGGAAACGTTCCTTCACGTATTTCCTCTCCGGAGCTTGTATCCCTTTCACGGCACTCGGGTACGGTCTAGGTGGAGGTTTCTTCCCCTGCATTTTCGCAAGTTCCTTCAGTCGTCTGTATGCCTTCTTCTTTGCCTTTTTCTCCGAGCTGTATTCCATCTGAAAACAACAACGGGAATAGTGGAGGGTTAGAACTAAACTCTAACCGTTTTTCCTTTTGTTTATCGATCAAGAACCATGAAAAGAATGAAATAGGTACATCAGCCACAGCCATGGCTTCTTCTTCGCTAACGCCATGTTCCTTCAATACGCACTCGCATTCCAAATACACGTGCTGGTTCTGGAACACATGACGCGATCCTGTGGAGATGAATAATGTCAAGACACTATATACAAAACACAGAACCTGATACATAAGCAGGCAATGCTGAGAAGCAGAAAGGCGAGGGAGCTAGATAGATATGGCTACCTGACTCTAAATAACCGCAGATGCAAAATCAAAACCCGATTCCTTCGAATATAACAGTTCTTGGGATATACGGTAACATGGATAACGCTTGAAAAATCGGGCATAATATAGAAAAAACGAAATCTTTTCTCATCACCTGTTTACCCTTTCAAACACAAAAGGATTGTTCAAACTACACTATTAGAACCTCATGAAGATTGAAAAGCCATAACAAAACAATGGAGATGGAACAAACATATAAGAGTGGAAAGAGATTTACTTGATGGGGTCTTCATATTTTGACTCAGGATACTCGCTGTAGAATTTCCGCACGTGCATATCCTCTGGGAGAACGATCTTCTTGATTTTCCCTTCAGATCGAGGAAACACTGGAGGGGGTGAACTGCAAATCCAACAATCAACAATATTTAATGTCAGCAACAAACATGAATGCGCAACTCAAAAGCAGATCTGATTTCCAGCAACATCGCCGTATAGAACAGAACATAAACCCTGAACCCTGTTTCTAAATATCCAAAATCATAACATACAGATGCAAAAGTCTCAAACTTTTCATACAAAATCCGTTTGGTTGCAAACAAAACGGATACCCATAAGCGCATTATGCAAACTAAACCGAAATTATGCAATTTCGAGCAGATAAATCGACCTAAATCACTTCATTCTCTTGAAATGTGAGAGAGAGAGAGTACGCTTCCATGGCTTTGAGCCATAAAGGCTCTCGTGTAACCAAGCCACCGACAAGCTTCCTGGTCTGAAAGCAAATCTCCTTTCATCCACGACATGGCCGCTGCTTATGCTACCTTGCAGGGTCTGAATTTTTCTCCAAGAAGCAAGAAAAACCCAAGAACTTAAAACGACACCGTATGTCGTATCACGGTTTTGTCATTTGGTTCGGTTTTCCGTTATGTACTTTTGGTCTTAAATCAAACCGATAACCGAACGCAGAACCGTAAAACAGGCTCTGAACCCTATTCGCTGGTGGGATCATCGTCCTCCGTCGGCTGTAGCATTGAAGAACAGTATCATCATGGCGTTGAGACTGGCGACCATTAAACGCGCCGCGGTTGATTCGGGCCGTATGATGGGGTGCCGAAGCTGGAGCCACGTTGCTGCGATGCCACCTCCCATGGGCGGCGCCTTCGATCTTCCCGTCGCATCCACGCCGTTGGGTCTGCCGGAGTTCGATCAGAATCCATCGGATTCTTTCGGAGATAAGGCTACTGGGTTCGGGTTGCCGAGTTTCTCTTTCGGTGGATCCATGGAGCTCATGGCTGTCCCCAAGAAGAAGGTTGTGGAACCATCAATCTCCTAATTGCTTGTCGCCTTTCGTTTTTCGTTTCGCAGATTAAAGTTTCAGCCTTTTGATGTTTAAGATTGTTAAGGGATCTGGGTTTTGATCTCTTGATCGAATAGGGCTCTATCTGTTTGTCTGGAATCACTTCGAAACAGAGGCAAAGCTCATTGTTGTCTCTCTGTCAGTGTTTTAGGCTTTCAATCTGTATATCATTTAACTGCTTAGTTTTGGATAAGGATGCAAGTGAAGAAGTCTTCTGTGTAATTAGCTGTAGAAAGGGTTCTCTTGCATTTGACCGAGAGGATCGAAATTGAACTCGGCCTATTCTGTATGAGCTATGTCGACAATGTAGGGTTAACGGAAGCTTTCTTTTTGAAATCATGCAGGTTTCTCGCCACAAGAGAGGAATAAGAAACGGGCCAAAGGCTCTTAAACCTACTCCTGTCATCATTCGTTGCAGGTACCAGGAGAAGATCTGTTTCCTCTTGTCTCATACTAGTGTTGGTAGTTCTATTTGCTGCAGAAGGAGTGAACAATAGAATCTTGGTAATTGAATGTTTATGTTCCTTTTATCATCTCTCCTGATAGAAACTTGGAGTCTCCTCCAACTGGAACTGAAAACCCGGAAATCTACTTTGTTGTGATCTTCATTGTGGACAGCACATGAGATGATTGATGACTTGGTTGTGGTCCTAAAATCTTCTTCTGAAGAAAGCCTTGTATATGCATATGCATATGCCAATATATATGTATATACATACATATGTGTTGTCTTTGTTTATTACAGGAGTTGTGGGAGAGTGAAGCTGCCACATTTCTACTGCTGCAGTGGTGACAGGGGAAGCTCTGATGGGCAAAGCAATGTGAACAACTGAATATCAGTACTCTCTCTCAGTCATATGTTGCAGAGTTGTGTCGTGTTTTTAATAACATATCTTATAATACGTTTCACTTGGTAACTCGTCGTCGCAAAACTTGTGATTTCATGTAAACAATTATGGGCACTTATATTAGATTCAGCAGTTGCATGCATTACCAAAGTATGTATATATTATTATTTTGTGTCACGTTATAACTAGATAATTTGGTTAGTTATTTGTTCGAGGAATACAGGGTTTCATCTCGAACAATTTATATGATTTTCAATTTCTAAAAACAATATAATTCTCGTGCTTTTACATTTGATAGAAAGAATTTACTTGTTATTTTGCTAGTATCTAACATAGGAAATTAAGGAAAAATAAAAAGAAAAACCATAAGAATAAATCCATATTTAGTGGAAAAGATAAATTCCATAATGAGTACATCACGGCCCATATGGCCCAATTCAGAAGGGCCGATAATTCTCTCGTTAGCCCAATAAAGTGAAGAAACTGAAATCTCTGAATCCTCGGTTACGTGATGTAACCAATGATGTACAGACACGTGTCACAAGTTCCTTCACGTATATACGAACGAAGGAAGATCTCTCCCTCTCTTGTTTCTCTGGAATTTGCGATGATTCTCCGATCGGGAAAGCTATGGACGGTTCTGGTGATTGTCGGAATGTTGTCGCGTGTATCGCATTCGCTGCACTTCGATCTGCAATCGGGTCGGACAAAGTGTATAACCGAGGACATCAAGAGCAATTCGATGACTGTCGGAAAATACACTGTCGTTAACCCTAACGAAGGCCATCCTTCGCCACCGTCGCACAAGGTCTCGATCAGGGTACGCGCCTCCGTTCGATTCTCTCCCTTTTTATTTGGATTTCTTTTTTCCGAGTTTATTTTTGGAAACTATAATGCGTATATACAATGCAACTGTATGTATAGGTGACGTCGAGCTACGGGAACACGTACCACCACGCGGAGAAAGTGGAATCTGGGCAGTTCGCGTTCACGGCGGTGGAGGCAGGGGATTACACGGCGTGCTTCTCGGCCGTCGATCACAAGCCGGAGGTGACGCTCAGCATTGATTTCGAATGGAGGACTGGTGTTCATGCCAAGAACTGGGGTACTGTCGCTAAGAAGAGCCAAGTCGAAGTGAGTTTAGCATTTCCTCTTCCCTTCCTTTGGAAAAGATTACACACCCATTTGTGCATTGGGGACCCTGTGATCTTTCTGGTAGTCAGATTTTGGTATGTGGATGTTTACTGATCAACTGGGGAACGAAATTGTTCAAAAAGCTGGAATCTTTTGTTAGTTTCTTTTGATAGAATTGGGAAAGATTTAATATGGGGACCATGAGAGCGGACATCTGTGGGAATTCAATGTCTCTTTGGAGATAGAATTAGTTGCTGACGCTATTGTTATTGATACTGTGTGTCACCAGGTCATGGAATTTGAGGTAAAGAAACTGCTTGAAACTGTCAACTCGATTCATGAAGAGATGTTTTATCTTAGAGAAAGGTAAGGAAACTCATGGCCGTCTTTCATTCAAGTCTTAGACATGTTTCTCTGCATGGCTGTGGTATTGTATCATAACATGGGTCGGTTCCCTTTTCAGGGAAGAAGAGATGCAGGACCTGAACCGAGCCACAAACACGAAAATGGCATGGTTAGGGTTCCTTTCGCTTTTCGTCTGCTTGGGAGTGGCCGGGATGCAATTTTGGCACTTGAAGACGTTTTTCGAGAAAAAGAAAGTCATCTGACTGACACAGTCTTCTTCTTCTTCTTCCTCTTTCCTCTTCTATTCCCTGGGCTTTGTACATTAGATCAGCGGGGATATACTTATGGAGCTCTGTTGGCCTTTCGCAGCGTCAGACGGCAGCAAAAAAAACATTTTTTTTGCTTCACGGAGTGTTTCCTTTAGATTATTGATCCTTTGGCAGGAGATGCTTTGATAGTTCATAATTTGTGTCTTTTTTCTATAGACAAGAATCAGACAGCAGATGAAAGAGTTTTCTTTGAATGTGCCCTGAGAGTTCTCTTTTAGGCTGATTGATCCAAAGTCTCCGACTTTTGGATGGATTGACCTTCCCCAGATGATAAATTACAGATCTTTCAGACAATCAAGTTCCAAATTTTATGTTACGAATGCAAACATGTGATTTATCAGTTGAAAGACAGAAACATGATGAAGTAGCCCTTGGGTTGTAGGTCCAAGTCAATCCTTCAATGTTCTGTGCATATATCTAGCAGTAACTAATCGAGCGAAATAACAATATTAGATAATTTGAAATTAAACACCATCATTATAACATAAATAATCACCAAAAACTCCAGTAGTTTTCAAATGTTCATCGAGAGACTTCAAAAGAAGAAGGCATATGAAATAATTATTATAATGAATAATAACACAACAAAGAAGGCAATAATTTGTAACAATGAAGCCAACAACTATTAAAATACACGTTGCGGTGTCGGATTCTCTTCTGGAAGATTGAGTATTTGCTGAATCTGGTAATGAGCCTGCGTGAGAAACGCGTAAAGTTAGGGTCTTTCGTGAACATTACAACACAATAACTGATTATATATATATATATATGTGTGTGTGTATATGCAGGGTTCCTACAAAGCGTGATATAACGATTTACAAACAATACTTACCAGTTTGATGTGCCCTTTAATCTTGGCTATAACACCTGTTATCTCCTTTAGTTGTCTGCAAAAGACAACCACCAGCATGGCTCGACATCATAAGTTCAGTTACTCTAGCAAGAACACTAAGTTCAAACCATACAGCTCAACTCCCCACTATCAATAAATATCATAGAATTCAAAAAAGCCTCTGCCTTTTTCTTTCTTTGCGTGATTTCAACCAAAGCCCACATCTATACGATTATATACGTTTATTGCCAGATCACTCAACATTCTGTATTCAAGTGCTTGAAGGTTTAAAAAGGCAATTATCAGAGTTTAAAAGACTTCCAGAAAGCCAGTAGCTTATGTGGATCAAAGGCAAAGAGATCATACTTCTTGAGGCTTTCCTCTCTCTGTGAAATATAGTCAAGAGCTTCCTGACGGGTGAACTCCACATAAAATCCGAGTCCAACATCCACGAATACACGCTGAGTATCCGGCCTGAAAGTCATACATGCACACGCATCATGGATTAATAAAATCGG
>NW_010960187.1:3553845-3559515 GCF_000463585.1 Tarenaya hassleriana | reverse complement strand
TGAACCGCTTCCTTTGGAGAAAACATAAGACGAGGACAAGAATTCCGGTTGACCATTGCATAATCAGCTGCAACCTCAAGCCCCAAAAGGGGAACAAACAATATATCTATCGGTCAATAATACATTTCTATCGAAAATTCACTAATGGAAGAGAAAGATACAAAGAACAGGTCCATGATTACACACTCTCCTCGCTTATAGACAAATATTATATTAAATCCAGTGAAAATATATACTCACGAGAAAGTGTAATGAGAACACAATGCTGGCACAAGGAAAGAACCATAGTTATCAATTACTTACACCTCAGCCTGCATGTAAACTTCTGAACCAAGGTTGACCATTGTTTTGAGACTGGTTACACCATTTTTCTCCAGGGTTTCTATGTTTTTCCGCAAATCAGAGCTGGAATTCAAATAACAGTCATGGGAACAATCTAGGGCTGATGACTAACTCCAGGAAAATCTCCAAGGCTCGGAGAACCGGAAAATTAATTGAAAGAATGCAGTTCATGGAAAGCACGGAGGATCATGATAGAAATAAAACTATCAGGAGAAAATATACGCTTAAAGAAACATGAATTTGCCTATAAGGAATAAGGAAGGATACAGTGTTTTTTGTTCCTCAAAGATCTTGTCCCTGCCAAAAAAAAAGAACTTTGTTCACACGGGACTGTAAAGCATGCACAGAAAACAGAGAAATTAACCAAACCCTTTAAGCAAGATCCCACCGGACCCAGTAAACATCAACGACAGATACATAAATTTCAAAACCTGTAAGTGAAAGAGGTAAATTTTAATACCGTGAAGCAGTGGACTGTACAAGCTTCTGTTTCAAATCCCTATCAATAATCTCCTCCAATGTCTGCAACTGCTTTTGGTGTACCTCATCCATCACTGCATGAACAAATATCCTCTCAAGTAAACACGATATCGTTCTCTAAAACTACCCTTTTACTTGGATCGACCTTCTGATTGATACTCAGTCCCAAGAAAAACGAAGTAAGAATTATCAATCAATTTCAATGCTCGCCTAAAATCACGCGATAGCATCTAGTTCAGTCATTCCGACGAACAGATGGCAGGCAATAAGAACAAATTCATCGATCACAAACCAAAGCCGTCGACTTGAAACCGAGGCAAGAAGCGAGGAAACCAGCGACACAGTTCACTGAGTCCACTCGCGAGTCACTCACCTGATTTTTCTTTTCGCAGTTCAGTTTCCCCTCCGCTTCGGGGACGCGCACGATTTCTCTTTTTTCGAACCGCCTTGGACTCGGGGTTATAATGGCCATTGTTTATATTCTTTTGAAGTCCTTTTATATATTAATAATTTGAGAAAACCCACCATATTAACTAAAATTTACATTTACACCCCAAAATTTCCTGGAATGACAATTTAGTCCTGAACTCACAGTTTCAAAGATATAAAGCTCCCAGAGCATTGGAGATGAACAAAATATCAAAAGGAAATCAGGACATGAACTCACAATGATCTTCAAACCATTTAAACATCAATAGAAGAAGAAGAAAACATGTAAAACTACATATAATTTATGTGAAACAAAGAGACAGCAATATGGATATGCTCGTATACATTGCTCTGTTCTGTCATGTTCCCAAGTCTCAAATCTCCAAAAGTCCAAAATAAAAAATCTAACTTGCCTCCAAACAAATATTTCTCAAAGCAGCCAGTAACATCTCCATTAGTAAGATCAGTAGAATCCAAGAAAAGACACAGATGTTTCTGTCTGAAAGAACCAGAGAGACATGTAAGTAGCCAGACATCATCACTGGATGATATCCACAGAGCTACTGGTTACAACCATTGTTTCCAAAATCGGCTGATTTTCGCTTCCGGAAGCTTCCATACTGTAAGACCGGCAGCTGAAATAGAACACTGCACTCATCATCGAATCTATAAGGACCACAAAGGTATACATCACAACCAGAAGTGGTCCTTCCCATATCCTCGAGGACCCATCTCCATAACTCAATGTCTTCACTCTGTGTTCGAACAATCCTTCCACAAATGCTAAACCAATCGTCGATCCAAGAAATATCAGCAAACCCACCTGAGTCTGCCCTTTGATAAGATCAACGGCTCTGAGCAAAGCTCGTGGCCCTGAGACATCTTCGAGTATGCATATCACCATTGATGTGTTGCAGATTATGATGGCATCGGCGAAAACAACAGAGAATACCATACCGACCGCGATAGCTACATAGGCATTTGAATCTGGAGAGAAGCCAAGAACGGAAAACGAACTACAGATTGCGATGAGGAGGACACAGAAGGAAGTGACGCAACCGACAATCATCATACATACCCACAAGTATGTGAAAACAAGCCGTTTCCAAAGCCTCTGGATTATGACTATGAACTTGCTTAGATCGACCTTTTTCCTGGAGTAAGTGCAATCCACTGAGTAAACAATGGCTGCCCTTGACAAGAGGTAGAGAGTGATGAACAAGGGAAAGCACATTGCCGATGAAACAGCTGTTTCAGCGAATTTCTGGCAAGAGTGTTTCACAAATGGCCTGAGAGGAATGCCACTGGACTTTGCAACTAAGAGCAACCTGACAGTGAGTTTCTTAACTACTGATTCATCAACTAACAGGTTGGGTAAGAAAACAGCAGAAGCAGGACAGATAAAGACAGCAGCAGTCAACATGAAAGCACCCAGATTGTACCGGAGAATCCGAGCAGTTTCCCTCAGGATCTCAAGCGCGTTCATCGAATGGAATTGCTGGTGATTGGATGACTCGATCTCGAGTTTCTCCAGATGGGACACGACATATCCCTGATTTTCGCCATGATTCGTCCGGGAAACTTCCATCTCCATTTCGACCGAAGTGGGTTCAGCTGAAAGCCCAGGATTACATACCCATAAACCCGAAATCCACGAACAGCGGGTGATTTCGATTCAAAATCAAAGATCTTATCACTAACCCAGATTAGCGGATTACCTTCATAACCCAGAGAATCGAAAAAATGGAATCACGGGATTGGATCTTCACCGCGTCGGAAAGCATTAAAGCGATTCGCTTTCGGTGCTCTTCCTGCACAAGAAATAAAATCTCGCAAAGGAATTTGGAAAATGGGAAACGGGTCGATTTCGGAAATGCGAGAGAAATGAAAGGGTCTTTTGAATGAAAGGATGAGAGACGGGTCCAAGATGAGCAACAAGAAGAATCTTGGATGGGATCTCGGCAATGGCGTTCCGTCTAACGCACGGTACTATTGAAACTTAATCAACGATTTCTAAGTTTTGCTTTATTTGGATTTCCCTAAATATAGTTTCTCCTTTTCCTTTGTCGAAATGAGGAAGATTTGTCGGTAACTGTGGAAAACTTGTCGGTAAAAAGAGCGGGAAAACTCAGGTAGACATCTTCAGTTGTATCAATCAGTTCATGGAAGTTGCCATATTTCTGAGTTACAAAACTATACAGAAGAGTTACTGACAAAGATCACGAGAAAAATAAACAACGAGTTTTCACCATTTTCACAAGAAACAAAGCTTTTTCACAACTTTAGCAAAGAAAAATCCCCCAAAGACCAACCAAGATCTTGTCGATTCCCTCAAACGCCTTTCTTTCTTTCCCGGTGCTACTTGTCAGTTCCACAGCTCCTCGCTTGCACTGTAAATCTCGCGAAAACCCGGGAAAAGAATTCACTTTCTTGATTGGTCCATTCGTGAGTTCACCGGCCATGAATGAAAGAATGCTGAAGGCGGAAAATCTACGGTACTATCCATTATCATCATCGAAATCTATGGATGTTTCTAGAAGGAACCTGATCGCTGTCTTCCCCACCGGAAGCTTCATAGCCGTCACTTGTAGACGACCTTGTAAATGGTATTATCATATCTCCCCTCTGTTGACCCATCAGAGCAAGAGTCGAAGATAATCCAGTGAGTTGGGTTGAATCCTCGACTCCAGAGGAAACCCTAAATGGGTGAATGTCAGGTGAGTCTAAGCTGCTTTCGGGTGAAGAAGTAACCATAACACCTGAGCTTGACATTGTTCGGCTTGTCTGAAAAGCGCTTCTTGCTTCAAGCTGAAGAGGGTTCAATGATGTTTCAGTAGCTTTTGCCTGGATATTCTTCATCAGCGGCTCAAGGGGTGGCATTTCAGCTGGTAGTCGTATCCGTTTCGATGGTCTCCGCTTGCCATTGTTACTGTTATTAGCGTCGGATTTCGGGAACATTCTTCGGCCAAAACTGCTGCTTGCTTCCAACCCAAATGGATTTTCCCGTCTCCCCACAGGCTGAAGTATTTTGGATTTCCTTCTTGCTTGCGCTGCTACCTTTGAAACCTCTTCGCCATTGAGCCGTGCTAGAGTCCACGGACTGATCTTTACCGGGGCGTTCTTCTTCTTGACAGGTTCCTCAACCGCTGTCTTCTTCCCATATGAACTTACGGATGCATTCTCGGGAGGAACTACATCAACAAACTGCAAAGGGAAACCACCCGAAAAAGGCATATTTAAGGCATGTCGAGCTTCTAACTGATAAAAAAATGCCAACTTTTAGACTACAATGCCCTCGTTTTTTTAACCCATCAAAGTTCACATTTCAAAATACACAGATTCTCATGAACCAAAAAAAAGGTTCAACCTATTAGCCTCGGGTCAAGTTAACAGCTTCTTCTGATATGCCATGGTTGAGGGCCTGAGGCTAAGAAATTCGTTGAAAAAGGAAGAAAATAGTCAATTATGGTACCTGATCCTCGACAAATAAGCGAGGGGGTGTGCACCAGGCTGCACGGTGAAAAGTATTAAAGGAACTCGCACTGCTTAGTCCCGTGAGCGAACTGACCATTGACATTTGCGGGCTATGTTGACCTCCACCATCACATTCCTGAAGGAAGTGACGCAACCGACAATCATCATACATACCCACAAGTATGTGAAAACAAGCCGTTTCCAAAGCCTCTGGATTATGACTATGAACTTGCTTAGATCGACCTTTTTCCTGGAGTAAGTGCAATCCACTGAGTAAACAATGGCTGCCCTTGACAAGAGGTAGAGAGTGATGAACAAGGGAAAGCACATTGCCGATGAAACAGCTGTTTCAGCGAATTTCTGGCAAGAGTGTTTCACAAATGGCCTGAGAGGAATGCCACTGGACTTTGCAACTAAGAGCAACCTGACAGTGAGTTTCTTAACTACTGATTCATCAACTAACAGGTTGGGTAAGAAAACAGCAGAAGCAGGACAGATAAAGACAGCAGCAGTCAACATGAAAGCACCCAGATTGTACCGGAGAATCCGAGCAGTTTCCCTCAGGATCTCAAGCGCGTTCATCGAATGGAATTGCTGGTGATTGGATGACTCGATCTCGATTAAAGAAATTAGCTCGGTAAATCATAACATAACATCCTCACAAAGTTAAAAGAAAAGAGCTTTCCATGTTCTTGATCATTGCAAACAACCTTCTTGATGAGGAGAATGTGAAAGAAGAAAAGCTGAGCAAGTGGTAGTGTGGCCAGCATAGCCAGCATCGTGCAAAGTGCCTGCACGAAAAAAAAAACTTTGCTTGTTTATCGGTATCTCGGGTTTGGAAGACAAGGTGAAGTTCATTTGTATTAGAAATCTTACAACAACGATGACAAATGGGATTAACGAGAAGCTGCTACCCAGCTTTAAGGAAATGTCAGCACTGAACCG
>NW_010960187.1:3549164-3553795 GCF_000463585.1 Tarenaya hassleriana | reverse complement strand
TGAACCGCTTCCTTTGGAGAAAACATAAGACGAGGACAAGAATTCCGGTTGACCATTGCATAATCAGCTGCAACCTCAAGCCCCAAAAGGGGAACAAACAATATATCTATCGGTCAATAATACATTTCTATCGAAAATTCACTAATCTATTGCTCACTCTATGTTTTTAGCAAGGCTTGAAGTATCAAAGTAACTGCTTACCAAGAGAATAGCAGAGACCATAAGAGTGAAGAATTTCTGATAATTCCTCTTGCCGATGCAATTGTTCAGCCACTACACAAGTTCGAGGTAGAAATAGCATAAGAAAGATCGGAAAGCAGGGAGAATAATTCAGAAAAATCAGAAATTTTCGAGTAAATCATGTTTTACCCTGCAGTGATGATCAAAACAGTCCACACACTTGTCACAAACTCTGCAATGCTTGCTGTATTTGAAGACCTACAGAAAGAAATATAATCAATACCGATTTGTGATCGTTATTGATTCCATGAAGATCAAGAAGGACTAAAATGAAGAAATGAAGAAAGATTGATGAGTTTCAAGAATTCAAATGCTTTCCCCCACACCTCAACTTCACACAAACTGCAATAGAACATTCCATCCTCGCTCATCTGCTGCTTCGAAGATTCATTCCTCGGGTTGCAGCAATTACAAATAACAGCACAAGGAGAGCAAAGCAAGAGCGGGGAAGATGAATTCTCTGATGATTTCGGTTTCTCCTTAGGATCATTTTCTGGGTCTTGAACACATGTACCTGGGTGGGAAATGGTGTTTTCCGGAGATCTCCCACCACCTGTAACAGCACTAGATACACATCCATCTTTCGTTTCCTTTTCTCGGGAAAATTTCTCATTTCCAATAACTTTAAGGTACTTCTTTGACCGGAAAACTCCTGGATCTGCAGGATCTGCAGCCCCACACCATATATATAGGCCAAAGACACATGTAATCTAGAAAGAAAGAGGATGTCACTCAGAATTGTCTCCAGTATATGAATCCATCCAGGAAAGGATCAATAAGAAGTTCATCAAATTATACAAATTTTACATGTGGGTTAAACTGAAATGGAAGTAAAAGTTCATCAAACTACACAGTATTCTCTTCCAATGGAGAACTTTCTAGCTATCACTGATTCAAGAACACAAACAGCTTGGATGGATCGGTGCCAGTGCAATCTCTGAGAGTTAAAGTTATCGAATCCAAACGCTAATCTTAGACAATGGATCAAAACAGTAAGAGAAATTACATTCATTGAGGTGAATAAAGTCAAACATAACAAAAAAAAGGAAGCTGATTGTCCATTTTCAGGATAATCCTACAAGCAAAGAAGACGGGCAGATCTTAGCCCAAAAACTCAAATAGGAAAAAGAGGGAGAGAAATTCAGCTTACCAGAGGAGTGTAAATGCCCATCACAATGTACTGATACATCTTTTTCCCAACAAAGGGTGCAAAGAACACATAGAAAGCAAACCCTAGAGCCAAGAACACGGCAACTGCCACCACCTGTGCCCAGGAAAAGGAACGAAATTTTCCATCAAAATTATAACTTAACAATGACAAACAGGTTGTAATCCAGAGAGAAGGGGAAAAACCGAGACTTCATCCAGAAAAAAAAATAGGATACCTGAAGCGGGTGATATGGAAGTTGCCATCCATGTTTCCTCATTTTCCGCTAAAATACTGCAAAACCCAGATGAAGAATGGAAGAAACTCAAACCAAAAGACTTAGAAAAAGCTCGGCGTTTTCACTCATTTTCCCTGGAAATCCACCGTTTTCTCTCACGGACTCAACAGTGAACAAAAAAGTCTCAGACTAGAGGGAAGAGTGAAGTGGAAGACATTTGACCACTGGGGAGAGAGATAAAACAACGAACAAGAAACGCTCGAAGAACCCAATTATGGGTTTGGGATTCTCTGTTTCTTCTGCGCAAAGCTTTTAGCTTTTGATGCACAGATCTAAAGACACCACACCACCATGGATGAGAGGGAGAGAGAGAGAGAGAGAGACAGGAGTTATAATTAGCAGTAGTGACCTTTTTTTACTCAGGCCAAATCATAGTTTTCACAGTCCAGTTGCTGGGCTGGCAAATCCAGTAAAACTTTTTTTTTACCATAATATTTTCATCATTCTCCTTATGCCTATACGTTCCATTTGTATTTAGGTGGTAAGTATTAGTATTAGCAATCGTATGTCATATGATGATGTCTCAGTCTCACATTGCTTTGACCACCGAAACAAAAAATACACAAAAAAAAAAAAAAGAATCTGAACAAGAGAATATGTTTAGTATCATGTCATGACTTATTGTTGTATATATTATAATGTTTAATATTATATTATATGAATATTTTTAAATATGGGAATTGAAAGGAGTAAATGGTACGCATTAAATTCCACGGAGTCTTCATCTGTCTGTCCTTTTCTTTCCTTCAAAGAACTGTTTCCCTTTTCCTCGGTTCTCTCGATGTAATTTAATTAAATATAACCCCACAAACTTATTGTTTAATGAAATAAAAACACATATTCTTATTTCTTACAACAACGAAATCCTAAACGTAAGATAAGAAGGCACCAAAAAAAAATAAAATAACTGATCTTCTCTTTTTGAATAAAAAACTAAAATATTAAAATAAAATGGTCGAATGCTTATTGTTGAGATTATAATGTTACATAGCGTCTGTCTCAAATATCAAACGTGCCATTTTAGGGATGCAATAAGAAAGATATTGAAATTCATCTGTATTATGCTAAATTTAAATTCCACCACAGTATACGTTTTTTTTTTTTGGTGAAATGTAATGACTCTAATCTTACATTTCTGATTTGAAAACGGTAGAAGGGACAAACAGAGAAAAGACCGGTGAACTTGTTATCTTTTTTGCTTGGAGTTTCTTTTAGGCACGTGCCTATTCCCACACCCGTGACTTTTTCAAATTTTGACAGAACATATAATATACATATATATGTATATATATAAAATGTAAAATTGTGGTTCCAAGAGAGTAGTAATACATTAATCAATCAATTAATTAATTACATATTGAGATTAATATTTTGTGGGGAGAAGTGAAATCAAGACAGCCTAAATGGGTCAATGGGTGAATGATAAGGCGTGGGGGCAAATACTACTTGATGAGCAATGAACATAGTCTGCATTGGCAATTTGGCATATGCTCTCTCTTTTCATCTAATTTCTTTAGTGACAAATCTACATTTTGCTTAAATTATCATATTTTTGTTCAAATTGATAATGGGCCGAGGCCCATTATGAACCAGAGTGGCCTAATGGGCCCATAATCAGGCCTAATCACCGAGACGGGACGGTGAAATTTGCGAACGAACGGGAAATTTTCTGAAAGAGAAGAAGCATTGGAAACATCGTTGACCTCGAAGAGCGGAGCAAATGGAGCTGAACCTCCCAGAAAGACGGAACAGCTCAATTCGCTGCATTGTGAAACTGGGTTTGTCTTAAAGATCCCAAATCTCGAGTCTTTTGCTGTTTTTTTTTCCTCCATGGGTTCGTCTTTTGGATTTACGTTGATTCCGTTCTCAATGCGATTAAGACCGGAATCATTTGATAAGAGTTTCCGTTTTTCGTAATGGGATCGCTCTAATTGGTTTCGGAATCGATATCTGGTAACTGAAGTCCTTATCAATGAAGAAAGATTTAGAGAAACCATATCTCTGTCTCGTCGTCATCCTGTTTCTCTATATTTGTTGAACGTCTGAAGCTAATATGGAGGAAATGTTTGAATTGACAGGCGGTGCGGCCGTTACTTGCAAGAATGAGCTGGAGAAGATTCATGATGAGAACCTCTCGATCACGGCGTGCCAATTAAGGCAGGCTAGGATGGTGGGTTCAGGCTCAAGCAAAGTTATTGGAATGGATTGGAGCAAGAGACCTGGAGGTTCTGAGATTTTTTGTGATGTGGATGAGATTGGCGATGAGGAGACTGCTGAGTTTGGAAAATTCGTTGTAGTTCATGGCGCAGGTTAGTTCCATCCTCCTCCATAGCTGCTTGATAGAGAGATCTCTGGAAATATTACTCATCTTCATCTGCTGCCACTGCCTTACTTGTCTTTCCCAGATTTAGATTAGATATATGCTTTTTAGAGCCTTTAATATATAGGGTTTTCATTAACATCGTTTAGATTTTGGTAGTAAATTGTTTTATGTCATCCTAAAATATGGTGTTAGGTTCTTTTGGGCACTTTCAGGCTAGCAAATCTGGAGTTCACAAAGGCGGTATTGAGAAACCTGTTGTAAAAGCCGGGTTTGTCGCTACACGCATATCTGTAAGACCGGCTATGATATGATACCTTATTCGCTTATCTCAAAGCTAAATATGATATGTTCTCTAATCCTTTCTGTTCACTTTCAGGTCACAACCCTTAATCTTGAAATTGTCCGAGCACTTGCCAGAGGTACATCTTCTTCATATTTTCCATGAAAATTGTCATTCGGTTAACGAAAAAAGTTGAAAACTTTAAGCAATGTTGCAGAGGGAATCCCATCCGTTGGAATATCTCCATTTTCGTGTGGATGGTCAACCTCTAAAAGAGACGTAAGACCCATCTCGGCTATGTCTCCATGTTCTACTCCGTACCCTTGTGTGTGGAACGACGCTC
>NW_010960187.1:3535192-3548766 GCF_000463585.1 Tarenaya hassleriana | reverse complement strand
CGACGCTCTCTCTCTCTCTCTTGTTGTGTCCTAATATGAATGCTATTTGTATTAGGTTGCTTCAGCTGATCTCTCAACCATAGCTAAGACCATTGACTCGGGATTTGTGCCTGTAAGTCTTGATCTTTCACCGGGCCACAATTTCCATCTCAAAGAATTGGAGATAGATCTTTCCGTATTCATGACATTATTTGGTTCAGGTTATGCATGGAGATGCGGTTCTAGACAATACGCTGGTGTGAAACATCTTTCTAATCTTAAACCCTTTCAGATATTTTTAACGTATATATATATATGAACATGTTTCAACTCATATCGTAATCAGGGCTGTACCATTTTGAGCGGAGACGTTATCATCCGTCACCTTGCAGAACATTTGAAGCCTGAATACGTTGTTTTCCTCGTATCCTTTTGTTTACTCATTCGAAAATGCCTTTTCCAAGTTGGTTCGAGATTTTCTAAATTCATACGGCCCGGAATACGAATTGGAATTCATATTCAGCGTAATGGTTGTTATCCAAAGTAACTCGGGTAAAAAGACAGATGTGTTAGGTGTTTATGACCGACCACCTTCAGAGACTGGTGCTGTGCTTCTGAGGGAGATTGGTTAGTTCCACAAAAACTGTTAATAAATCTCGAAAATGATTTTTTTTAAATACAAACTCCAGATTGATCTTCACGTTTGGTTGCAGCTGTCGGAGAAGATGGAAGCTGGAAAGTTGTAAACCCCGAGGTTGAGCACGCGGACAAGAAAGGTAACAATCCGGAAAACGGTATCTCATTGCTTCCAAGAAAACAGGTTAAGGGACCAGTTTTTTCCCGTCTTTCTTTGGAACGAACAGTTGAAATATCTGTTGCGGCTCACGACACGACCGGGGGAATGGTAACAAAGATATCGGAGGCTGCGATGATTGCGAAGCTCGGAATCGATGTATACATTGTGAAGGTAAGTAGTAAGCATCAGCAGTTATTTTGGGTTACAAAACCATTGTCTTAAGCAAAAGGCTGAGATACTAAAAACAGGGGCCAATGCTGGGTATGTTTTTTTTTTTTGGTCTTTTTCGGACAGGCGGCTACAAGGCATTCACAGAGAGCATTGAACGGAGATTTGCGAGGCAGTGGTCCTCCGGACGACTGGCTTGGCACCTTCATTAGATTCTCAAACTAAAGACTTAACTCTACTATCCAATTCCAGTATACTCAACCAAATTTATCAATGTTTCGTATTATTATTATTTTTTTTACATTGATCCAATTATGATTTGAATTAGTAGAAACGAGAGAAAAAAATTGAATATTTTCATCGCGGTTTAAACCAAAACCAAATTCAGAATAAACAAAGCTCGATTTGTCCCTCAAATTCAGAATGACCTAAAAAAGAGACAGGAAAGCAGAACAATCAAAATAAGTCTAAAGTGAATCACACAAAACACACACAGTTCAGATACAAGAAAAGAGCATAGAGAGCTTTGGTCTGTTTTTTAACATCATAGCTTCTCCCCCAACAACAAGAACCCAATGAAACAGGTCTCCCCAAAAGTGTTTTCATCCTTGCTGGCTTAATATAGTCTCCCTCCCAGGAAGAGGAATGAGAGGGTAAAGGCCTTCTAAGTCTTGGGACCGATATCCTTCAGGCCGCAGATCTGTTCCTCCCCCATTGCTGACATTACCGACACGATGAGGTCCTTTCCCTCCTCGAATCCATCCTTTATCTGCACCCACCAAATTTCAAAATGACTCCGGGAAATCACGATAATACTGTTCCACAAACAAAGACAACAATAGAAGACCGATCCTTGTTCTGATCGAGGATTCTTAGTTTCTGATCGAGAGACCAGCGGATTCAAGAGGGGAAGACAAGGGCAATAAAAAAAATAACCCAAACCCACCTGTTTGAGCAGACTCTCATCGGTTGGAAGCCTGAGGTCATCCTTAGTGTCTCCGCTATCAGTCAGAAGACTAACCTGAAACCATTTTACGACAAAATCCGTAAGCTTTTACCACTCAAGAGATGTGAGTAATGAGAGAAGTGAGTAACGAGATCAATACGAATCCATCCTCGGAGATGTCAATAAGCTGGTAGTCGGTACGGTTGACATGGGGAACCTGCAAGAGCACCACCAGGTTTGATCAAATCACAAAATCAATAGAAAAATCCCCACCAAGAAAATTCAGAGATATATATATATATATATACGGGACAGTACATCACAGTTGTGGGAAGAGGGGACAATATCCTCGAGCTTCTTGCCGGTGAAGATATCGATCGCGACAAAGTGACATTTAGCATGACCGTGCTTTCCCGTCTTCGAGGTTGAAACCTCCACAACCTACAGCTCAGACGACATAAATCGATTCAGACAAAAAAAAACAAGAACTTCTAGTCATAACTGGTAATCAGTTTTGGAGACAACACACACACACACACACTATAATAATCAGTTCATACTCCTTTTTTTTTACCACATTTACACACCGATAATGTCTTAGTTCTTCAATATTCCACGGATCTACAAGAAGGAAAAAATAAATCCCTAACGCAAAAGAATATATCCAAGGCCATAACCAAACCATAAGATAATTCTTCCAGAGAAGCGAAATCAATGAACCTACAGGGTAACAAAGATATATCTATGCAATGAAACAGAGAGATGAACCACAAAATCACGCCGATCGGAAGGATCAAACACCCCCACCGTACAAATCAAATTAAAACTTCCAGAAAACAGAAAAATCACGGAGACGGGCTACATCGAAAATCTAGCATCAGAAAACTCAGGATCATAGCGCGAATCAACAATAACAGGGAAACAATCTCTAGGGGGGAGATTAAGAGACAGACCTTGCAGGGACGAGCCTTGATGACGATGTGGCCGTTCTTGCGGATGGTTCCAGCCTGCTGAGGGTAGGTCTTGGAAGCTCCGGCGTCGGCTTTGGACTCGAAGTGATGCTCCTCGTCCGACATAGCTGAGACAGATTTCAGAAAGCTACGACCACAACAGAGAAGCCGACGTAGAAAGGAGAAAAAAACAAGTTTATCTTATAGGGAGAAACGACGACGAATCCTTTCAACCGTTGGATTAAGATCTGTTGTACGGCCAGATTTGTTTGGGATGATAAAAATATCTTCGTCATCGCGTGCAAACGACGCGGTCCCACACGTGCGGCGTCGAATTGCTTATTATTCGAAACGCTGCGTTTTGAGTGAACTACAGTAGCATAGATTTACATTATACAAGACCAAAGGAAGGTACAAGTCAAAGTCAACCATGTGACCAAACGTAGACAACAAGTGGATAACGAATTCTCTTCACTGTTTCTTGGTGTCCGAACAAAAAATAGATAAGGGTCTCTCGCCTTCTCTGTCCAACCACCTGTGAATGAACACTTGAGGAGGCTCTTCTCTGCGATCGATAACGACGGATAAATACGTGTTTCAATCGAGTAATGGAACGAACAAAGAGAACATAACCGTGGAAAACGAATTCAAAGAACTCACTTTTCTTTAGCTTCCTGATAAGTATGGCTCGAAGCAATGGCCACGAGCTCTCCAGTGTGGTTAAATGCCAATGATGCAATGCTATTCGGGTATCTTGGCATCTGAAGGAAATAGTACATGAAGACAGTTTAGCAACCGGAAAAAACTGTTTCTTTTCTCTAGAGAAGCTAAGCTCGGTGTTAAAACATATATGTGTGTGCGTGTATATATGTGTGTACCTCGAAGAGTTTTCTTCTGCTTTGAGCATCCCATGCGATAACGTATCCCTCGTTGTCACCAGTGACAAAAGTCCCAGAGCCACTGTGGGGGAGAAGACAAGAGTGAGACAGGAGTTTTCTCATCATGGAACTCATAGATGATGATGAAATGAGGCAAAAAAAAAAAAATACCATGGATTGAATTCAATGCCGTTTACAGAAGCAAGATACAGTTTTCCGTTCTTGGACTTTGGATGACACCGAAAGGTATATCTACCAAAAACAAAAGGGTACAAACATGAGTCTGAGTATGCTTTTGTTGAGATTGCACTAGCCAAATGTAATCCCCTCGAGGACAAAGTTGAACAAATGATCATTTTCTGCATTTCATCATCCATGACTTACTTGATCTCACTGGAGGATGCTGTATCCGCGAAATCCAATGCTACTCGTCCATCCACTGACCCAACTGCATATCCTGCTCATGAAAGACTGTAAACATTCTAAAAAATTAAGCCAAACCTAAACAAAGATGAAAAACTCTGTCTTTGAATTATCTCCCGTTTCATGTAATGAAGATGTATACGTTTGTCCTATGTCAAGGATTCCTGAAATCAGAAGCTTACCTCTGGAACAAGGAACGGATGTGACGCATCTGATAGGAACATCGACTTGCGATGGACAAGATTGAAAGGGTTGTTGTAAGTTACGCAGATCGTATATAAGCATGTATGCTTCGATGCAAACTACTAAGTTGAATCCAGAGATTGCCATGCATCCCACTGCTGCACATGTAGAAGTAGCATACACAAGACTCTTCCTTTGTCGTGCATCCCAGACTTTGATCTTCTCATCCAAACCAGCAGAAACGACTTCACCTTAACAAATCATCCATTATAGAGAAGCAGATTTAGAAAAAAGCATCCGACTTCCCATATTACACCCTATGTTTCATTTGAAAACTCAGAAAAAGCTTCGAAGAGTTCGTCAACTCGGAATTTCTTCAATGAGATCTAGGTTGTAGTTTTCTGGTTCAATGTGCAATTTGGATCAAAACTCGGAAAATGGGGTGTAAAAACAAAATAAAAGCACCAAAGCACTTATTCTTGAAAACTGATGTCATAATATTGCTTTTTGAATACTGAAATGTGCCTTTATGTAATATCACGGACCAGAGACTGCAAGTCAGAAGGATCATAAAATTTATAACCCTAGATCATCCTGACCACCCATCAACCTTTCGACTTGGATTTCATTTTCTCTAACTCAACCTATCTGCCCATGTTACAGTTGGGCGGGAACAGGTATAGAAATGCCTGAGGATGTTTATCTTCGGTAACTAATGCAGAATGTAAATCGAAATATTAAGCATTTCAACCACCAAATATGACTATGATAAACAGAACAATACATCATACATTCTAAAACACAGTTTCATCTCCCAGAAATAACATTGATTCTCGGAATCCTTGGCAATATACCTTGAAGGATGATGTTTCATTCCGATGGGAGTCTAGCAAACGACCTTCAATGTTGTAAGTTTGAACGACAAGTTCTTGGATGGAGTTAGTGGCTTACCTTTTTCACCCGAGTACACAATGGATGTTGCAACATCATCATGTCTTCCAATTGTTTCAATCGTTCCAACGTTCAAATCATACCTGATAAACAAGATTTCAGGCATTAAATTACCATATAGAACATGTAATAAGAAGCTCCCCAGCTCCTCATGAAAGAATGTGATCATGTGTGTATCTCATCATCTTACGTGCCCAGAATTCAACATTTTAGTCATGAAAATTATCAATCAATCTAAGAATCTCGATGCTAATATCAAATTAAGCGAAACCCATTTTCAAATTCTTGATAACATATGGACAGCGGACCTTCGGATACATCCATCAGAACCGGTGCTAAAAGAAGTCGACACATTCTCGAAACAGCAATCAAGTAGAGCAGCCTCGGAGGGCAATTCTGAAATAAGCTCTGATCTCTCAACATTGTACAACCTGAGATACTGCACATACTCAAACAACAGAAAACAATTCATCAACAAACAGTTATCGTAATCTGCGTCCGGGAACACCGCGCTACTGATTTGGGATCGGCGAAATGAAAGGGAAAACTTACAGAATCCCATGAAGAAACCAGAAGGGTATTGGACTCTGGAGAGAATCTGAGCCTCGAAACAGCGTCACCGATGGTGTTTCCGAGACCGAGACGATTCCCATTCATGCTCCGATAGTTTCAGCTCGAAATCTAGAACCTTTTCAGGAAAGATAAACCTACTAATTCCACAATCGTTGGCGTTGTTCACAGGTGGAACCCTAATATGAACGTCCCGCCCGCTCACCAAGTTCAAATGAGAATGGGCAATTCCCCAACCCCCAAACATTAATGGGCCTTAAATAATGGGCCTAATGGATCCACTTCATTCTCGGCCCAGAATGTAGCACTACTACCTGCCCAAACATTTAATATTTTCGGAGTATTTTCCTAAACAGTAGAATTTTAAGTTTTTTTTTTAATATTGCATGGTTGAAAATTATTTTGAGAATTGTGTGTTTATACTTTTACTAAATTAAATTCATATTTTACATATAATATAGTCAAAATGTTGAAATTAACCATGATATATTATGGGTAAAATAATATCATATTATAAATACACCGTTTACTACACAATTTTTTTTTTACTATGGCACGTATTTGGAAACAATACCGTATAAAAAAATAATAAATGGGAAAATGTGTCATTGATTTATTGTTGCATGTATATGAGTTACGTTTATATACCCCATGCAAATTACATGATAGTTAATTTTATAACAAATATTTAATTACTAGTACGTCACACATATTATGTGTTATATAGTCTAATAGATCGATGACTTGCTTGTAAAATATCGAAATAACATTTTTTAATTTTTTTTAAGGATCTTGTACATGTGTAATATTTTGTTCCCTGGAAAATAGCGGACGAATATTTGATACTTATACTTTGTGTGAGCCTTTGCCTTAATTTTGTAATGTCCCATTAAACTCATTGAACGTATATAACTATGATACGTATCCTTTGCCCGCTTTAATAAAGAAAATAATAAAATAATATATTTATATATGCGCATATCCATAACAGGGAGTTTATATTACATGCATGCATATAATTTGTTACGCGTGGTTAAAGTATATACAAATCCAATGTAAGTCCAAAATAAATGCAACTTTTATAATAGTCGCCTAGTCGGAAAGCATATGATAAAAATATAACTCTACACAATTATGCATGTATATATATCTTATTTTGTTGTAAATAATATTGTATTTGTTAAACCATAATTTTTGTCCGTGTGTAAACCTGGTAGCTTTTGGCACATATATCTTACGTGTAGATTAAATAAAATTTGATAAAACTAATCGCAATAAAATTGAAACGAAAAATGTATACAACAAACACACAACAAAGAGAACAAAACAATATTTATTTTACTAATTTTATATTTAAGTCCCAATTATTGTTTTTTAAAATTTTTCTGCAATGAATTATTTGAGTTGAATTATATAAATAATTGTACCAATCATTATAGTTCAACTTTGCCAATCATATCCGAAAACCAAATTAACTTAATGCAATCATTCCAATGAAATACGTGTTTACTAATATATATATATTTTTGCATATGGGTTGATTATAATTATCTACAAAGTTGTGACAAATATCTTGCTACACGGTATTTATATTTGGCAGATTACTTTACATAAACAAGTTTTATACTTCATTCCGTTAACAATGGGCGTGTATTTATTAACATGGTATGCACATGAATATTATATTTTATTAATTAAATATTCTATATGTTCAAGTTGGTACGTTGCTTAAAAAAATAATAATTATTATAAACATTCCAAGTTGACTTGCATCTGTCCATAATAATATTATACATTAGATTTAAATCCCAGAGTCCAACAAAAATAGCCACGTGTCCATGTTCGAATCAATTTGCTTTCTGAGAGGAGTGGCAGTTAACGTAATAACTTCCAAAACCAAGCCCTTTAACAAAAACTGCAGCAGAGCGGATAAACCAATCAGAGAAACAGAAACAAGAATCTACTAACAGCAATCCCTGACTGGTAATTATCTACAAAACGAGGGGTACTTATATATAGGACCCACACCAAACTAAAATCCTCAAAAGTGCCACGTCGGGAGAGGGGCCCACAGGCTTTTTTTAGTCAGACCAAATTAATAAACAAATCGGTGCTTAGTTTGGAAATTGTTTATTGTTATTATCAAACTTGTAATTTAGGGTAAAGATTTGGTCCTAACAACTTGCTTAGGTTTTAACATAACTAGAACTTATCATTTTTATTTTTTATTTATGTGAATTTTTTTAAAAAAAGCTTTATGTTTTTTAATCTAACCGTATATATTTCGTTTCAGCCCAACTAAATACGAGACATTAAAAGTTATATAATTAGTGTAAAGAATAAATACTACAAATTGATATTTTAGGATAACAAGTAAAGATTATTCTTTGATCGCACATTTTTTAAGTTAAAGCCACGGAGAGAATCTAGGGGCAAAACTGTACATTGGATTTGTAAAATTCAGTTGTTTGATTGCGTGTACTTTAACCTTTATTATTTATTATTGAAAAAACAAAAACATAATTTTGTAGCTAATATCACAAAAAATATAAATTCGAAACCGAATATATATATATATATATATAATATTAAGTTAAATATTATTGGAGTTAATTTTTGCTTAGAAAAACAGGAAATATGAAATGATGAGAAGACGCAAATAGTGGAGTCAGGGAGACCAGATGTCGACAAATTTCATGTAATTTTTCTTTTATCTTTTCCTGGGATCTCTCTCTCTCTCTCTCTCTCTCTGCACCAAATCCGAAATATAAAAGCTCTTATTCTTTTATTTGTTGTCTTCGTTACAGAGAGAGAGAGAGAGAGAGAGAGAGAGAGAGAGATGGCCCAGCGGATCGAAGAAGACGATCTGAGTTTATGGAGTTTCGATTCTGACGCACTTTGTGTGAACTCTTTTCTCTAATTTTTTTTTTTGCTTTCTTTCTGCTCGGAAAATCATTCGATGTTATTGTTTTTGGTATTATCTCTTCATCAATTTTTACTTTTATTTCTTGTTTTTTTTTGTTGTCGCTACAGTTTCTCCGATTACCCAAGGTGTTATTTGAAGATCGATCGTTCCTGTTCATAGAGCGATTCAAGGATTTGGGTTCTGAGGTAAAATTCCCATCTCCGTATCTCCCCGATTTTATTTACTATTCCTTTTTTTTTCCTCATCGGCTTGATTTTCCTGCCTTTTTTGTATAGTTGATTCTGTTTTTTCTTCTTCTTTTATAATCTGTGTCTCCTGCTGATTTTTTCGTGGATTTCTGCGTGCTGTTTGTTGCTGGACAAATTAGGTTTGACATTTGACTGAAATTCTTTCTGTTCATTGAAGCCCATTTCGTTTTTGTCTCTACTGTTTATGGTTTAGAAATGAGGTGCAGGTAAGTCGTAATCTTAGTTCCACAGAGGTTTTCGTCAGGTTTTAGCTCTCCCTGTAGTGGCGGCTTCTGTGTATAATTCCCGATATGCGTTGCAGCAATCTTGTTCCATTGTTCTTTCCCACCTGACGGGAAATCTGTTGTTTCTCTCTGTGTGCGCGTGTGTTTTCTTCTTCTTCTTCTGAGAATTGAATCTGAATCCAGCTCCCATGTTAGGGGTTTCCGCAGAATTCAACCTTGCTTTGTTCCCTTGCATTGAAATCATTGTTTGATTGAGATGGTCTTTAGCTGAGATCATCTCAGAATTTCGGTATTCATCCATCCATTCTGCTGAACTTTTACGCGTGTCGATTTCAACGTAAGGAATGGGAGCAGCGGTACACTGTGAAAGCATTGTAAGAGGGCATTACTCAATGAGGATGGACCTCAGTGAAGATTCAAACAGCTGCAGCTGGTCAGTTCGCTGCGGAGATAAAGATCCACGCTTTCGCCACGAGAGGGATTTCGTGAAACGAACAATGCTTGAACACGAGGCCACATTCAAGAATCAGGTATCTGTATCTTTTCCTCGTGTTCTCGCTCTTTTGGTGACGGATTTCGTTAATCGAACCTTTTGCTCGTTCATGTTGATGATATAGGTGTCTGAGCTTCACCGTCTGTACAGAGTGCAAAGGACTTTGATGGAGGACCTTAGACAAAAAGAGTTGAACGGTAATGTGAACCGAGCTGAAGCTACTTCCGAAAATGAAATTGCTCAACAGCTGATGCCTCGCTTTCTCTGGGGAAACCTGGATTCTGTGGGGCCATCAATTTTAGGAGGCAACTCTCAATCTTGTGATAAGGATCAAGAGGTGGTAGAGGTTAGACCAGTAAAAATCAGGAGAAAAATTATCGATCTTCAACTCCCGGCCGAAGCGTATATGGATACAGATGAAATCAGCGACCTCCATGGCAATCTGCCATTTCCTCACCATGAAAGATCAAACTCGAGGAACATTCTCGAAAGAGGCAATGCTTCTCATCAGGAAAATTCTTCTGGAACTTGTTTGGGTTTGAAGAAATTAAATGGCTTTGCTGACTTGAATGAGCCACCAGTTTGTTTCCATGAAGCAGAACCTGTTGCTTCTTCAAAGGATATATATTCTCCTCATGGGAAAAACAATGCGCATTTACAAGGTCTTCGCTTGCAGAAAGATTCAAGTCAACATCAACGGTTGGTTAGAGAAGGAGGTGAATTTTCTCAACGAGTTCCTCGCTTTCGGTTTCTCTTATGTGTACAATGATGCTTCTGTGCTGATGCTGTGTTTTTATAGGGCATGATACAAGCAATCCTTTCCATTTGGTGCAAACTTTTTCCAACAGCGGATTTCAACCTCGGGTTTATCCTTCATCTGACCATGGCATGGCAAAATTCTCAGCAGAGAGGACAGTTTTTGAGCTGGAAACTCGTTTAAGGAATCCAGAAGTTTCATATTATAGCCATGTGGAATCCAGTGTGGCATCAAGGGTTCCAAGCTCACATGGCCATGGCCTGGAATTTCTGCAATCGTCGACCCATTGGCTTTCATCAAGGGCCAACCCCAGTAGCAGCTCGGATCAGAGTTTCTCGCCTGTTCAAGAGAATCCATTCCTGAATCGTAACAATCAAGGAAGAGCCAATACAAGTTCTGAGATTTGGCGTCGTGACTTAAACTGCCTTTACCAAGGATCCTCTTCTCGGCCCAAGGAGGTTCTCTTGGGTTTCCCGCCAGTCAACTGTAACCATATTAAGAATGGCTCAAATGGGGAAATATCAAATGATCCTTTTGGTGCGGTGGTGAAGTACCGGGGTCTTGAAAGCCTTCAAGGGCCGAAAATGCATGAGTGTTCAACTGGGTTGTCCTGTGTAAAGCCTAAGCTCCATTACAGAAGTGAAATAACCGATGGCTGCTGCTTGGATTTGAATGCTTCTATACCTCAAGTCACGGATGAAAGAGCTGAAATGACCGATTTCCAGAGTAGTAGAAAGATTCTAGGATCCTCAGAGAAGCATTCTATCGTCAAGGAGGAGCCTTCTTGCTTTACCTCTCCTTCCATCTGTATCACTGGTCAACTCATGGAAGTGAATAAGATGGTGAAAAGCGACCATGGTACTGAATTCGCCATTGTTGATGAGGAAGAAAGCAAAAGAGCTACCAGATTCAGACATCACATTGATCTGAATCTATGCGCTAGTGAGGATGAAGATTCTGGCATGGTTTCTGGTCTAAGAGTGAAAAGAACAACTCCATGGATAGATTTGGAAGCTCCTTTATCACTCGACAGCGAGGAAGAAGCGGAGAAATCACCAGAGAAGACAAAAGAAGACCCTTGGGGATTACGGAAACCTGAAGGTAGAAACTTTATCGATGAACTCCTCAAGGATGCAGCCGAGGCAATAGTTTCCATCTCGTTGTCCCATCACCGATATCATCATCCAGATGAAGCTGCATCCTCTTCGACCGGCGGTCTCGTGAAAGACACGACTCTCGTTTGGTTTGCGGAAACAATCGCCTCTTGTGGTGACGAACTGGAAAAACATATCGAAGCGTTTTCAGGAGGCGGCCGTGAAGAATGTTCTTATGGAGAATTCGATTACTTTGAGGTCATGACCTTGAAATTAGCCGAGACAAAGGAAGAAGACTACATGCCTAAGCCCTTAGTACCTGAGAATCTGAAACTTGACGGGACTTGTTCTAAAACTGCCGTACCAAATCGCCCAAGAAGGGGACAACCACGACGAGGAAGACCAAAACGAGATTTCCAAAGGGATATCCTTCCCGGGCTTACTTCTCTAGCAAGGCATGAAGTGACGGAAGATCTTCAGATCTTTGGTGGCCTTATGGAAGCCAGAGGTAGTAGTTCCTGGAATCCGGGAGAAGTGGCAAGAAGGAACATAACCGACGGTGGATCTAGCCGAGGAAGAAGAAGAAGAAGACTGGTCACTGACATTAACAGAGCTCCAAGTTGGGGGATAGCGACCAAAAGGCCGAGGAGACAAACGCTGCCCTGCAGGTAATAAACCAAACCGTGAATCTTGATCATAACATGAGTTTCAACTTCAAGGATAGGTCGGAATTTACAGATCAAAGGAAACCACTATAGAGGAAAACTACCATGAAACTGCTGATTAAGTACTGATGAAGGAATGATGTATTACTATGAAACCCACTTTAGGGTTTTAGAGTATTCTTGCCCATAATGCACATCCCTTTGTCTTCTGTAAGATGAATCCAACTAATGAGATTGCTCTTGTATTAGGCATATTGCACAGTTCCTGAATTCATATGTTTGCATTTAAGATTCTGGTCATAGCCCTTGAACGAACGAATCTATAACATGTTTTTTCTAATGATCCGAGAATCTGCATTTATCTCCTCTGCTCCTCGATTATAGCCAGAGACCATAGATGTCCCATGAAACAGCATTCATGTTGCCTTTACTCTGCACTGAACCGAGCAAGTCACTACATTTACTAAACATTGTTAATGACAAAGTTAGCCTGTGTTTTACCCAAAACTGTTGTCAGAAATGAATTGTAGACAAAGATCCGAAATACAAATAGATACATAAAAAAAAAGGCTAAAAGAGAAACTTATTCGCATCTTCAGACAAAAGGGAAATGTGAATCAGAAACAAAAGAGTTGGTTTTTTATGGCCGTTGATACACATACTTTGTTCTTGGGTCCACGACTAGACCTTTCCCTCCGTTCACTTCCAAATCATGCCTGCCGATATCATACAACACCCAGTATATATAACACATCAAACATCACAGTCAGATCATCAGATATGCATACTTGAGGTGAAAGGACAAAAAAAGAAGAAGAAAACTTAACTGGAAAACGAAATCTGGAATCGTCAGCTGCTCACGGGGAACATGTTTGAACAGCTGCAGGAGCCGATCAACGTATACAACCTTCTTCCAGACCTGACGAGAGGGCGAAAAAAGACGGCTTCTTTGTATGGATATTTTACATTTCCGTTGAAAGATCAAGGCTTTGGAATAGGTTCAAATTTACCACATTATCCACGAGCAATTGTAGAGTAAAGATCGTAGCTTTCAAGGGGAAAGTTGGGTGAAGAACATAGATAGCCTTCACAGAAAACAGAGAAGATGAAGACTTGGCCCGGTGAAAATCTTCCATATTAGATTGAATGGTAACGACCAACATACCTGAAGATTACGCTGGTGCTTCTGACTGAGTATTTGTTGTAATCTCTTCATCCATCCCAAATCCGGTTGGCTGTTTATATCAACATGGAATTCAAGGAGAAGAAGAAATATTAAAAAAAAATGTATCATTGCAGTTTACGCAGCAGAAGGGCCTCTTT
>NW_010960187.1:3514272-3534532 GCF_000463585.1 Tarenaya hassleriana | reverse complement strand
AACAAAACTACGAAACTTACAGTTGCAAAGATGCTGCGGAATGGAAGTAGACGATAGTGTAAGGCTTTTGTATCACGGGCTCGAATTCCTGCAAATTTCATAATGGTATTTCCATGTTCCAGAAATTAAATATATAAAATAAGAAGCTGTTTTTCCTTGTGTAACTGGATTTGGTGACATACCTTTACGACATAAAGCACAAACCGCTCCAGATCAAGACACCGAAGCAAAAAGTGTGCTCCTACAATTACCATTACTGGACGACCCTCACTGTCAACACCACCACGGTAGCTGAAGAAAGAAAACACGACTTATTAGCTCATCAATGCGTTCATTTGCCACTGGATTAAAGATATAGAAGGGAAAGTAAGCGGTAAAATGGAGAAAAAACGAAGATATAAAATGTAGAACCCATACACGATTTTCATCTCAGCAATTTCCGAGAGGTTGAGAGAATTAGCTTTAGCAAGGTATCGTGAATGGAGTGAGTATTCCTCCGCAGCAGAGAGTGTGGGTCCACCAAGATCACCGAATCCTAGCAATTTAACAAAATTGAATCCACTTTGTGCTTGTGCGGTTTTCTCCCATTGCTCTATACGCCTCTCATCTGGATCTTTGATCAAGGACATGAAGGCAGGATCCAAATATGAATCCAGATAATGCGAGTTCCTGGAATTATATCAGTTATCGAGCAAGGTCACTGTTACGGGTAACAGATTATTCAAAAAATATAGACAAAAAAGTGCAAAAACCGAAGCCGAAAGAGTTGACACCGACCTTCGTACCAAGGCAAGATCATTGACAGGACGTTCAACTGGGGCTGTGGTTGCTTTGTCCACGGGTTTATTTGGCAGTGCCTGTATTCTGATTTTGCGTTCGTCTATAACCGTCTCCCCATTTTCATCCCCAACATCAGCTGGGAGCTTTGAAATGGCAACTTCTTCCTCGCGTTTGTCTCGAGGAAAATAAAGTGGAAGTAATCTACATTTAGGAAAAATTGCATGTTAATAACAATCAAAATAGCAAGCATGGTATCGGAGAAATAACATCTACCACATGCAGTCTGAAATTAGATGTTATGGTCTTACATGAATATGCTCAGGTCTCTCTCTACGTATCAAGTGATATGAATTCCTAGGGCAGAATCAGCTTTACTTCTCCAAGAAACCGACTGCAGGGAATTCAAGGTACCTTTTATAAATCTCTGTATCAGATGTTGTGGTTGTACAGAAAACAACAGCACCAATTTTATCCGTCTGTTTCTCTAGAAACCGGCGAACAGTCCCTGTATGAAGAGCACACATATAATGGTTGGAAACACTCTTGAAAGCAACATTGTCATTTGAGACAACTGTCTTACTTATGGCAACATGAGCAGCTGGTTCCCGGGGATAGTTTTTCGCTTCAGTGTATATACAGCCCATAGCAATGCTGCAACGTTTTTACATGAACCAAGATTAAGTTATTGATTTCAGAAAGCATAAATACACAAAACAAGTGCAGCATGTCTCGTCATGGACCTTCGAAGCTCGTTGTCAATCAAAAGCTCCAGACACGATCTGTAGCAATGGCTTAGAGCATTCTCTGCTGCTGTATGATACTTCACTGCATACTTTGGGCCTACTGTATGGATAACTCTCCTGGAAAAACAAACAATTGAGCATCCATTGAAACTAAAACCGGAAACTACGGCACAGACTAAGGAACAGCAAAATTACAAATAAGATTTCATGTAACAAGATGTCTGTGGCAAATTTATTGTATGGGACAAGTATACAATACAAAACAGTCTTCAACGATTAAGTTGTTCTATTGTACGAACAGAGATAAATGGAAAAAAAGATATAGCGAAGTGCAGATTCAAGGGGAAACACAGAAATTTCACCTTCAAGGAATACAATAACAACTTTTAGGGATTTTTTCTGCACCGCCGAGGGTGTAGCACAAATGTACTCACCTCGCTGGTAGGTCATAGGCGTTTGTGACTTTAGCCATCCCAGTGCGACATCCACCCTGCCGAGAAAGATGAATATGACCAAGTGAATACCCTCTTCCATGGATCCTTCTTAAACATGACAATATGTACGGTATGAAATTCGTAAGGAAAGAGATAAATAAAGACAAGAAAGAGTTTCTACCAATGTAGCACATTCTTCTGCAAGACCAGATCCAGCAGCCGCATGCAAACCAGGACTACTATGTGCCTCTTCCAAATTCTGCCCTCCGAACAAACAAGAGCATATGAAAAAATGCATAAAGGACATTACTCGTAAGGATCTCGCGATCTTCAGACAGCTTACCTCATTTGTTGAATTTACGACTGCATCAACCTCAAGGTTCCAAGGTTCCCCTCTCCACAAATATATTTTAGAGTTTATTTCGGGATCAACTGGAAATTTGGATAACACCCCGTTTCCGCTACTCTCTGCCTCGGAAGATGAAGCCAAAGGGTTGGCAAAGCACAGGTTGGAAAGGGATGGATCTCCTGCTTCACATTCAAGAGAAGATCTCTGCTCGACATCACTCCACCTCGGAATTTGATCCAAAGTTACGACATAATCACCACTTTCCGTCGGAGATCCACCCCGGGAATCCGTGGCCGTAGCCACGGGCTCATACATCTTCACAAACTATATTATAACATTCTTTTGGCCCCAGCAGAAGAATTTAACGCATCATATAATGGTTTGCTACAACCGCATACTTTCCTGTCAAAGTTTGATCACCGCAGATGACAAAGGAAGAGAAATTCAGGTGAAAAAACGATTGTTTACATAACTGGGAAGTCAAATCCAATCAACAATCTCAAAATTCTCCATTCCCATACAAGAATTACGTAAGCAAATACCATCCACAACGATCGAATTACATATCAGAGATCCAGACATTACCCATCCGTGCATGATGACTAGTAAGAAACGAAAAGCTAAAATTCCAAACCGAAAATTCGAATCAAACCCATCCTAGTGCATGGAAAAGCCAAGGAACAGACAGAGTTTTCACATCCAAAAGGGCGAAAACGGCGAAGCCTCGAATCTCAGCTAACGCACATCGATTTAACATTCAAAACCCTCACCTGGGATTGGGGAGTTCGATTTCACCGACGGAATTACGGAATTATCAAATCCAATTTCCACCTTCGCCACAGTACGAAAAAAAAAAGCTCAACGAGCTACTCAGGCGAGGTAAAAAAACAGAATCAATTTTAATTACAAAAAAAAAAACAATGTAGAAATATTATTTGTCTTTTACTCGAATTTTTTTCCCTCGGAATATACGCTCTATTTTTTCACGAACGACAGCTACTCGAATCTGCGACCGTACAAGTTCAATCCAGTGTCCGATGGATCACCGAACTGAAGGGTAGTCCCTCACAAGACTCTACAAGCAAAAACGGTGTCGTTTCTGTGCCCTGAAAGCTTCTGTGATTTTGGAACCAGGATCATGGGAACTTCCACAAGTTTTTTTTTTTTTTTTGATAAACGGAACTTCCACAAGTTGTGTGAGAGAAAGACGGAGACTGGAGAGTCGTGGCCCATCAGATTCCACGGCGACCAACCCGAAGTCATTACACAGACCCCATCTACAAAGACATGAGTTACAGTTCCACAATTTATGGAACACAACTCATCTCTCTCTCTCTCTCTCTCGCCAACAATAAGCGTGGAAATAGCTATAGTCTTTTCTAAACTAGAAGAAGCCCCTAAGAAAGATCTGAAGACGTAGAATTAAGGATGACATCTTGGGGTTTTATGGTAGCCATTGATGCGGAAGCTAACCCTCTAGTTGTATCAAAAGGGAAAGGTTCTGTCCAGGAACTGCAGTCGCAGAATCTCCCGTGGATCAGTGAACAGATCAAGAATCCTTCAAGAAATGTTCTTGAGAGAGAGAGAGAGGGAGGTGAAGGGAACGGCCCTTTTTTTAAATAATTTCAGAAAATCCATTAAAAAAAAGAATATGGGCTGAAGCCTTGATGATATTAATGGGCCGAGTATGAGCCCATAACGGTATTAGTATTGAGCTTCGTCTCCATAAAGCCCAATTTCTTGGGAAGTTTGGGTAATCCATGACATCCAATTACATATACACACATACATATATATATATATGCATTATACCTTTTATGTATTTCAGTGAAAAAATCATTAAAAATGTGAAAATTGGACTTATAAAGGGAAAGAAAGAGGATGCAGAGATATTTCCATTGGTGAGGACAGGACAACAAAACATTGGAGTGGCGATTCGGCTTTGAAAGTTTGAAACATCAAATCAGATTAAAAAAAAGACCAAATAATAATAATAATAATAACAATAACAATGTCCTCAATGATATTCCATTTTCTCTCAACCAACTTTTTACATTACACTATGCTCTAATTCCTCGTTCCAATTCAAACTTCTATTTTGATGTCCCGAATTAATAAATAATAAACAAATAGTGTTATATTCATACCTTTTATAGTATTTGTGCTTTTGTTTCTTTTTTATTTTCACTTAGTGAGCAAAGCAACATAATGGGAATAATATGGAAGATATAAAATCAATTCTGAGTATTTAATACAAATATTTTAAAATAAAAATAGAACAAGGTTTAGCTTTAAATAATACTAGATAATTTTTAGATTTTTACATAAAAATGAAAAAAAAAACTACAACCCTTTCTTTGCCGAATTGAATTATTCAAAGTAGAGAAAAATCAGCTTAAATCCAGCCATGTAAGGTAGGTTTTTTTTAATGGAGGCCATAAATATTGATTAGCTAAATAAATTATAAAAAAATCATTTTTATGGCATTGTAAAGGGAAAAAAAAAATACTAAAGAGTGCACCAAAACACCATCATTTTCACTACACATAAAAATGCTCAACATCTACCAGAAGGAATTTAAAATTTTATTAAAGTTTCAGATTAAATTTATAAAGTAAAATAAAAATAGTGAGAGTTGACGGCAAGCAATGCAAAAGTTAGGGGTTGAAGAGGAAACTTCCATCCCACTCCAAAGAAGGGCTCTTTTGCCAAGAATTTCCTCACAGAGGCCAAATGTGGTCCTTTTCTGTTCTCTGTTCATAACCATTTCTCTTCACTTCAAACACCACTTGGCATCACCCATCAAGTTTCTAATCGAGAAAGTATGACTCTTAGATCAAAATGATACAAAAGTTTGCAACTTTACATGATTTCTATCAATTTCATATCATCATGAATGTAAAAGATCCAACATTTAGTTAGTGAAGACTTTAAGTGAAAGCTGAAAAAAAAAAAGGAAAGCACAAAATGTGAAAGCTTGTTTGAAGAAGATAAAGAAGAAGAAGCAAGATGTGATGGATCACTACTGTGAAGAAGCTGCCATGATAAGATATCAACAAGATATTGAAAGAACAAATCAATAAGCTTTGATATGAACAGATCAAAAGCTGGTTTTTAACCTTCCCATCTGGAAAGCATTCTTGAATCTGAAGCAAAGCAAGCAAAAAAAGAGAGGAAAATCTCTTTGGATTTCCTCTGAGGGCAGTGCAGTCCAGGTTCTGTTTCATTCATCAACAGGAGCAGGAAGGTTGAGATCTATCATTGTATGATGCATCTCAGTTACTTCCTGTCGGATCACCACTGTGCTGTTCTCATGGCTGCCGATGAAGTGTGATCTCTTGTGTCCGCCTAGAGCCTGACCTGACTTGAAAACCCTGAAGCAGATCGGACACTCGTGCCCTTTGCTTTTCTTTTTCGCATTCGGTTTCTTACTACAAGTGGCTGCAGCTGTTGTGGCCTTGCTACTTCTTCTGCCCTGATGAATCTTGCTTTCTCCGGGAGTGTTTTGGTTTGTGTCTGAACAAGAATCAGCTTCCAAGCTGTTTTCGCCACTGTCGTTGACTGATTCGTTGAATCCATTCGCGTTGAACTCGTATTTCATTTTCTTCCGGCTGTTGGAACAAACCCTCTTGCCCTTTTTCCTTAGATCATACTTTGTTGCAGAACGGCCTGTTCTTCCCTCTTTGTACCATTCTTTCCTCAGTTCAACAGCATTCCTCAGTCTGTTCAAGTTCTTGTCCTGTTTTGCTGGGGAGTTGCTGAATACTGATCCAGATTCGATCACAGCCTTGTTGGATCCGGTGTTTCTGAGAAACCCATCAACGGAGACATCTGAATCTGCCTTCTTTGGGCCATTTCTGAAATACCCAGAATCAGAATTATCAGAATCATCGAGGAGAACATCATTATCCTCAGCAGATCTCGACTGCGAATGGTTTCCCAGTTTCTTTGCGCCCAAAATCTCATCAGCATTACAACAGAATTCTCCAGCATCCTTCACATTGACGATCTTCAAATCTCCCGAAGACAAGGACTTGGTCTCCAGAATCACGGAGTTGTTATCCGATGACTCCCCCAAAGAGTTCCCCAAGTTATGAGCTTTCCTGAAACTGGAATCCTTCGACAGCATCATCAAGCACAATGCCAGTTCTTCCTGTTCTTGTTCGATCTCCGACACAGAAGACGAGTTGCCGTTAGCAAAAGAGACCGAACTGGATTGATTGACATCGCCAAGAACAAAAGCTTTGTGGGGTTTCGTCACTCTTTTGGATCTCCTCCTAATCGGAGCCGACGAAGTTTCAGTATCAGACTGACTGTCCATTACCACTTTCTCCCTGTCGGAATGACAAGCCATATGACCGCAAAGAGCTTTCAGAGCACTGAACCCCTTTCCACACTCTCTACACAGAAAAAGCTGCTGCTGCTTCAAAGAGTTCATCTCAGTTCGATCGGCGAACCTCTTGTTTTTCTTAGGGTTTTCCCTCAGACCGTAACTGGATTGGCCGCCATTGTCAGAGATTTTGAGCTTACTCGCCTCATCCTCGTTTGAATCAACTGAATTCTCGTTCATATGAGTTCGTATGTGGCCTCCGAGTGATTTCCCACAAGAGAACCTCTTGGAACAGAACTTGCACACGAAGTTCCTCTCTCTGTTCTGCTCCATTTGATCGCTCGATCTATCTCAGGCAACTGATCAAACAGGAAGCAAACAGAATCAAAAGGGGATTCCCGAGAAAACAAAAAGGAAAATACCAAACACGAGGAAAAGTATAAAAGGAGGATTGGCGAGAACCCATTCCTCTCAGTTACCTGAAATCTTCGAAACGATGCTGCAAACCCGAAGAACACCCAAATCCCAGATGGCAGAGAGAGAGAGAGAGAGAGAGCAGCAAGTTTGTTGCTTTCGCAGCGATCAGATTTAGGATGTGACAGTTGTTCTGTGCTAAGTACGAGATCCGACCTCCAAGCTAAGAAAAACAAAAACAGGAGACGGGAAAAAAAACACAAACTTTGAAATCCCCAATATCTAAAGTTTGGAAAAAAAAATTGCCCTTTTCTTTTTTTTTTTTTTTGGTAGGAAGAAATAAGAATCAAAAACTTCGGAGAAGAGATGGGTTCCTTAACACGAGTAATCAAAGCTCAGCCGCTTTTCTGGCTCCATTCTGCTTTCTCTCAACAAACGCCGCACACAGTCTCTCTCTCTCTCTCTCTCTCTCTCTCTCTCTCTCTCTCGTTCTCGTGCTGTGTTTGTGTTGGAGTGTGAGGAGAATTCCATGCATGGAAGCAAAAGAAATGGGAAAAAGGGAACAAAAGGTAGAGAAGCACGTGTTCTCTTCGCGAGAAACCCTCTGTCTATTGGATTTGGACGGTCGAGATTTGTTGTTTTCTCTCCTCCACCATTGTAAGATGTAAATCCCTTAATTAAAACTCATTAAATGGTAATCATATATTATATACCTCACTTTTATAACAACGAATCCTTTTATTAACACCATAGGATAACAAAAAATTAAACAGGTAGATACTAAACATCCAAACAAAACCATTTTAGCTCAGTTGATAAATCATCTGAAATATCAATTACTTGAATGAGCTTTTTTAGATTTATTTTTTGATACTCTTTTTTAATAAATTTGAATGGTAAAATAGTTAAAAAAAAATACATATATATGGATAATCTATTGATTTTATTGGTTTAAAAAATATTAAATAAAGATATTGGAATAGTGGAACCGTTAACGTGAGTGGTGAAAGGCCACATATTCCCCTATTCAAAAGCAATAAACTTTGGCATAGAAGATTACGAAGTCTGTTTTGTAGTTTCAACTCCAAATATTAATTTATTCACCTCTCCAAATTATTTATCCCCATCACACACTTAATTTTTTTATTAAAAAAAAAAGAAAAATCCAAACTGTTTTAAATGTAAAGGTAAAATCCATTGTCTTTGAGTTGTTCATGTGGAGATAATTAGTTAAATAAACTGTAGAAGAGGCGTAAAAATTATTTTCATTTGAAATAATCTTTTTTAATTATTAAAACTAAAAAATATTATTAGAAAAAAAAAATAAGAACGGGGGTTTGGCAGAGATAGAATCCAACAACTTACACTATTGTTGATGTGGGAAATAATGGTTTCAGCTTAAAATGTAAGAATCACGTGACATACGGAGTGAGAGGATATACAAATGATAAAAAAAATGAATAATATTATTTTATATATATTATACAAATAATCAAGAGTTAGGGTTTTCTTTATTCGCGAGCAAAGCTTGCTTCTCACGGCAATGGCGGAATTCGCATTCCGACTTCCTTCTTCAGTACAAAAAGTGAAGATCCAGTATCCAATACAAAACTGTAAGAGAGTCCTTCTCAATCAAAAAGAGGAGATTCTGAGCAATTCACACTTCAACCGCAAAAAGATTCCACGACTAAGAAATTGATTCACAAATCTCGGAAAAGAACAACTCAATTCAAGACCTGTTCATCATATATTTCCTCTATGACGCCATGATCATTACATGGCATGATGCCATGTCCTGAATCAACATCGGCTTCCTTGTCGTCACTGCCACTTTCGACGTCTTCATCCTCTCTTGCTTCCTCGTATGACGATGAACACGCCTTATACAGACAGATCCCCTGTCCGGGCAGACAGATTGTTTTCTACCTTCCCATTCAGGAATATCGGCTTGATGATATGATCCAAGAGGAATTCGCTTTCTCGGGGGCTGGTTCCAGAGGGAAATATACACATCCCCGACAGATGCAAATGCTCTCGGGGGTACATCCAAGTTCAAAATAACTTTGAGAAAGAGATGACTGAGTTGTGTCCGTCTACAAGAAGAGCCAGTGCCAAGACCTGGTCTGACCAAAATCTGACTCTTCACCAAAGGTTTTACCATTCAGATAATTCACCAGCTTGGGGAATTACAGAGATTCCCCTCATTCTTTACTGTCCCGCAAAAGCAAATCACATTCAAAAGTTCAACCCTCTAACAATAACATTAGAATTCACAAGCGATTCATATTTACAGACTTACTTACCCGTCGTTTTCTGGGGAATAGATGGGAGATGAACAGCTTCATCAAACTGAATCGTCTTATTGCTACAATCAATCGGCTGATTCTTCATCAAACTCTTCAGGAAGAATCAGCCACAATATGAGTTGAGCATCCTTATTATGAGGCAATTGCTCTCTCTCTTCTTCTGTCTCTAGTAGCCATTTTCTCCCCATACCTTTGGAATATGTCGGCCAGATCAAACGAACCCACCTCTCTGAACTTCTTAGCAATCTCTTCAAACATCACCACACCTTCCTCATTCGAGTAACAATGCAAGAACATGCTGTAATCGAATCTCGGCACTTCAAGCCCTCTCTCCATCGTTCTCTCCACATATTTTGTGGCTTCTAATCGTTTCCCTGCCTTAATCAAACCTCCTACGAATACAGTATCGAAATTCACTAACGGGTCAGGTCCTTTCCTCCCTCTCTTCCCCAGATGCCCTTGCAACAACATAATGTATGTATGCATAATCGGCTCACACCCTCTCTTTATCATCTCCCTGAACACATCTGTTGCCTCGCCAGCCCGTTTCATCTTTAACAGTCCTTTTATCAGTGCATGATAGATGCCGATATCGGGGTTTTCAATTCCTTCCAGAATCTTATAAGCCTCTGCAACTCGTCTTCTCACCAAAAGTCCATAGATTATCGACGCCCAAGTCAGATTATCCACTTGGATGCCTCTTTGACGCATTTCATCGAACATCTCGCGTGCGGTTTCGATTCTGCCATTTTTGCACATCGGATCGATCACAATCCTATAGAAAGAGGCATCCAGATCCTCTGCCTTTCTCAACTTTATCACGTTGAAAACCTTCATAGCTTCTTCATATTGATTTTTCTTGAAAAATGTTTCCATGATCTTCTTACCGGCTTCAATATCAAGCTCGAACCCTTCATCTATCATCAAATTCCAGAGCTTTGCTGCTTCGATCAGGTCACCCACATCGCAAAACCCTTCTATCATCGTTCTGTAAGTAATCTCGTTCGGTTTGATACACTCCTTCAGCTTTGTGACGACAAATTTAGTTTCTTCAACAAGCTTGTTCTTACAGAGAGTTTCCACAGCCCTGTTCAACGTTTGTACATTATAGGAATATCCAAAATCGTTCATCAGATGGAAGAAATTCACGCATTTCTTCAGTTCTCGAGCAGAAGCAAGCGTCTTCAACACGATTCGAAACGTCTTATCGTTCGCCAATCGGCGTCTCCCAGTCTCCTGAGCCATCTCCCAGAAAAGATCAGTGTTTCTGGACTTACCAATGACGTCGAGCATCTTGTTGAAGGTAGTGGAGGAATGGGGGAATTCAGGGTCGTGAGTCTGAGCGTATAAGAAGAAGCGGTGAACGGGACGCCATGAGAGGGGGAACTTGTGGCAGACCTGGAGGAAGAACTCATGAGTGAGTTGGAACTCGGTGGATGAGAGCTTCGAGGCGAGTCGCGAATCGGACGAGTCCTGCTGCTGGTAGAGAATAGTGCAAACGCGGAGGAGGTGGTCCTGGTTCACCGACGTAATGGCGGTCGGAGTGAGTTCCCCGTGAGTTGACTCGGTCTTAAATCGGCGGTAGAAGAAGGAGAAACGCCGCATATAGTTTCCGACGGTCATCATTCTCGGAGACGCAGCGGCGGCGATCGCCATCGAAGGGCACGCAGAATCACCGACGAAATTTAGGAAGATAATTAAAAGAACAAATATAAAAAAATAATAAATATATTTCCTTAAAATTAAAATTTTGTAAATATTTAATGGTTAATGGAGATGCAGGGGATCGAACCCTGTACCTCTCGCATGCAAAGCGAGCGCTCTACCATTTGAGCTACATCCCCTTTGCTCAATATTTAAAATCTAGAAAATTATAACAAGTCCTAAGTTAGTTAAAATTCAGCGAAGAAAAAGCGGGAACGAAGGGGACAAAACAGAGCATTACAGATCCAACGGTCGAAATTCGGTCTTCATTCCGCCATTCGCTGCCATCTCCTAACCTCAGATATTATATATATATATATATATATATATATTCTCTCTTAACGTCGAAGGAAAAAAGAAGATATCTCTGCTTCATTTTATTTCATCCTTTTTCTGTTGTGATTAATTCTTCCATCGCAGAAAAAAAAATGTCTTCTTCAGGTTCCGACAAAGAGAGAGAGACCTTCGTTTACTTGGCCAAGCTCTCCGAACAAGCCGAACGATATGACGGTAATCTTTATACATACATACATACATGTATATGTATATATATGCCTGTATATGTATATTCTTTTGTTTCGATCTGGCATCTTCCGTCACGTTTCGTTTGTAAACGGATCAAGCCCTTCCATTAAAAAGATATATATATATATATATATATATGCGCATGAATCGATGCAGAGATGGTGGAGACGATGAAGAAGGTGGCTCGGCTGAACAGCGAGATGTCCGTAGAGGAGAGGAACCTTTTATCTGTCGGATACAAGAACGTGATCGGGGCGAGACGTGCGTCGTGGAGGATAATGTCGTCCATCGAGCAGAAGGAGGAATCCAAAGGCAACGAATCTAACGTAAAGATCATCAAAGGGTACCGTCAGAAGGTCGAGGAAGAACTCTCCAAGATCTGCGAGGACATCCTCGGAATCATCGATCAGAATCTCGTCCCACATGCTTCATCCGGCGAAGCCACTGTATTCTACTACAAGATGTGAGTCTCCCCCCCCCATCCACCCTGCCGGAATTATCCCATCTCGTATTCGTTTATCGATTATCCGAGAGTCTGGTATACGATATATATTTGGAGTTGATTCGAATCGAGTATCTGATATATTTTTTGGGTTACACAAACCCAAACCCGAAATTTCATTAGGTTTATATATAATATCATTTTGATACTCTTAGGTAATACATGATTTTGAGCAGAATTATCTGCATTTGAAGCCGGTTATCGAATATTCCTCGCGCTATAATTTGATATCATCTCATATAATATTCAGATATTCAAAGTTCGGATTTTTTTTCGTTACTGTTCCTTGTCTTAATATTGATTTTTAAGAGAAATTAAACCGATATTCTATCCATCTCGATTACGAATGTGTAGGAAAGGAGACTATTGCCGGTATCTGGCCGAGTTCAAGACTGAGGCCGAGAGGAAAGAAGCCGCCGAGCAATCTCTCAAAGGCTACGAGGTACGTCAGTGAGATCAGTCCATCATTTGTTGAAAACCTCTGATTGACTTGGAGGCTTTTCAAGAACAGAGACGAACCATTTCTTTCCGACATGAAGCTTGTTTGGTTTTTTGGGACAGGCTGCAACTCAAGCTGCAAGCACAGAGCTCCCTTCGACCCACCCGATCCGTCTCGGCCTCGCCCTCAACTTTTCCGTATTCTACTACGAGATCATGAACTCCCCCGAAAGGTTCGACTGATATACAAATTCAAACCGAAATGAACGTTTCAGATCACTTGGATATAAACGAGAGAAAGTTCGTCTTTTTAACGCTCATCGGAATCTTTTCAGAGCTTGCCACTTGGCGAAGCAAGCGTTCGATGAGGCCATCGCTGAGTTGGATACGCTAAGCGAGGAATCGTATAAAGACAGCACGTTGATCATGCAGCTTCTGAGAGACAACCTCACTCTCTGGACCTCCGACCTGCCTGAAGACGGAGGTGATCTTTTGTCTGAAAACCCTAAAAAACGCGTATGATCTGATTCTTTTCGAAACATCTTTCAAAACTGGAAACGGGGTTCTGTGTTTTAGGTGATGATAACATCAAGCAAGAAGAGCAGAAGCCTGCAGAAGCTGCAGAGGGAATTCAACATTGAAATGGGCACAAGATTTTCACCCTTTTTTCTTTCTCGTCTGATTAAATTTTTTGTTTTTACAAAAGTTTTTCTGAAGTTCGATGAAATATTGAGTTCGACCCAGAAGAAGACAGAGGCCAGTTTCTACGTTCGTTTTTTTTGTCTGTGTTTGATATCGGGTGCTTATGTTATGTATACATACATATATATATATATATATATATTGATTATCTTATCTTACACGCTTCATTGTTTCACTATAGACTCTACATCGCTGAAATATTACCTTGCAAAATCTACTATTAGTCAAGAATTTTCTACCTGAAAATCTTTCTTAGAACATGCCACCATTAATGGGTGTTGAGATCAATATCCCTACCAACAAATATTGTAGCATATGATATTAAAAAAATGTACATATGGTTTGTAAAATAAGGTGTCTAAAAATGTCTTCGGAGACAAATAATTATACACTAGAATGCAAAGAGAATACGAAAAAAATACAGATATATATATATACACACATCTTCACAGTGCCTCTCCAGAACTCTCTCTCTCTATGTCTATGTGGATTCCGTCTTTGGGCCAATACTTCGATCTCAGCTTCTTCTTGGATCATCTTTCAGCAGACAGAGATTGCATCAACCATGGCGGTTTTGCTCCTTCTATTTCTCATTTTCTCCATGATTTATTCAAGTAAGCTCAAAGAAAACTTCAAAGACCAATCCCAGAAAAAAAATCACCAACCCTTTTCTCAAAATCTCAAATTTTTCATTGAACCCACTAACCTCACATCTGTTTTGGACACACGACAGACGCGGCTTACTGTGTATGCAAGGATGGAGGCGGCGAAGCAGTTCTTCAGAAGGCAATAGACTACGCTTGTGGGGCAGGAGCAGATTGTGCCCAGATCCAACAGAACGGTCAGTGTTTCCAACCAAACACCGTCAAGAACCACTGTGACGTCGCCGTCAACAGTTACTATCAGCGCAAGGCCTCCTCCGGTGCCACCTGTGACTTCAATGGCGCCGCCGTACTCACCAACTCTCCTCCTTCAGGTAATCTTTTGCAAAAACCAGAAAGACCCTTTTCTCTGATTTGGATCAGCTTTGTCGATTTTGTTGCTAAAGTTTCTCTCTTGCTCTGTTGATCTTGCAGCAGCTGCTTCAAACTGTTTATCTGGTTCAGGGTATGTTGTTCTATCGGATCTCTGTTTTTTTTTCTCTCCCTGATGATTGCGATATAGTTATCTTTAAGCTTTTTTCACAAGAATACAAGTTTTTTAAGGTAAAGTCTTAGTTTAAATGTCTCTATTGCATCTGTCATGTTTAGTTCTTAAGGTCCTTGAAGTTGAATTCGTTGTTTCTGGGTAGGTTTTCTACTATTTGCTCATCTTATGTGGTTAGTGTCTTTTGGGACAATGGTTGTGATTTATGACAGATTGATTGCGGTTTTCTCTTGTTGCTCTTACAGCTCCACCGGAACTCCAACCACCGGAAATCCGACCAACGGAGCACCGGCAATGGGAACTCCGACCACAGGGAACCCGACATCGACTTCATCCTCATCCTCGGTGTTTCCAGGCACCACAGTGGGCCCCACCGGAAGCGGCTTAGGTGACCAGAACGCCGGAGAAACGCGCTCTACCCAAACCGCCGCCGCCACCGCTGTCGTCTCTCTAACCGTGGCTCTGTCTAGATGGTATCTGATAGACGGCTGATATTTTGCCACGTGGGGGCTTAGCGCAACGGCTATATCTCTGTCTCGTTCTCACTTTCTCTTGTAGGGTTTGGGGGAATTGGATTCCTAATCAAGAGCTTTTTATTTTGTACATCCTGAGAATGAGATGCCCTTTCGTTTGTATTCTTTACCTGCATGTTCAAGAAAAGGCGAATCCTTTGGACATGATTTCCGTCTGTAAAAGAAACATACTTTCTGAAAACAGTGTGATGGCTGGAGATTCTTACAGGCCGGTCGTTGATCTGTCTTCCATTAGTTTCTCCATTGTTCCGAAATGGTAAGCATCAATTGGTTTTTTTTTTCTGTACTTTTCTTTTGATTATTGCAGATTGGTTGGGTTTGCTTTTCCCCCAAAAAAAAAAACCTCGGTGGGGTTTGAATCGGATACTGGTCGTAGTGGGGAAGAAGAGCATGATTCCTATGGACCCAGATTTCCATTTCTCTTTCTGCTGAAGATGGAAAAAGTTAATAGATTTCTTTTTTTCAGATAATTTTTCTGCTATTCCCTTTGGAAATGAGTTCAAAGTTCAAACCCGAAACCGTTTGCCATTAAAGATGGATTCGGCAAGTAGCTGTTATTGTAAGGCGATGTATGGTACGACTTCAAGAATTTCCATGACTTGGTTGCTTCTTGCTTGTGTAAGAAATGAAGGAAATACAATATTATCAAGATTTCTGCAAGAAAATTTAAACAGGGGAAAAAAACAAAATATAAATATAAAGAAGGGACGCTAGAAGGAGGGGTTGAACCTCCGACCTTGTGGTTAACAGCCACACGCTCTAACCAACTGAGCTATTCCAGCTTTTGATTAAAAGGAATCACATCGTATAATGAACCTATCAAAAGTTCCAGCAATATCGATTCCGATGCTCGGAACGAGACGATCAACGCTTCATAGAATGATCGGAAAAACTCTCGCTTCTTCAATCCGACGGAGACTCTTCTCCTCTTCTTCTTCTTCCACTACTGAAACGCCGTCCCTTTATTCCTTTCTCCGACCTTCTCTCTTTTCCGACAAACCAACCTCCATTACTCCGCCGCCATCGCCGCCTCAAAACCCCAAAACCCTAACCCTAGAACAGAAATCCTCCCTCGAATCCGCTCTCCTCAATTCACTCACCGCCCTTCATACAGATGAAGCCTGGAAGGCCTTTCGATCTCTCACCGCCGCCTCTACCCTCCCCGACAAGCATCTTACGAACTCCCTCATCACCCATCTGTCCTCCCTCCATGGCGATGGCGGCGGCGGTGAAAAAAATGCCCACAACCTCAAGCGGGCTTTTGCTTCCGCTGCTTACGTCATGGAGAAAAACCCGATTTTTCTGGAGTTCGAGACCGTCATTTCGCTTCTGGGTTCCATGAAATCGGCCAACGCAGCTGCTCCGGCGTTGGCTTTGGTCAAGTGCATGTTCAAGAACAGGTACTTTGTTCCTTTTGATCTCTGGGGGCATGTTATAATCGATATCTGCCGGAAAAATGGTGGCTTGGCGGCGTTTCTCAGGGTCTTTAGGGAAAGTTGCAGAATTGCTGTCGATGAGAAGCTGGATTTCATGAAACCGGATTTGGCGGCGTGTAATGCTGCCCTAGAATCGTGCTGCAGGCAGTTGGAGTCAGTGAGTGATGCTGAGAGCGTGGTCGAAACTATGGCCGTTTTGGGTGTGAAGCCCGATGAATCAAGTTTTGGGTTTCTTGCTTATTTGTTTGCACTGAAGGGGCGCCCGGAGAAGATAAACGAATTGGAGAATTTGATGGATGGTTTTGGTTTTAAAAGCAAAAAGATCCTTTATTGCAACATGGTCAGTGGGTATGTTAAGGCGGGTGATTTAGCTACTGTCTCAAATGTTATCCTGCATTGTCTGAAAGAAGAAGGAGAAGACTCGATCTTTGGGGAAGATACTTATTGTGAAGTGGTGAAAGGGTTTATGGAGAATAAAAGCATAAAGAACTTAGCAACTCTGATAATTGAAGCCCAGAAGTTGGAATCTTCAACTGTAGCTGTTGATAAATCAGTTGGATTTGGAATCATAAATGCTTGTGTCAATCTTGGATTTTCGGATAAAGCACACAGTATTCTCGACGAGATGAATGCTCGGGGAGGGTCAGTGGGGCTTGGGGTTTATGTCCCGATCTTGAAAGCCTACTGCAAAGAGTACAGAACGGCTGAAGCTACTCAACTCGTAGCTGAGATTACCGGCTCGGGACTTCAATTAGATGTAGAGACTTATGAAGCTTTGATCGAGGCATCCATGACAAACCAGGATTTCCTATCCGCGTTTACGTTGTTCAGGGATATGCGAGAAGCAAGAGGTCCCGATCTGAAAGGTAGCTACTTGACAATAATGACGGGTCTCCTCGAGAATCAGAGACCAGAGTTAATGGCAGCGTTCTTGGATGAAGTTGTGGGAGACCCTCGGGTAGAGGTGAAGTCCCATGACTGGAATTCAATCATTCACGCGTTCTGCAAATCCGGGCGGTTAGAAGATGCGAGGAGGACATTCAGGAGGATGGTTTTCTTACAGTTTGAGCCGAATAACCAGACATACTTGTCACTGATCAATGGGTATGTCAGTGGGGAGAAGTACTTCAATGTCCTGCTGTTGTGGAATGAGATGAAAGGGAAGATATCATCATCAGGAGGAGGAGAAGGAGAAGGAGAGAAGAAGAAGACAAAGCTGGACCATGCACTGGTGGATGGTTTCTTGTATGCATTGGTGAAAGGAGGATTCTTTGATGCAGCCATGAAAGTTGTGGAGAAATCTCAGGAGATGAAGATATTTGTGGATAAGTGGAGATACAAGCAGGCTTTCATGGAGAATCACAAGAAGATTAGTGTGTCGAAGCTGAGGAAGAGAAACTTGAAGAAAATGGAAGCGCTCATTGCCTTCAAGAACTGGGCTGGCCTCAGTTCGTGAAGCTTTCAGGACACATGCCAATAGGCTTCTCTTTCTGTAATGATAATATTCGCTTTTACCTATTTATTTATTTATTAAAAACCAAACGACACCGTTTTGAAGTCAGCAGAAATTACTATTTCCACTCTCTCTTTTTTCTCCTTGCAACGAAAGATTCGTTCTGGACGAAGTAAAAACGCGGCGTGGAAATATCATATTCTCGTTTAAGAAAGAGAGAATTTCTTCGCGTCCCCTCTCTTCTCCACTTTGCTTATATATCACGGGCGTCTTGCTTTCGCTCACTGGCTCTTTCTCCCTCGCTCCTTCTCGGATCATTAGATCTGATCTCTTATCGCCTCAGGTAAATCTCTCGGTCGAATCCCTAGGATGTGTTTTCTAGATCGATTCTTCGTCGTGTTTATTGTTGTTCTTTTGGGTTGAAATCGTTGCTGGTGAGTTGAATGGTATCCCCGATCTCGATATGTTTTGTGTTGTTTTCTCTTTGAGCGATGATGTCTGGATTTGATTTCGATCGAGATGCTGCTCTCTTGCTGATTCGTGGTCTGCTGCTCTCAAAATTGTATCAATGTGTTAGCTATCGAAAACAATGATGCAGGGTAGGGTTTTTAAGTGTCCTTTCGGAGTGTGTCATTTGGCATGCTGCGTTGTTTCTGGAAATTCGTCTGTTGTCGATGACCTTCTGATTTGTTCATATGGATCTCTGAAGTCAAAATCGCTGCATGGATGTGTTTGTTCTCTCTTATTGTCGTCAAGTGAGATTTCAAATTGGGGACCATTAGCTCAAGTGTTCACTGAAGTACCAATGAGTTTTATTGTGTCATTGGCTTTTTTGCTTGCTATAGGTTTTGGGTTACACATTTCTCTCTCTAATTGTATTTTTTTTTACCTTTTTTGTGAAATATGGTGTTTGAGGCTTGGGAAATAAACTCTCCTTTGATATGAAACGGGTGCTTTTGTTAGCTCTTGATCTCAGGAATATCAAAGAAATTTTGTTCAGAAATCTGGGAATTGAGTGACTTAATGATTGTACAGTCTTCTTTAATGTGATTCCATCATTTTTCGAATACCGTGGATTTTCTCTTGATTCCAGTTGCCATCTCTCTTGTACGTTTCTTAGGAGATTTCGCAAGAAGTGATAAAGAATGGGCCGTGGAGTTAGTGCGGGTGGCGGGCAGAGTTCCTTGGGGTATCTTTTCGGCAGTGGAGAGGCACCAAAGCCAGCTGCTAACAATGCTCCAGTTGAAACTCACCCTGTAGATGCCCCACCGCCATCTAAACCCGTTGCTCCTCAACCCGTGGATGTGACAAAGCAGGTTCCTGCTGGTATCAATAGCACCTCTGCCAACAACTACATGCGAGCTGACGGGCAGAACACTGGCAACTTCCTTACCGTAAGATTTGTTTTCCCGGTATTTTGGTCAATTATTATATGCTGTCTAATTTATTTTATGTCAGGCACTTTGATAAATCTTGTGAGGTTGGTCAGTAGATGCTAAATTTCTTGAGGAGTTGCATTAGGTCAAGAAGACAAGGAAAAAGAGGAGATAATAATTGCATTCATGTTTGTTAGTGAAGTTAAAGATCAAGGTCTAGTTGACAAAACCTCTTTCCTGCATTGTCTATAGTGGTCATATTCATTCAGAATATTGCAAATCCTCGGCGAATTCATAAGTTTTTTGGAGTGTTTGGCTTGCAAGTAATCGTCTAGAGACTTCGTTTTCTCGTTGGAGAGCAATGTTAGAATGAGAAAGCACGGGTTTTGTGACGCAGGATCGGCCATCAACTAAGGTTCATGCTGCTCCTGGAGGCGGCTCGTCTCTTGGATACCTCTTTGGTGGGGGAAGCAACTGATACATACTTCCTTCATCACTATCCTCTTTTAATGGGAAGAAAAAAGCCTTGTGTGTTATTCTTGTGAAACCTAAACCTATTGTTCTTTGAGAAACTCCCTGTCCTTTGTGTTTAACTAAAAGAAGTAAAAACAACAGAAGTTGTAATGTCTGAGAATTGTAGGGGCAAATGTCTGTATGGTTGTGTTCAGACTCCTAAACCTGAAACCCCAAAAAAAATCTATTGTCAAATTGCATCATCATCAACATCTCTACTGTACTATCATCATCCACTGAACACCCAAATGTTTTGGAAGAACAATTCATCATTGACATGGATGATCACAGCAAGGGTTCTTTCACCATTATATGACATATAATGGATAATGCATGATACAGATTTAACATATAATATATGTGAACAAATTTATGTGTAAGCACAGGGCTGATACTCATACATTAAAGAGATACAAAGGCTTCCTTTAAAGAATCAGATACCTCACACCATAGAACTTCAGAAGAAAAGAAAACAAATCCAATCTATCGTATCTGTTATTCGAAATGTATCAAAGGGCGGGAGGATTGGAGTTCACAGAGAGACAATTTTGACTCGATTCCCCCCCCCCCCCCCAA
>NW_010960187.1:3503120-3514008 GCF_000463585.1 Tarenaya hassleriana | reverse complement strand
CCCCCCCCCCCCCCCCAAAGCTCAAAAATTTTGCGGGGCGTGACAAGGAATTACTACTTCTTGCGCGAGTAGACCACACCAGCAGCTACAATGGAGATACCAGCAACGGCAGCAGGAACAGCCCAGTAGTGCTTCGCCATGTCCATAAGCTTCTCACCGAAATCTTTCGGCTGCTCTTTCTTGTAGATTTTAAGCTCGGGGATCTTCGGGGCAGTAGAAGGGTCGAGCTCTCCAATGCAGTACTGCTCCATGAGTTCCCTTGCGCTCTGGCTATGACCCGCATCTTCGAAATCATCCGTTGCATCCTTGCCTTTGAGAAGGAATGCATATTTCAGATCAGATGCAAACATTTCAACACTTGAAACTTCAAACCCAGAAGAAGATGATGATAACGGGAATAGTAATGGGAAAAGAATGAGATCAGATTACCAGTTGCAGCGACAAGCACATCATCTCCTCCAGGGTGCTCTTCCATATACGAAGTTACATCGTATACCTGACAGAAATTGTCAAAGGAAACATCCTTTTTCTCAACATCAGAGGCTTAAGTGGAAACCCATCAATCAAAGAATGAAAAGTTCAGAACTTTTCGCCTTGGAAACAATGAAAAGATTGCGAAAACTAACCATGGAAGAAGCAGCGGTGAATTCGAACAGGTATACCACTCCTCATGGTAACACACATCAATGGAAAAACAATAATATTTTTCTTGAATGCACTAACAACTCGAGAATTTCTTCATGGTAACACACATAAACGGAAATGACAACAAAACCCAGAGTTCTTCAAAGCCTCCATGGTCAACGAGAAATGAATGGATTTTAAACTCAAGTCAAATGGTGCTATCATCGTCTACAACCAAGGGGGAAATAGCGGATCTTGATGGTAGAAGCAAAAAACCCAGAAAAAAAATTTTAAAAAAGAAACGAACTTGGAGAGAGAGAGAGAGAGAGATGGAGGACCTTGCCATCGATGACGAGCCAGCAGTCGTCTTGCTTGTTGTGTTTCGCAGCTTCATCCATGGAGTATAGCTTCGTGAGGGTCGGCATTTTCTTTTTTAATTTTCTTTTTTCTCTTTAGGGCTTAGGGTATTGGACGAGACGATATCGCGCAGAGAGTGATTCGGTGTCTCTGAATGATTGAAGGAAGCAACAATGGCGCAGATGGAGAAGAACCCTACCCCATACGTCGTCGTCTTGGTGCCACAGTACGTTGATAGACTTCTGGGCTCCTTGATTGGTCCTGGGCTCATCCAAACTTGGCCCACGACCTTTTTTTTTTCTTTTACCTTTTTCCACGTTTTTTTAATTTAAATTAATAAATTCTATTTTATTTTCAATGTATTCGAAGATAAAATTAGCAGATTTATTATGGTTTTTCAGATTTTAGAGTTCGACCGATTTGGTCTATAAGAATAAGAATATGGGAATTTATTTGATTTGGTTTGGCTTGATGCAGTGATGACTATTTTTTGTATTTTTTTTAATTGAAAAAATACATTAAAGAGAAATGTATAGTTAATTGTTTCTAAACCAACAATAAATAAATAAAAAATCAATAATGGCAAAAATAGACCAGTAGTTAGTTAATTTGACTTTTCAGGATTAGAGTTAAAATAGTAAAACAAATATTTGTAGTAAAAAGAATAATATGATTACTATCACCACCCCATGCATGATTAGTTTTTTGTTGTCATTTTTATTCACTTCAAATTCGACAAACTATATAGAATTTGAGTAAAATTTCAAATGGATTGAAAAATTATATGAAAAAAAATCAAATATTATATATAATTTTTCAAAATCTAAAACATCTAATAAAAAATAAAAACATATCCGATGAAATCTAATAAAAATATTAATATGCAATGCGCTATTCTTTACGTTATTAGAATTTAGAAACACACCTTTTTTTCATTTTTAAGTTTTTTTTTATTTGTTAAACCATTTTTAAGTTTTTACTTTAGTTTTTGTTATATTTTATATTATAGTTTATTTTTTTTCTCGTTTCTAGAGATGGGACAAGACCACACCATCATAAAACATGGGTCCGGTCCAATGCCCTCACATTTTCCACGGCAAAGTTAAATTGTTGTCAACATTTATAATATATAATTATGTGTCCCGACGACCCAATACACACACACACACATATATATGTGTGTGTGTGAGTGAGAGAGAGAGTGAATATAAATAGTTAATTATGCTATTATTGGTAGCGTGCCGCTAATCAGAGATTATTATTATATGGTGGTAGATTTAATTAATATATAGTCACATCCGTTTTTTGTTTAAAGTTTATTTTATATACTCTTTTCGAGAAAATTCAATATCTTGTTGGTGAACTCTACGAAAATATGTAGCATGATTCATCGTACGTGATTGAATATTCAAATATGGTTAACAGCCAAAACATGTTATTACTATATGAGTTTACACCTTGTAATATATGCCGATATTAGAAAAGAAAAATCCACATCCGAATCATTATTAGGGTATTTCTTTTTCTTTATTAATCCCATTATTTATTATTATATTCCAAAAACCAAATTTTATTAGTTCACAATCAATAAAGTTTTCTTCTTTTATATTGGGTCCTACGGTTTTGATGATAACCACGTTCAAGTTCGAGAAGATGGACCACCCGATGTCATTACAATAACACCAAAATAGTTCGGACATCATTTATTTAAATCACAAAAAAAAGGCAATCAATAAGAGATTAAGTGACAAAGCAGAACTTTACATTGTTTCGGAAACCATCATATTTATTGTTATTACTTCAAAATTAATCAACTAAATCAAAATGCATTGGATAGTTTTTTGGTGTGTTAAGTTATCAATTGAATTTTTTGTATAATCCAAAAATTCACTAAAATTTTGGTCCAACTATATCTTATATAGCATCTAAAAAATCCGGATAAATAATCTTCTCCGCATTTTGATTTGAATCTGCGGTGAAAATATGTTTCATATGTTCTGTCACTCAAACTTGGGTCGATTAAATTTTGTATATAATAATAAATTGAACAATCGGAATTAAATCAAGCTAAACCCATCTCTAATACAAAAGTAACGTTATGGGAAAATAATTAATAAATACAAATTAATTAGTAAGGTAAAAAAGGATCTACCGAACTTGAGGATGGATCATCATTACCCATCATAACTCCTTTCATTTACTTTTCCACCTTCCTTCTTATATAATATTCCTCTCTCTCTCTCTCTTCTGTGGTTCGTAATCAGGAGAGAGAGAGAGAGAGGATGAACAAGACAGGAGGAGGGTTTTGTCTGAACAGGATAATAAGGGCTAACGTAAGAGTCCGATCGCCAACCATTCAAAGCGGCCATGAACCGAGCTCCACAGAAAACCATCAAAAACCCAAGATTCAAGACATGGGAGCAGGAGAGAAGGCGAGAAACACGGACGGTAATGACGGAAAATCAGGAGGAAGGAGAATAGCGGTGGTAGTGGATTCGAGTTCAGAAGCCAAGAACGCTTTGCTATGGACCCTCTCGCACTGTGTTCAAGAACACGACACAGTCGTTCTTCTCCATTTCCTAAAAGCAAAACCCTCTAAACCAGGTCAGCCAATTCTTCACACGTTTTGTAAATACCCTTCCACATATATATATATATATATATATATATATATTCAGGGTTATGTATATATATATATATGTACGGTCATGTAGTAACGGGAGAGACGTGTACGGACAAACGAAGAAGTTCAAGATCTCTTGAAAGGGTTTCAGCTCTAAAGAACATTTGTCTGCTCAAAAGACCTGAGGTTAGTCTCCTTCTATTTTCTATGAAAAAAATAAATAAAAATAAAAACAGAAACATGTGTTTGGATTTAAAATAATCGTACCTGTAAATTACAACAGAAATTTATTTGTAAAAAATATATATACTATATGGTCAATATATGTTAAAAAATGATAAATAGCGAAAATATTTTTTTTTAAAAATAATTTGCGAATCAGTTTCTACTCTTATATTTGTAGAAGATTTTTGCATACCAAGATTTAACAAAATATACCACCTAAAATCCCCCAAAAAATCTATTTAAAATTCGCATAAAATTCGATAGACAAGAGAAAATATACGTATACACGTATATATATTCTTCCATCTATATGTTAAAAATAATAAATATTATTTCGTAATTATCGGTAAATGGCGTTATTGGTATAGGTAAATACAGAGGGGGTGCTGGTGGAAGGTGAAGAGAAAGGGCCAAGCATAGTGGAAGAGGCGAGAGCACAAGGGGCGGGCTTACTGGTATTGGGCCAGAAGAAGAAGAAGAAGCGGCAGCAGTCGACCACGTGGCGGCTTCTGATGATTTGGGCCGGACAGGCCCGGCCCATTAACGGAAAGGGCTTCGTGGAGTACTGCATCAACCACTCTCACTGCATGGCCGTCGCCGTACGGAAGAAAAGCAAGACGCTCGGCGGCTACACCCTCACCACTAAACGCCACAAAGATTTCTGGCTTCTGGCCTAATTATTTATTCTTATTATTATTATTATTATTATTTAATCAGATGAAATTATTTCACCGTTTTTTATATGCCGTTTCCTTTATATTTTGTCATATGATTATGGGTGCATTGTTTCACTACTTGTGTTTTTTTTTCTTCTTTTTGCCTTGTGGTTGTCTGTATATATATAATTGACTTTTAATGTAATTAATTAAGGTGGTCTCTTCTGCTCTACTACATTTTGGAATTTCGTTATATTTAGTTCCAATTATTTTTAGATTAGTTTTTCCGTAAAAACTATATTTATTTAATTATACTTGTAATTTCATTATAAATAGATTAGTTTTCTTCATTTCGTAATTCCACTACAAAAATAAATTGGCTGTAACTTTCATTCCGTACCGTATGTATAACCTTTGACGATTATTGGAATAGTACACAAATCTAGATGGTGAAAGATCCAATGAAATTACATGCTTTCGTTTCAAAATATTTGTAGTTTTAGGTTGTTTTCAATGTTTCAAAATATTTGTCATTCTACATTTTCAAAATATTTTTTTACAATAGTTTTCAATTTTATCCCTATTAAATTTTAATAAATTATTAATGATAACTTTGTTTTTATTATTAAATGGGCGTATATACGACTTTTTTTTATCTTTTCTTAAAAAATGTAAAATAACCTAAAACAATAATTATTTTGAAACGGGGAGAGAGAGTATAAAAAAAAATCACCTAGAAGAATAAAAAACGTAAAAACAAACAAATCTCACGGAAATGTAGAATATAAGAATTGAAGAAAGTGAAAAAGCGTATCAGTGAGAGGTGGGATTAGGTTGAAGCATGGAAGGAAGAACCAGAGGAGACAACAGAGGAATCGGATCTTTGTTATTCTGATGACACGCCGAAACAAACGCCGCCGCCGCCGCCGGAGGAGGAACTCCGGCGAGCTCCGCCGTCGTCTCAGCCGACGAGCGTGAGGAAAGAGAATATGAAAACGACGACGTGTTGGTGGAAGGCTTGGGTGGTAGAAGAAGACGACAAGGTGCTTTTCTCTGAAGCCGACAACTCAGAGTCCGTTTGAAAATGCAGTAATCGTCTTTGTGAAAACTTGTCTTAAAGCCCGGAAAATGATCTCCTCCTCCACCTCCACGGCCCGATGACGAATCCTCCATTGATGCCGATCCTGTTCTTGTTTGTTTTTATTGGTTACAGAGCTCGTTGTCGCGTGCCCTTTTAGGGTTTTGCCTCAGAGAAGAAGAAGAAGAAAAAGGTGATGAAAGAATTGCATGAAATATTGTACGGATAACAAGCACAAAAAGGGAGAATACATATATATATATATATATATATATATATATATGTGTGTGTGTATGGAAGGTGGTGGTCAAAGGTGGACATATATACGGTTTGAGAATACCGTATCCGCGTATGATTTGTTACGGACAAGAATATATCGTTATAAGGAATGTCAGGTTACATCATTATTAGAAACACTGTTTTGTAACTCTTATCATAAACTGCGTCGTCATCTTTCCTCTTTTAGACTCTTAATCAGTTGACACATCGATTACCTAAAGAATGTCTCTCAGAATTTAAGGATGTCCAAACACAATGGAGGGATCGATATAAACATATATGGTTTATAATATGTCGAGACATTATACTTAAAAATTAAAATACGGATATGGCAAAATATAAAAAATACAATAGAACTACATGTTATGGTTTGATATTATTGTTATAAAGATATCTATAAGAATGTACTCACGTAAATGTGTATGTTATTTTCTAAATTTATCATGAATTTAACTTGGTAGTTTCTATTTCTAATGGGTACACTGTAAAGTATTTGTATTATATTATCATTATGTAAAGCATGTGTATCAAAATTCTTTGCTTAAAGCAAATTATGAAACTGAGAGCTACTAAAGTATAATTTGCGGGGACTAACTAGATGTTGGTTTTTAAAAAATTTATAATAAAACTAAAAAAAAAAAGAATTAAAAGAGATTAATTAATTAATTATTCGTGGAATTCTCCATCGTGGGAAAATAATTATAGTGAATACAAAATTTCGGAGGGGGTCTTTTTGAGAGATTTCAAAAGTACAGGGCATTTTTGTAGATTTGTGTATAGGTTGGGGAAATTTGTTGAGAATTTCCCCTACGGTTTAATACAAAATCGTCTTTTAATTCGTCAAACGTAAGTGCAAATCGAAGAGAGGGAGAGATTACAATGGAGGATCTGTGGAAGAGAGCGAAAAACTTCGCGGAGGAAGCAGCGAAGAAATCTCAGACCCTAACCTTACCTTCTTCTTCGACGACCTTCGCCAATCTCGTCGCCGAGACCGCGAAGAAATCCAAGGAACTCGCTCTCGAGGCCTCGAAGAAAGCCGATCAGCTCAAGGTCTCCGATCTTGTCGCCGAGACGGCGAAGAAATCGAAGGAGTTCGCTGCCGAAGCTTCTAAGAAGGCGGATCAACTCAAAGCTGCCGCGTTGAAACAAGCTGATCAGATCCATAACATCAAGTCGATCGCCGACATTATCCCTCCTAAGCTTGCTTCCTTTGGATCCGGATCCGGATCCGGGTCCGGGTCCGGGTCCGCCTTCTCGGATTCTGAGCTTCTAAGGTTCGGCATTACGGATGATCTTCGCGAGTTCGTCAAAGGATTGACCTCTGCGACGTTTCAGGCTTTCCCCGTCCAAGGTAATTTCGGTTTTCTCTCTTCCTATTCTTATGATTTTTCGTTTCGCATTGGGGCTCTGCGGTGTTTTCGGTGTTGAATGTGGAAATGTGGATAGATGAACCTGAAACCAAACCAGAAGTTTCTGATGCGCCGACAACACCGTCGAATGTCCGGAAGGATCTGTCGGAGTGGCAGGAGAGACATGCCACCCTCGTTCTGGCATCCGTTAAGGTATAGTAAATGCTATCTATCTGTTGGTTTACGGACGTGGTCATCATTTCTGGTTTTACTTTCGAACTCAGCTTCAATTGATGTCATCTATGTTTCTGGGTTCTCGTATATGGTGCAGCAAATCTCGAAGTTGAGATACGAATTGTGTCCGCGAGTCATGAAAGAAAAGAGGTTCTGGAGGATATACTTTACACTAGTGAGCACTCATATTTCACCGTAAGACTTTCCAATCTCTTTCCTAAACCCAAGTTTTACCCTTTATTAGACTCTTGATTTAGATTGAGAATTCGTGCATTGAACGGATAGGGATCTATCATAGGAGAGTACCTGAATGGTATGCCAATTAGCTGAAGAAATGAGTAGTCGACCTTCATGTTTTATCGATACGATATTCCATTGCCATTATCATCGATTAAGCTGAAAACAACATGGACTCTTAGTTGGCTTGTGAATTGCAATGATATTACTCAGATATGAGAAGAAGTACATGGAGGAACTTAAGATCAAAGCGGAGTCTAAAGATGAAGCAGCGAAGAAAACCCTAATGGTAGGAGAGACAGAAGCTGTGGAAAAGAATGTGAAGAGAACATCTACTTCATCATCATCAGCCGAGCAGGATCTGGATTCATTCCTCTTGGGAGATCTTGAAGATAGCGATGGAGGTCCTGGTCAGTTCTTCATTTCTCTTTTCCTTAGCTTTAGCTGCAACTTTGAGACTGTTCTTCCCAAATTTCCGCAACATGGGTCTGAGCATTTGAATCTCTTGGAGCCTACTCACCAAATTTGTAGACTGCACGATCAATATCTCAGAGAAGCCAATGGATTTTCTGTATTCAATCCACCGTATCTCGTGCCCTTTTTAGTGTTTTAGGGGTTAGGATCTCTCATTTCCGATTTTCTGTATGATCTTGTAGATGATTACGGTGATGAAAGCCTGGATGATGATTTTGGCAAGATCGGGAACTCCGTAAGCCTTCCGATACTTCCCTTTCCTGCATTCTTCTGTAGGAAAGCGGTTCATACCGATAAAAAAAAACTTGTTCATGTGTTTGCAGGACGATGAAGACGGGAAGCATTCTACGAAAACAACAAACGCAAGCGCGGCAAACTAGGATTATATAACACCATATTGCGAATTTTCCGGTGATATGATCGTAATATAGATGAAACGGTGAGTGATTCTCCCATCTCATCGAAGTGTATATGAGATTTGTGTCTATTGCCGCATTCAAGATATTGGATTCATTCGTTTTGTTTAACTGTATAAAAAAGAAATATTGACGTCGTACGGCTTCTAAACAGAGCAGGACTCTGACTCTTGAATCCGCCAAACGTGTCCGAGGGTCTGATCAGGGACAAAAGTGGTCTATTGGACTTCCCAAGGCTCAAATCAATACCGATTGCAATATAATAAGCCCAAGCCTGGTTTGGATCCTGAGCCTGTAGATTTTATTGGCCCACTACTCTCCGTCGACTCTTGAATCCGCCAAATGAATCCGGGGGTCTGATCAGCGACAAGGTCTATTGGGATTGATAAGGCCCAGTATTGATTACAATGCAATAAACCGAAGCCTGATTTGGATCCTAGGCCTGTAGGTTCTGCGCTAAGGGCCCCTCTCTCTCTCATTATGCTGTATATTAATTAATTTCTTTAATTTTAAAAATTATTATATTATCACGATTGTTTTATCTTGACTATATATTTCGCGTTATAGATTCAATAAAAATAAATTGATGATGCTGAGTCTTCGAAAAAAAAAAACATTAGAAACTTTAATATAAAACCAGATATACGAACTATTAGGAATTTGATTCTTTGGATATTTTAGTGGAGAAGGCTGAGAGTGGGGTGATGAATGATGATAGAAAACAACAAAGATTATGGATCGATTTGCTATGTCTGAAAATAATCTCTTATGGGACAGTTCTGCACTTCCGCTCCGCTGTCGTGCCTAAACGTCGTGGGTTTAATAATTCAATATTGTTTTATAATACTAGATACTTAATATTTTAAACATTTGTAATTAAAAACAAAAAACAAAACGACGTCGATGCTTATCTTTTAGTCCAAATACTCTGCGCATCGCATGAATCTTCATTTTTTTTTTGTTGGTCACCATTCACCAAAATAACTAAAGATTACCACGAGAGACTGCTACTATGATTTTTATATTTCAATTTTTTTTATCCATTTTATCACGAAATTTAATTAGATTTAAGTTTTATCTAAATTTGGTTTGTATGCAAGTTTATTAAAAAATGTAATTAATTTTTAAAACTATAAGTTATTATATGATCAATATCATTCACAAGATCCGGATAGAAAGAATGAATAATGATTGAATTTGACCTCTCCTTTTACGTTCGCCCCGTTGGATAAAGATGGCGAAAAGTACCATAAAGAACATGGAAATGGAATTGAGTGGACCCTACACATGTTTTTCTCCTCATAATATAAAGTTTAATCTCTAATACTGTTTTCTAATTAAACCGTGATTATTTTGGTGAAGTGAATATGTTAAATTCTAATTTATTTAAAAAATTCAGTTTCTTACAGTTTTTAATTTCATTATAATTAACTGGCTTGAGATTCTTCATATTTAAAAAAATTATATCATATATTTGTAAATTAAATTAATTTCCAAAAATATTTATTATGAGATTGTTTTAGATTTTGCATCTTAAATGCTTAATCTTGTCAAAGGCCTCGTCACTATCCCAATCGCTTATTCCCACGTCAGCGTCTGGTTCTTGCCTTCCAAGACCCGGGGCCCATCGGACGGTTATCATTTCATCTCTTCTGAGAATCGGACGGTTCTTATCTGTCGTTCTAGACTCTTCGAAGTTCGAAGAGAAAGCGAGTGGAATTTCATTTTATTTAGGCACAATTCCATTAAGAACACCGTAATTTTCCCTCTCTACCCTTTTTTAATCCAATAAACTTTATACTTCGTGTGTATATATAATAATAAAATATATATACTTTAAAAAATTAGTAAATAAAATCTTGAATAAAAAAATTGACTATTCAATATTGACATGACATTCTAATCATCAACTCTAAAATAATTAATAATATTAATTAATAAAAAATATAATAATTAATAAAAATAAAAAATACTTGTACATATTTATATATATATATCATACACATATATATATGTATTATGTTATGTATATATATATGTATATATTTATATAATTAACTTTTTCTTTAAGATTTTATTTGTCAATTATTAAAAATATAAGTATTTTATTATTATATATATATATGGAATATAAAGTTTAATAGGATAAAAAAAGTATATGGTTAAAATTTCGACGAATTAAAAATATTGGGTTTTTAATAGAATTGTACCTTTTATTTATTATCAATTTTCTTTTATCTGAGGTTAACCAGGGTTAAAATTTAACCATCAGGTTACACAGGTGGGGTTAAAGGTCAGTGTAAGTGGAGAGAGAAAGGCGGAGGCCGGAGGGAAAG
>NW_010960187.1:3477580-3503065 GCF_000463585.1 Tarenaya hassleriana | reverse complement strand
GGGAAAGAGACAAGAAAGAGAACCACCTTCAAGCGCCGACTCGCTGAGCCGACTCAGAGCGATTTCATTTCCGCTTGACTCTTCCCTGCTGAGTCCCTTTCGACTCGTTCACGCCACCATATCTCTCCACTGTGATGTTTCTCCGTTTCTTCTAGCTCATTGACCCATATATCGTTCTCTTGCATCTTCTCAGATCCCGTTGAATCCGGTGAGTACTCTTTCGATCTGTGGTTTCTCAGATTGTGTCATTTTCTCGAAAAAATCAGCTCTTGGATGATGTTCGGTATAGTCTTCTGTCAATGGTGCTATTTTAACTTAGCACAAACGAGGCTTCGATTACGTTCATTGAAAGGTGTTTTTCAAGCACCGTTTCTTTTTCAATTTATGCCATTAATGTGGTAGGGAGATCCACCAAACTGATCCTTAATTCGCATGTTATTTCGATCTGCAAGTTTCGAAGGATCATTTGTGGAGTTTCGTGTTAGCTCAAATGAATCTTTTTACCGATTATTGGGGCGACCTTCTTCTTGGAATCGTGCTTGAGACATATGCCTGATTTTGCACCTGGTTGTACTCACTCTCGGTTGCATTTCTCGCAGATTGTAATCTGCTGTGATCTGGGTTTTAACCGTCGCTTGTCGGGTATAGGACAGTTCGGTTTGTAGCAAAGTCTGATTCTTTGAAGCAGAATCCATTTTTAGATTTTGGATTTGGTTCATTTTCGGCTCTTCCGTTTGATGATCGTTCTTAGGAGTGAAGTGATATCTCATTGATCCGATTCTGTCTGAGAGGGAAGAAAAACTCCTTTCCAGCCGCCTTTGCTATTGCATTGCAAAGGCACTTATCCTCTGACTGCATTTTCATGTCTCGAAAGTTGGAGAGTCCTGTCCAGACACAAATGGCCGTGGGACTTTTGAAGAACCCCCTTAGCGGGGAATTCCACAAGTCTAACAAGATAGGAGTTAAGACTCCTGTTTGTCAGAGGCGGGTTTTTGTCCAAACCGAGACTGGTTGTGTAATGGATTTAGAGTTGGATTGTAATGATAATGCACACACTGTGAAACGAAAGTTGCAGGTTGCACTTCATTTCCCCACAGACGAAAGCTCACTTACCTTTGGGGATATGGTGCTTAAAAATGATCTTACGACTTTGAGGAACGATTCCCCCCTTCTTCTAACTCGGAGCATCTTTCACAGGAGTTCATCCACTCCATGTCTCTCCCCATTGGGGGTGGATGTTCAGCAGAGAGATCAGAGCAATCCTATTGAAATACTGGGCTACTCTGATAGATTTTATGTTGTGAAGCAAATGGTGAAGGATATTACAAAGGCAATGAAGAGAGGCATTGTTCCACTTCCAGCAAATGGTGGGCTTGGAGGGGCTTACTACTTTAGGAATGTCAGGGGTGAGAGCGTTGCAATTGTTAAACCAACTGATGAGGAGCCTTTTGCTCCAAACAACCCGAAAGGCTTTGTCGGGAGGGAGCTTGGGCAACCTGGTTTGAAGCGTTCAGTACGGATTGGGGAAACAGGGTATCGAGAAGTTGCAGCTTATCTCCTTGACAGGGATAGTTTTGCAAGTGTTCCTCCAACTGCCCTTGTGAAGATCACTCACTCGATCTTCAATGTCAATGATGGGGTGAATGGGAACAAGTCTGGTAAGAAGAAGCTGATCAGCAAGATTGCTTCCTTACAGCAGTTCGTACCTCATGATTTTGATGCTAGTGACCATGGCACGTCCAGCTTCCCTGTTTCTGCTGTGCACCATATTGGAATTCTAGACATCAGAATCTTCAACACGGACAGGCATGCAGGGAACCTTCTGGTTAGGAAGCTGGATGGAATTGGAAGGTTTGGTCAAGTGGAGCTTATCCCAATTGACCATGGTCTTTGCTTGCCTGAAACTCTGGAGGACCCTTACTTCGAGTGGATTCATTGGCCACAAGCTTCGATCCCATTCTCGGAGGATGAACTTGAGTACATAGCAGATCTTGATCCTTTTGGAGATTGTGAGATGCTGAGAAGGGAACTCCCCATGGTACGAGAGGCTTGTCTCTGCATTCTAGTTCTCTGCACAATTTTCCTCAAGGAAGCTGCTGCTCACGGTCTCTGTCTCGCTGAGATCGGTGAGATGATGACTAGAGAGTCTCGTCCTGGAGAAGAGGAGCCTAGTGAACTCGAAGTGATTTGTCTGGAGGCCAGGAGATTGATAGGGGAAAGGGAAGCAGTTTCTCCAAGGTCAGATTTAAGTGGTGACCCCGAATTCCAATTCCATATAGATTGCGAGGAATCAATACTGGGCTCGGATCTCATGACAAAACTGCCGTCGCTGCATGGATTCACCTTCGGGAATGGTCATCTTCCACTGTCAAAACTGGAAGAAACTATCGAGGAGGAAGTGGAAGAAGATGGAGAATATAGCGAAGGAGGTCCAGACCATGGAGTGTCTATTGCTCCTTCCGCTGGTCAGAAGAGAATTCCGACAATCTCCAAGCTTTCCATGTCTCTGAAAAGCACAGTTCTCAGTGACAAGTATCAGATGTACCCGAAATACCCGGGAGCTCGAGCAGAGAGTGCGAATGAGCAGCTTCCAACCAGCACGAGCTTTGTGAAGATATCGGACATGAATGAAGAGGAGTGGCCGATGTTTCTGGAGAAGTTTCAGGAGCTGCTTTACCCGGCTTTCGCCAAACGCAAATCCTTCACGCAGAAGCAGAAGCAGAGGCTGGGCACTTCCTGCCAGTTCTGAGAGATCTCGAAACTTGAAAGAGAGAGTAAGGTTTATATGAATGAATTTAAAACGGGTTTTTCTTCGGAATGGAGAGGATTTACAGGGATTCACAAGGTAAGATTTGAAGGGTTTGTCTTTGTAGTAGGGTTCAAGGCTTTAAGCTGAAGCAGCTTTAGTGTACATATTCTTTGGTCTCAGCTAAATATTTACCATAGCTGAAGAGAAATTGTTTTCTTCTTTTTCTCCTAGTTTCTTTTTGGTGGCATCTTGTTTGTAAAGAATGCTGCCTCGTTTCTTGCAAGTTAATTTCATGTCTGATGTAATATAGGAATTGAATTTATAAATTGAGTTTTTAAGATGATGTAATTTCTCTTTCTTCTAGGTAAAACAATGAAAAGAAAAAGGCGTGTTGTATGTCAAAACGGTTGCAAAAGGTGAAATTTCTCTCTTGCTGCTCTATGTATTGTATTGCAGAAAGAAATTACAGAACAGAGTTAGCCAAACGCCATTGTTCCTGTTGATCACATACAAATTTCACTTCTATGATTCACCTATCTATACAAACAAACACACGGAGAGAGAGAGAGATTGAGAAATCTTTCTATCACCAAGAATCTGCCTCCCCAATACAGAAGGGCTTTCACTTGTGTCTCTCTTTTCCACTTGGGAATCAACCAGAATGCGTGGCAATAACATGAAAGAGGTGCTGCTTAGTCTTTCTTCCCCGAGCTGTACAAGATTACAGAAACATGATCCAATTTCTTCTTTCTTCCTCTTTCTTGTTTCCCACATTCGACTAGGCAGCATTTCAATTGCTCTGCTTGTGTTAGTACAGCGAACAACACGTAATTACTACTTGGGGATCAAATATTACGAGATGGTAGAAACGTCACTGCTCGACCTTCATGTCAGTTGGTGGAAGAGATTCTGTACAAATCATCAAAAGGGGATGTTATAGTAAGTTGAAGATCCTTCCTTTAATCTTTGTATAATCAAAAGTTCTTCAGCAAGTCATCGATTAGCCCTGAAGAAGAAGAAGAAGAAGAAGAAGAAGCTTTTACCTGTGGCACTTGCTTCTTGGTCTTCAGGTGGAGCGCTGGTTCCATAGCTCATGTGAACAACATTCTGCAGATCACCCTCCCATCCATGTGTTTCCTGTTTATACCAATCAAGAATATCAGAATGTTGTACTGTAGAAAATCATATGACCATGATTTCATGTGTCACTATATCTGTAAGGAAGACCTTTGCGGAAATATGATTCTAACGGTGAACATACTTGGTCTAAACGAAAATGATACAGAATCAGAAGCATACCAGTCGTTTGAATCCTCCTCCATTCACTGGAGACAATGGGGAAGTAATGGTTCTCCTAAGGACATCAGACGGATTTCCCATGCCAGAAAGTGTCGCTTGGATGAATCCCGGTTGAGAGAGATGTGGTAGAGAAGGATAAGCCATTGGCATATTTTGTGAAAATGACGGTGCAGATGAAGGAACGGGTCCTAGCTGAAGGGCCTGTATCCAAATGACACCCAAAAATTCGAGCATTGTATGAGCCAAACTGCTCATTATAGAAAAGATAACGTCTTCACTAATGGGTTTCCACAATTTCTTACTTCTTTAGCTAGGAGCCCTTCGAGGTTAAAGTCCAGCTGTGGATTCACGGTAGCAAGTTTCATCGATAAGAACTGAGAGAGAAAAGAGGAAAAAGACATTTTTTAAGATGAGAATGCTAAACAAGAGAGAGCAAAGTTGGATATAGGTAACATCCACATGCAAATATACCTCGACCTGTCTTTGCAAAGATTGGACATAGTTAATGATTTCATCGAGCATAACTGCCTTCCCTGTGACCTGCAAAACACTTCCATTTCAGTGCTTCAAGAAAAAAAATAGATAGGTCAGTATTTCAGACAATGAAATAGATAGCTTTCTTCTCATACAACCATATGCTTCATCTAGAAGCCCCACCTTATTGCAACCCGGTACAAGATCTTGAAGAAACTTCATCCTTTCACTGATCTTTTCTCTCCTTACCTATAATCAAAAGTAATGAAGTAAAAAACCACACGTATCTAAGATTCAAGAGAGCATCCCCAAACACAATGGGCTTAATTGCTCCTATCCGATATTGAGATGCAGAACCATACTCTTTCCGCAAGACTATGGCTATTTGTGGCCTGGCCTCTTCGAGCCCTCACGTGAATATATCCTTCCTTAGGAGGATCAGAAGCTTGTTTTCCTTGTTTACCACCACTTGTCTTGTTAGCAGGTGAATTGGTATTTTGCTCATCCTTTTGCCTTTTATCACCATTGTTGTCTGGCTCTTCACCTGACTGTTGAGTCTTACGCAGCTGATTAGGCTCAGATTCCTACCAACAGAGAGATAAGCTAAGTGATCAAAGGCTAGTAATTGGATATAATGAAGGATTCAGGACTAAAGAATGCTTCAGCCTTTACCTGCCCATTTCTTTTCCGTTTTTTCGTATCAAAGCGCTTGGAAGAATTTTCCCCAGATCTCACTTTCCCATCTTGAAATTCATTGAGACCACTTCCACCACTAGACCGAGTTTCATTAGACATATTACTAGATCCGGGTTTATCTACTTGAGCTTCTTCAATTCCCGCAGCATTCTTAAACCCCTCTTTTACTGATGTAGGAGCACCCTTCGGAAGTTCACCAATATTTACTTCATTTCTCAGGCATTGTCCTCCATGAGCTAGTTCGGCTATAGCTCCCACTTGCATATCCTGCAGCCCTTGCATTGTTCCACCTACTTGAGAATATAACCCCATTGATTCAGAAACTACAAGAGGTTGGTTCATCATATCACTAAAATTCCCACCACCGAAGCACGAAAACCTAGCTGCACGCTCTATGAAACCTGAATCAGCTGGGAACTGAACCATGCTCTGTGGGAGGAATCCACTTGGATTTGGCAGGAGAAAACCATTGCCTTTAGGCATCAAATTAGGAAGATTCCAACCCATTTCAAGAGATCTATCAATGCTATTCCTATAAGACGGAAGATTCCCATTTGCAACACCCATTACATTCGAGGAACCCGTATTAATCCGGACACTGAATCCGGCAAACCCATTAGTCTGAACACTGTTGGGATCATGCCAAAGAGCTTGCCCAAGTGAATCCATCATCTGAGATGGAGAACAAGATGATGCACAAGCAGAAGACATCGGATTCTCTGGAGGATATGAACCCATAGACATAGACACTGGATTTGAAACACAGACCCGCCAATCTGCAGGCGTGTTACCTGAATCATAGTTCACATTATTAACACCATTGCTCTTCTCTACCGCAAACTTGTCTTTGTCACTTACACGATCCATGTCTCTCCAACTTCTGAACAGCCAAATCCTGAATTAGCTCCTCTTGCTGCAGGTTCAAATATCTCCAGAAATTGTACTTTGGGCTTCAGCCTCCAAGACCAGCCACTATGTATCTCATCAATGCTTGCAACAGAAGTACCTGAGAAACATTCAAGAGCTTGTAACTACGAACAAGAAAGGAATGACTACCAATTTGATCAGATGGAGAATTTGATCGTACAGACTCAATCAATCTGTCACAACCACTACCAAGTACCGGGACGAAGGAGACACGGGCAAAACTAAAGTTTCAAAAAGCAGCAGAATCAGTCAACGGAGCAGAAAAAGCACCATGATTTCCGTATAGACACTCAACACCACCTCCTAAGAAACCCTAGCCAGATTTTAGCAGAGATTCGATCTTAAAAGCTTCAAGAGAAAGATACCCATTTCAGATTTTGTTCCACTTTTTGAACAAGCCCAAATCTTTTCCTCAAATTTCTTACCAATCTGTATCGAATTTCGTCCTGGCTCAGACAGTACGCCCTCCTCTGCTGACCGCTGTAACAAAAGATACAGAAAGAGAAACAGCGGAAATGGTCGCTTTTTAGAGGTAAAACACAGAGAAGAAAGGAAGAGAGAGAGAGAGAGAGAGAGAGAGAAGGGTCTTTGATTTATATACCCACGCTTGCATAAAAAACAGAGCCCTTGATCATTAAACCACCGCCATGGACGAAGCACTCGAGCATTGGAGTGGGTTTAATTCGAAGGAAACAAACATTTTTAGCTTTCAAAGTGTTTGCCTTTGAGAAGATTAAATTATCCTCTTTTCAGGAAACTTTATTTCAAGATTCTGGTTTAAGCGATTGAACAAATGAATCTGTGTGGGGTTAAGAGGCAATTATGCAAAAATCAGATGACAGTGACAACTTTCATTTTTGGGTTTTATCTTAAAAATTGTCCCTTTCTTTACATTTTTTAATCCTCGAAGAACGAGCTTCATGATTTTCTTTTTCTTTGAGAAATTAGGGTTCTTTTGGTCAAAATTCCCCCAAATCCATCTAGATTCGCCTCCCCATCTCCACACTTGTTTATTTCTCGACGTGCCAAAACACTTCCTTCTTTAATGTTCCATCTCCTGTGTCACGATTCGGATTTTTTCTAATTAAAATATTACCGACGTTTTGTAACTATTGACGAAAAAAAAAAGATAAATAAAAACATGTCGGAGTTACCATTATTTGGCTCTTTTTATTCAATATTTTAAAATTTTAATTAATTGTTTATGAATACATATCTAGTATCATGGCAGTGAAGATGATTATATATATCTACTTCATTAATTTCGGATACAAATTTATTTACTTAATTAAAATTTAAAGTATTGTTTTAAAAGTATGTTTACGGTACAATGTTTGCGAATAATCATGGCAATTATTGGTCACGCGAGTTGCCCTTTTTTTTTATGTTCAATGTTTTTGGATTTTGGACCGAATCATAGCTACTTTTAAAAATATACATTTAATTTTGACCTCTTTGCTTTGGGTGAATAAAAACATCTTTGCAGCTCAAGTCTAGTTGTAAACCCTGCTAACATATTCTAAAAAATAATAATAATAACTACAAATTAGTTTTTCACTTCAATTGGAATATTTTTATTAGGATTTTGATTAGTAACATGAGTGACCAACGACTTAAGTTTTGATATAATATTGTGTTTGTGTTGTCTTTTTTTATATATTTTTATCTAATAGTCCTAAATAAAATTAATTAAAAGAATGTAAAGCACCTAATTATTTATTTATTTTTTAAACTAAATATTTTTTGTAAAATTATATCCAACACTCATTAATTTTTTTTAATTAAACAAAAAAAAATAGTTAAAACATAATTGGAATTTTATTTTGGATGGACGGTCCGAGCGCACAAGCCCCGAGGAGCCATATTAAGAGTTGGCCTTGGGACTTGCAATTTCAAACAACTATAAAAACCCCTTGGAATAATGGAATCTCCTTTAATTTTTTTTTTTAAATTAAATATCTTATCATATATGTTTACCCTATGCTTTATTTATATTTGTTTAATTGTATCAACAGTGCAAGAAGAGGTCGAAATCATTTGCATTGATTGGGTTGGGTTTTACCATGCACATCATCCCATCATCACCACATGTCCATATTATTACAACTTTTATTCTTTTAATTTTGTATGGGTGGTTTGCAGATATTTGTCAACCAAATTGTTTCATATAAACGAATACTTTCGGGTTTCATTTTAATTTTAATATTTTAGATTTGATTCTGCTTTTTAAAAATTATATGTATTGAGCTTTTTTTTTTCTTTCTTGAATTCGATTCTGGAATTCATTTATCTATTAATTTTTATTACGAATATACAAAAAATCATATAAAATTATTTTATGTTATTTTCATTTCATTTGTTGATTTGGTTTTAATATATATATATATATATATATATAATCAAATGTTAATTAAAATAAAATATAATTTAATCAAAATATATATGCCTAGGATTTATAGATTACAGTGGAGTCAAATTCGAAACTGATATAAATTTAATTTTGAATAAGTCTATAAATATAGCGAATTCAAAAGTTTAAATGAATCAATTTTTTTATAACAATAAAAATAGTAGCTCTTTTATAAGTTTGGATATGGGTGAGAGATTTTTCATTCGAATTTCGTTTCACTCAAAAGCGATTTCTTTGGTTCATGAAAATCATGTGACAATATATCCCATTGACACGACTGGGAATGTTAATAAAATTGAGCGATTTTCCATGGAAAATATTTAAAAAAATGTCATCATTAAGATAACTGAAAAGAGAAAAAAAAAACAAATCCCTTTGTACCATTAATTTAAAAATAACAAGATAAAATATTTAATAACCCATTTTTTTAATTCTATTATTAAATAAGTTTGCAACTGGAACACTGTCACATGCCTTATTATGCACTTTTATTAGGACACATATAGTTTTTTTTTATTTCCTTTGCACACTTTATACATATATTTTTTTAATCTTTTGATAAAGCATTTACTTTAAGATAAAGTTTATTACAATAATATGGTCACTTTTTATTTCGCTCAAATATATATACATATATATATATAGTGGTTAGTCAAACAACGCACTCTGTTCTATTTCTATATCATGGCATTGAAAAAATACTTATAAGGTGAGAATTTTGTAAGGACTCCAACTATTGGGCCTTAAGTATTCAGCTATAAGCCCAATAAGGTCCAATAAACATCACATATATTAAACCCATGGCCCAGTTATAGTGGGCTCCACATTCATATTATATGTAATGTAGTTTTTTATGAATTTATGGTATAATTTCGATCTTTACAATGCTTTTTGTGGCAAAAGTTCAAATGGCTTGTGGCAGAAATGTCGGTCGGATATTTCCTTGTTTTTATGAAGCAAAATGCTGTTTTCTCTCTCTGATGCCATGCGTATATATAACAGGAGGTCCATGTTTGTTGTGGTAAAGGTTAGAAAGAAATACACAAATTTCTTATATTAAAATCATTGAATCTTACTTCTTCTTTTTATTCGGAGAAAATTCCACATAAATTTCTGAATTTGACTAGATGTACCAAATTAAATTCTCAATTTATGATTTGTCAAACAAATACTACTCTAATTTGATTAATTTTTCCAAACTACTACATAAAATAGTGACATCATTTTAACATCGTTTTTTATATTGTTTTGGCAAAATTAGTTAAATTAGGGTATTTATTTGACAAGTTAAGGATTTAATTTGGCACATTTAGACAAATTCAGAATTTTACAAAGAATTTCCCTTTTTTTTTTGTCGTATTTGCATGCAAATAAAAAGTTATTCGGGTTCGATTTTTTTACTCAAATTAAAAAATGATAGTGAGAAAAAAAAATCAAATTACAAGATAAGTTGGTTTTCGAAAAATAAATAGTTTAATATTGTTATTATTGTCAATATGTAGAAAGAGTAATTGAATCTTAGATAACAAATTTAGGTGATATGATATGTATCCATCATATACTATACTCTATATGATTGAAGGAATCAAATCTGTGGAAATGGTATATGTGGTGTGATTATACTAAATCAGCTCTATACGCTAATAGTAGAAGGTATCACATACATGCATCTGTATGTATGTGTATATATACACACGCACACACAGATGCAAACACATATGCGATCGAGCTAATTCAGGCACCAAGTATACAAAGTTTAGAGAGAGAGTGAAAAGATGTTCAAATCTTCGCAGATAATTGTTCTTTTGGGCGTATTCTTGATCATGGCATCAACAGGCATTGTCTCTCTCTCTCTCTCTCTCTCTCTCTCTATATATATATATATATATATATGTGTGTGTGTGTGTAATGGACAAATCAAGATGATGTGTGGACGATGCATGCAGGTACGATGATGGTGTCGGGATGCAAAACGAACGACGACTGCATTGTGGAATGTAGTGGGAGGGGATGCGGATTCTGCTCTTGCATTAACGCCCATTGCAATTGCCTGCCCGTGCGACGTCTCTTCAACTTTAACTCGCATAACGCCATTGGCTCAACTCCTACACTTTCTTCCGCAAATTAATTCCATTTGATCCTCTATGTATACATACATATATATATATATATTACTATCTGCTTACAAAACATTACAATATAAAACAAATGCATGGTTATTAATAAAACTATATGTGGTTATTTTCGATCGAATTCCACCGGGTAATACGTTGTATATCGTTGCACGAAACAGATGATCTTATTTATTAAATTCAGAGACTATAAGAGAAGATCAAAGATATTATTATTATTATTATTATTATTATTATTATTATTATTATGGGCGGATCTAGGTACAAAGAAGTGGGGCGGGGCACACACATGCCCATTTGATTAATTAAAATTTTCATTTTTTTTACCAAATTTATAACTTTATATAATATTATTAAATACCTCCACACTATAATATTATTATATATTTTTATTAGTTTTTATATTCTGTATATATTGTTGGGTGTGTTATTTTATATGTCTCATATTCATACTTTATTAACTTCCAATTTTATGTCAAAAACTCCGAACTTAATAACTTTCAAAATATATAACCACAACATGCATGTCATACACCGTTAGAAAGATAATTTTGATATTTATGAAAGACGTCAAGAACATGCAATTCCGATAACGATATAGAAAGTTATGTTCAAACCAGCATCAATATATCAATATGATTTTTTTTTTGAAACTGGAAAACCAAATCCGAACCCACGGCGAACCGTATCTCCTTAAGGAAATTATTCCCCGCGCGGTACCTACGGTTAATGGAATATATCCTCCCAGGATAGGACGGACGTACTTCACCGGAACAATGGTGCTTCAAACTCCGGTGCCTTGTCGAACTCAAAGAACGGTTTGAATCACAAAGAGAAAAAAATATATTTTTCTTTCTTTTGCAAAAGTTTTGTTTTTGCTTTGTATTTTTCTTGATTTTGGTGTGTAGAAAAATAAAAACACAGTCTCCTATTTATAGGAATGAAAAATTATAAAACTTCCAAAAATCATAAATACATTTGTTAAGTTTTTTAAAAATATAAATGTGGAGAATTATAACATACAAAAATATCTCCATTCATTTATTTAAAAAAAAACTCCAATATATATATATAATCCTGGTCTAATTTTTTCTGGACCTAACTCTGTATTAATTAATATTATTATTCATCATTATCATCATCAATTTTTCATAAATTATATTGGAGAATGATATCAATGGTACAATAACTAATTCCAACAGATTGATTGCAGAGAGAATTGAGCAAATGAGATATAAAATTTGTCAATGCCTATAATATAATATGATATAGTATATAGTATAATATAATATGATATGCATACTTTCAATTTTGAATTATTAGAAATATAGTAGGTGATGTTCAACAACAAATTTATTTTCTTTTTTTCCCTTTAAAATTTCCAAATTTATTAAAATTGTAATTTTTTATAAAATTAAAATTGTAATTTCCGTGAGAAGCCCACTCTCTCTACTTGTCTTCATTTCTAATTTTATCAAAAATCAGACGGCTAGTTAAAGCAGTTATGCCCTAACATATATGGTCAAACAAAAATCTTTCGACCGACTTAATCTTATTTAAGATATATATTAAATATGAAATTTATCGAGATTTTCAACAAAAAAATCACAATTAATCATTAATCGATATTAATAAGATATCTCAAATCCAAATCTCTCATTAACAAAAAGTAATTATAAACTTGAATTAGTGTTCATATGGAATCTTAATCAAAACATAATCAAATTAACAGTATAACTCAAGATTAATCCATAATTAACAACTTAACCTAAATCACGAATTACACATCCCCTTATAAATTCGTTTCACGTGGAAAAATAAGAAGAAGAACAAGAACATAAGCGAGCTTAAAATGGAGAAAATCACTTTCTCCATTTTGTGAGTAACATATTACATATATATATATATACATATATATCTCCGTTATATACTTTTTAATCTGTTAGTTTCGATATATATATATATATATATATATATATATATATATGATAATTAAGCCTTCTGCCACTTAATTTTTTGTCCCAAAATAACTTTTAATTATACAATTAATTACCTCCCTCTTCTTCAACAGTAGAATGTAACCATGACCTTAAAAGTGAGATTATCGTCTCTTGATCAAAGGACCACCATCAAGTGGGACTGAAATGCATATATGTTATATAGATTCATAAATGCATATGAGGATGTGAAAAGGGAGAGAAGGACTCTAACTGCTTGACTGCATGTATCCCCTCCTCATTAGGGATAGATGTTTGGCGAATTGTTTCAGTTTTTTTTTAACAAAATAGATACCTATATGTTCGGTTCAGTTTGATTTCAGTTTCGATTATATACGGTTCTGGTTTTTATTTAAAAAAAGATATATTTTCTTTAAAAAAATTCGTATTTTTGGAACTTTTTAAAATTCCGATTTGTTTCGATTCTGAAAAATTCGATTTTCTAAAAATAATATCATTCGAGAATTTTGAACGATTTTATATCGAGAAAAATACCATATTTTTTTATTCGGTTCTTCGGAACTGAATCAAAACGTCTATGCCTACTCCTTCAATTTGGGTCTGTCGAGAAGCTTCCGTCTTCTCATAACGACAAAGATTGGGTCAAGTACTGTCCCAAGGGCTGCAATTAAGATCGTAAACTGCAACTCTGACACAATGTTTTTTTTTTTTTTTTTTTTTTTTTAAATTTAAATTCTATTGATGAAACATTCTTTACAAACGAGCAGCGGTTGTTACAAAACCAAAAGCCCAGAGAAGATTAGTGTGATTAGTCAAGTCTGTCGAATAGAGAGAACCATATTTGTAACAATTCTGGATTAGTAGCAGGACCCGAGCCTAATGATTTCAACGCCCATAGCTTCCGCTTAGTATATCGTAGGATCTCCTTGCGCATAACAACTGTCGTGCGAGGAGTTCCACCATGCATCCTGCAGTTCCTCTCCTGCCAAGTATAGTATACAACTGCCTGAAATAACAACATCACCATGAGTTTGACGCACCGGTTGGCGTCACAGTCCAATAGCCAGCAAAGATCGTTCTCAAATGAACCTAGGTTAGTCTAAGTGATGTGTGATGGGGCAAATATAGATGTCCATAGGGCGATAGTGTAACCACAGTTGAAGTACAAATGGCCAGTAGATTCATCCTCATCATTGCACAGAAGGCAAAAGGGGGAGATATTAAGGCCCCAGTAATTCAAGCGGTCACGTGCTGGAAGCCGGTTCCTAGCTGTCAGCCAGACCATGAACGCATGTTTGGGCGTGGCACCGGAAAACCAGACGGATTTATAGCCAGAGAGAGGTGGAGGCAACTGCTGGTTCTGTCTCCAGACTGTTTTGGAGAAGAACGAAGGCAGAGAATCAGTGCTGTGAGAAGGCGACCAGTAGAAATGATCCGGGGATGCAGCCCGAGTCGTCATAGATAACCCGAAGATTTCCAAGTGCAATCTCTCAACCTCGGGACCCCTGGCTGGCGGTAGGCTCCAACCCGAAGCAGAATAAACATCCGAGACAAGAGCTAGTCGTGGGACGCCGAGTAGGCGAGGACCTGCTCCACCAATAGTGTCCATCAACGCCCCCGAGGGTAACCAAGAGTCATACCAAAAACTGCAGGTGTTACCCAAACCCACTTTACAACGTAACATGTTCTTAGCCAATGGCCGAAGTTTGAGAATCTGTTTCCATGCCCAACTTCCCGAGCCCCGTGAATTAAGAATCCATATATATACAGTTATATATCAATATTGTGCAGCAAGAGCTTTGCAAATCGCCGTAAATAAAAGAAAAATATTCTTAGAAGTCGATCCATGCAAGCCATAGAAAATGAAGAGTATATATCTCAGAAAATTTATACGACTTATGAAGAAACCCAAAAGGTTGCATAAAAAAAGAAACCTGTTGAAAGATTGCTGAACAAATGATATTTATTATTGTTGGTTCTTCAAATTCATCCTAGAGAATGATTTCTCTTTCACTCTCTACTTTGAATTTGTAACAACACCAAAACAACATTAAACATCTTTTATCACAACATAACACATACACGTACCATGTGGTAAGAAAACATGCAGAACAAACTCTTATCCTAGGTTTATAAACTCAAATTTGGAGAGAGTTATTCACCTAGATTTCTCAGATACTTTGCCGATGAATTTTTGGATTATAAAAAAAAATACATACATAAAACATATACAACACACAATAAAACTAGGAAACAAACAGGATGGTAGAAAACAAATTTGCAATAATACTTCATTAATACACGAATTACATATATAGACACTCATAACTGCTTTATTGCAGTTACATTTAAAAACCAACACATCTGAAAAATAAACCAACACGTAGCCGTTAAATTAAACGATCGGTTTTCACGCTTGAGATTGGACCAATGTGTGTGTGTGTATATATATATCCAACACAATTATATATAGTATAGGGTTGCTATTCTTACCAAAGAAACAAGCGACTAACAAAGCCACTCTCATTCTAAGACAGACACAAACTAACCAAGCAATTCTCGGTCTAAGATTTCCTAACAATTAATCACCGGAGAAAAAGAACCTGAAGTTGAGATGTTGGTGCAGCTAGCTAAGCTGATGCTTGGGGTCACCCTCCTCCATCTCTGAAACGCTTACAGATATATACACACACACACACAAATAGGAGAAGCTACAAGGTAGGCTAATAAACGGTCCAACATGCAATATTAATAAACCATTTCAGAAGAAGAAGAAGAATTAACACGCTCACTACAGGAGCTAGAACCCTAATTATAATGGAAGATCAGTACTTGACAGATTCAATACGTGCAGTAAAAATCAAAGAAAAGTAGACAAATTGTTCATTCATATACAATCTCGTAATGTACGTTGTATGGAAACAATTAAAAACATTTCAAATCCCGTAAATATAGTATGATCAGCACCCTCAAACCAAACCAACACGAATAAAACAAAGCAAACTCGGAGTGGAAATATATATCCAATCCACACAATAACAAGTACACACACACACACACACATATATATATGTATATATAGAGAGAGAAACGTCCCGGCAGCGAAAGAATATTGTCACTGGCCTCCATTTGGTTCTTGAACTGTCATGCTCATCCACACTATGATCGCAATGTCTATTACGCATAGGCAATAACCAACGTACGAAGAAAACCTTGAGAAAGGCGAATCAACTCCCGAAATATGAGACTCTAAAATGGCAATAAGGAAGTAGATGAAGATGGAGGACCCAACAACTTGCATCGCGTATGCAAGTTTCGCGTGTTGGTGGTGAACCATCATTGAAAGGCACATCAAACCGAGACCAAAGAATGCGATTGCATATACCCACAACGGAAGAGTTTTGACAAGGCTGGCGCATATCACTGGCACATATGCATTCGCCACTTGTTTGGACATCTCCATCTTCATGAAGAATCTAAAATAGATGCTGCCGTTTCCGTTTGTCGGCGATGTGGTGTAGTTGTTAGTGATGTTCACAATGATATGAGGAGCATGGAGTTCGATTGAAGGGAGGTGGACTTGCCCCCCTCCCTGGATCACTGCCCCTGGGGAAGGAAGAGCGGGAGAAGGGTTATGTGGAGGTTGTGATTCGTTGAATGTGGAGATGGGGGTCACTGCGGTTCCATTTCCCAAGTCGATCGAAACTTCATCGGATCTTGACGATTCGGAGTCATCGCGGCTGCCCAGGAGCCTCCTGCTGCTGGTCGGAGAGATTTCAGGGGAAAGATTGGGGGATCCAAGCGCCATAAGAGTCCGATTTCAGAGAGATGGAAGATAGGAGGTGAATTGTCTAGCTAGTTCAGTTGGCGAATTTTGGGGGAAATGCGAAGGATATTAAAAGAGACACCGATCGAAACCCTAGAAATTATTATTATTTTATACAAAACCTATCCAGCGCTCTTCTCGTTGTAAGAACTCTTTCCTCCCCCCGAGGAAAAAGTGAGAAAAAGGTTAACGCGGAAAAATCTTCACTAACTGGTACGTGCTGAAGTCTTTCATCTCGCGGAAAAGTTTGACTAACTGTTAGAGGATTAAGCCATTATGACACGGAGGGTTCTTATGAAACCCTAACGACTTAGAGTTAGAAGGATATACTTTCCTTGAATTTACCATCAGTGACACTTTCTAAGATCCAACAAACATATATACGAGTAGTTTACAGCTTTTATTTGGAATTCACACGAAGCAAACAAAAAAACAATTAATGTCACGGAAGAACCAGCCGAGTTAATCTTGTGCAAACATGATTAAAGATGAACGATATTGTACCGCTTAACGCATGTAAGGCATAGTGGATTCTATATGTATATATATATATATAGCAAAAGAGCAGGTCAGATTTCATCTTCTCCGGCAATTCCGAGGAAACCAAGAAGGTTTCTGACATTGAATCATAAAATTAGCTCATGCCCAACAATTCACCAGCTGTGTAAACTCCACAAGGATGCTTGTGTGTTATAAGAGATCGTACGTACCATTTGGCATGCATGTGACCGTTGACGATACCCATCATCATGCCTCGTCGTAGGGATTATGAGCGTTGCGTTGCATGTTTTGTTTTTGCGGGTAAACCAAAACATTTTTCCAGTTAAGTAATTAATCCATCAAAAAACAATAAGAGTTGCGTTTTTGATATTGATGCCAACGCCAACTCGTAACCATTATAGAACTGGTACTGATGTTGATACACGACAGGCACACACATGTGTTTGATCCGTTTTCCTTCTCACAGCGTGGAAATGCTTGCTTCAGACACTAATTTGACTTGGCAAACTTTTTTCTAAATATTCTACATGTTTTTTTGTGGAATTAGTTTATTTTTCACATACGTGATGAGACATAATCCATTTGAATTCCGGACCGCTGTTAGAAATCTTAGTGAAAGACTGAATTTGTTTACGACTTTTAAATTTTATTCCAATTTATCACTATATACATATATCCTCACCTGCGATTACGGCTTCAACTAGCTTGTTTCATTAATCGGTTAATAGAAACTAATATTAGGATAGGGTTACACTACAATAAATAAAAAGAAAGCCATGTCTCAATTTAACACTTGACGAAAACAAGTTTTTGGAACAGGACGAAAAATAATTTAAAAAAAATATATTAAATTAGGAAAACAAAATTGACAATAGCAATTGCTAATATTATAGTGGCAGTCACCATTCATGCCTGCTAACGTTCTTAATAACAAAATCAATGTGGTTTCAGAATTATATTCCATTTTTTCCGTATAGTTTTTGTGCTTTTTTTTTTTTATGAAATTGTTTTAATTGAACCATATATGTATAAAGATCGGACACGTAATTTGTTTGTAATGATAAAAATGGTGGTAATAGGGACGTATATTCAATATTGTATATCCTATATTAGAAAGCAGTTACTATACGAGATTATATTTTCCTAATTTGTAGCTAGGGTTAGTTTTCTAATGCTGTATATAACCGTGCGTTTATGCTTAATGAAAGGCAAGCCGTTTTTCTCATAATCCTTTAGCTCGGTTTGTGCCATGGTATTAGAGCATGCGCCACTACCGCCCGCTGTAATTTTCCAATACAATGTCCACCGAAATCAAGCCTCCCCAACCAAACACGACACCTCGAGCCTCAAGTGGAGCAACCGACTGCAATAGCATTCCCGACACCTACCCCGCAGGCGCCTTCCTCCCTAACTCCGAAGGCCCCGCCTGTAGTTGCCTCGGATCTGCAGGCCTTGTCTCCCACAACTCCTAAAAACGTTGCAATACCTAATGCTCAAACTGAGGCTGCACCTGATCAGGTAGCTATCCCATCCCAAGGGACTTCCGTTTCCACTATTTCTCCATTCCCCCAAAAGACGGTTCAACCGAGCCTCTTCCAACCACCTACATCTTCTACAATTGAGATATTAACTCCAAGTGTCTCACCTTCGCTCGCTCGAAATAAAGTTCTGCAGCAACCAGACCCCGAAATTTATCCAATCGAAAACAAGACTTATCCAAGATTCTGCTTTGATTCAGATGAAGAACTAGTGGCCGAAGCACAAAGAATTTTACGAGCGCGTTCCAACGCAACTGCTACCGTCCAAGTAGGCCAACGTATTCTACGTCCTCGTGTTGTCAACATCCCACTTGATCCTACCGATTTCACATTGGTTGGAAAAGCTCGAAAGGAAAAAGGTAAATTCCAGTGACTATTATCGTGCAACAGTACCAACCACTTGCAAGATACACCACTTATAGTTATCGCTTTTATGCGTCTATGACTTAATTTTTCACTTTCATTTTTCTTAGGTTCATTATTTTGTTTTTGCTATTGTGAACTCTAATATCTGAATTACTGTTTGGTAATCTCTATTGTACGATTGTTTATATATATAATATTTACCGTTAACAAAAAAAAAAAAAAACACAACACCCCTCCGACCACCGAAACGACCCACCCCACGAATTCAACCTCAACAATGAACGGACGAGACAATATTTCTGATATCCATACGATCTCATGCTGAATGACAATCCCGGGTTGATTTTGTCCCAACCATTACTCCGTGGAGACAATTACGACAAATGGACAATCAATATCCGTCGAGCACTTAAATCTCAAAAGAAATTTGGGTTCGTTGACAACACAATTTCACAACCCGATGTCGATTCCTGGATTTCGAAGACTAGGATACAAACAATGCGCTCATTGTTTCGTGGATTCAGAACACCCTTGAGTCGCAACTTCGATTAGACGTGGCTCATCGTGAGTTCGCCGCCGATTTCTGGGCGTATTTAAAACGCAGATTTGGGAAGACAACCACCCCTCGTATTCTCAAAATCAGAAGCGATCTTGCCAATTGCCGACAAAAAGGAATTGACCATTGAAGCAAATTTTGGAAAACTCACAAAGTTGTGGGACGATTTAGCCAACTTTCGATCTTTGAAAGTTTGTAAATACCGGCGATGTTCTTGCGACATCGCGGTTGTGCTGTAAAGAGATCGGAATGAAGATCGATTATATGAATTTCTCATTGGTCTAGATGACACACGGTACAGTATTGTACGTCACGATCGAATCTGTTGTCCTAACAGATTCTACCGAAACTTGAAGAAGCATACAACACGATCGTCCAAGACGAGGATACTCATCACGTCACACAAGACCCTGCTGACAGCCTGGATGTGACGGCTTTCGCCATCCGATCTGAACAGAAACCTAGGCCAAAACCTTTCGACAAGGATGTTTCCGTCGTATGCTCGAATTGTGGCCGAAATGGTCATGTCGCCGACAATTGTTTCAAACTCATCGGGTTCCCAAAATGGTGAGACGACAGACCACGAAACAGATCTGATCGAGGCAAAGGACAACCGGCACCGATGAATCAACGGATGCACTTCCATTGCTCGGGCCAATGCAGCGACTGTCGTTGCCAACTCCGCCCTGATCCGATTAGCGTACATTGCACATTCGTCGGAGTGGAACTTAATCACGTGGAAAAGCAAAAAGCAAACCGTGGTTGGAAGGTCAAGCGCAGAAGCCGAATACCGAGCTATGACCAATACAATAAGTGAGATATTATGGTTGCAACAATTGCTAAGAGATCTCAGAGTTAATATTACGCAACCCACTCTGATGCATTGTGACAATCAAGCGACAATACATATCGCAGCCAATTCCATGTTCCATGAGTGAATCAAGTACATTAAAGTTGATTGTCATTTCATCCGAGAGAAGATCGTACAAGGACTTATCACGACAAAGTATACTCGAAGCCAAGATCAACTCGCGGATATCCTCACAAAGACGACAAGCTCATTCGTGCTTAATCGCATACTCTCCAAGATTTGCCTAATCGAGTTTACCTGGCCAATCTTGAGAGAGAATATTGATGATATTATGGAAAATGTGGATTTTTTGGACAACACAACGACATGATCGTTTCAGAATAAGGAAACCATGATAGCACAAACTTCCTTTTCTTGTCTTATAAGATATTACATTTCCTTGTATATGTTTTTGTATTTATACATTCTCCTTTTCTCTAAAAGACGCATAATAGTATATATATATATATATGTATATATATAGCTTAGGCATGTATACAATTTTATCAATAAAAGATTTCTTTCTTTTATTTTATCATTTCTGTGAAACTCTACTCTTATCTTGCCGGCTCGTAATGCGTCGAGAAACCAAAACACCACTCAATCCTATAGTTTTGTTCACTTTCTTCGAGTTTACGATCAGTGAAACTTTCTAATATCCAACAAATATATATATATATATATATGTGTATATATATATATGAGTGTAGTTTAGAGGTTTTGTTTGGAATACACATGAAGCAAGTGTGAACAAGATAAAGATGGAGAATGTTGGGAACAATGTGACGGTTAATGCATAGTGGATTTTATTTGATTCCATGTATACATACATACCCAGCTTTCATCTCACTATGATGTCGGAAACCCATTACGGTTTCTGACATTATAAATCATCCGAATCATAAAAGCTCAGCTATTCACGCGTAACATTCACCAGCAGTAAGATGCATGTTAGAAGAGAGCGTACCTTTTGGCATACATGCGATGGTTGCATCTCATGATACCATAACTTTACAAGGCTTGATGATATACTGCCCATCATCATGCTTCACATCGTAGGGAAACATGCATGCATCATGAACAATTGCGTTCCATTTTTGTCTTTGCAGGTAAACCAACATATTTTTCCAAGTCGTCCTCAAATTAAGTGATCAAAATAAGAGTTGCATTTTGATATTGATGTCAACACCAACTCGTGACAATTATAGAACCGGTAATAGCGGATCTTGGAAATATCATAAGGGGAGGGGGGGGGGACACATTGATTTTATCTTTTTACAACGGTGCATTTATAAAATCTAGTTAAAAATATATAAATTTTATGAAAACACATGGGGCATATGCCCCGCCCATGTCTGGTACTGACATACGACAGGTTGTATCTATACACACACACATACGCGTATCTGTCCCGATTTGGTTGATCCGTTTTAGTTTAGTTCTTACCGCGTGGAAATGTTTGCTTGAGACGGCAAACTTTTTTCTTATTCTATATATTTTTTTGTGGAATTCGTTTATTTTTACATACGTGATCAGCTGTTAGAAAATCTTATTTTGAAAGACTGAATTTGTTTATGACTTTTAAATTTTATTCCAACTTATCATTATATATATATATATACATACGCATCTGCAAATTGATTTCATTAATTGACAATACGGCTTCAACTTTCTTGTTTCATTAATCGGTTAATAGGAACTAATATTAGGATAGGGTTTTACACTACAATTATGTCTCAGATTAACACTTGAGAAAACAAGTTTTTTGAACAAGAAGGAAAATATATGCTATAATTTCAAACATCCATGCCTGCTAACGTTCTTAATAACAAAATTAACGCGGTTTTAAAATTATATTTCATGCTTACCATATAGTTTTGCTCTTCTTCTTTTTTTATAGAAAAAAATATATCTTTTAATTGAACGATATGTGTAAAGATTGGAGACGTATTTTTTTTTTTTTTGTAACTACTGGTGTATAGTACTTTAAACGATAAAAATGTTGGTGGGTCTTTGTAAAAAATAGTTATATGCCGAATATTCCTAATACAATTTGTTGATATTTATTATTATACTTGTCATTATTCTTCCTGTATTTCCAAGTGTCAGCTAAGACTTTTGGGTTTTTTAAATCGCCGGCAATGTGCCGTCACAAGGATAGGAACTCACGACCTAAAAAATGAAGAAAAATAAAATTAAAATTGGCTATTAATTTCTAAAATTGGAGAGGTATTTATTAATTTTTAAACTTGTAAAATTCAACACGTTAAATCTTGAACTTATTAAACGGTTTTATAATCATTCATAACGTTATTTGATCAAAAAAATAAGTTGACTGATCCGACGTGATACGTGACGTAACGAGTCAACTCAGAAAATTATTGTCACGTTGGAATTGGCCAACTCGTTTTTTGACCAAATAACGTTATGAATGATTACGGAATCGTTGAATGGATCCACACAACTCTCTTGCATACCAAAACAACTTCTGAAATGTTCAAATTAATAAAATGAACAAACTTGTTTCTAACAGAGAAGAAACCACGTTCATTAGAGCAAGACTTATGACCTCGAACGAAGCATTAGTAATACTAACATTTGATAGAGATTCCGACAATAATCGTGCTTAATTTCTTCTGGTTCTTCTTCTTATTCGACAGTGACTGTTCATCATATCCTTAGTATAGCTCTGGTTCATTTAAATGACATTATCAATTGACTGTTAATCCAAATCCCCATTTAATGGAATCTTATGAATGTTTAATACGTTTGCATTAAGACTTTGTGATCTTCTAGCTCAGCTCTACGTGATTGAAACAAAAACCACACCATACATTATATTAATAGCGTTACATGCAAATTAGTTTATTAGCAATGCAATCAACACTACACAAATATAATTCACATGAAAACATCCTTTTTATCCCTCTGCTCACGCAAAAAGCGAGGTACATGCATATTTATATTCTAAAGTTCGATTATACAGACAATATGGATCAGTAGGACGCGTGTATATACATGTACGCACACGTATGAGCCACCTTAATACGCACGAGAGGGATTCGAGGAAATAGATAACGAAAAATTCTCATCACTCATCGGCGAACATTCTGCATCGATCTCGTGACCAGTAGGAGAAACTTCGCGACAGAGGGCATGGCCAGAGAGAGCAGAACTATGCTTACAGCTGAGGCGGTGGCCGTTACGCCCAGAAGAAGACAGTACGAGGAGGCTTTTGGATAACGTTCATGGAGAGAGATCGAAGTTACAGAACCAAACAACATGAAATTAACAGACAGGATGAAAGCGCAGAACAAGTTAGGGTTTTCTCTGAATATAACGGTGGGCAAGAGACTTCCATCGACCTTCTCGAACGGGATTTGTGATAACGTGAAGACGATTCCGACGACCAAAAGTACAAGGAATCGTGCAATCTCTAATCTGTTGGAAGATATTATCTCCATGGTTTTTCATCTGACGAGAAATACCAATTTAAATGAGAGTTTTGTGTACTAATGATCGTTCCTGGTTGTAGTATTTGTGTGTTATATATATATATATAGAGAGAGAGAGAGTCCGCCACAAATATCATTGTTAAATATTATTTATTTGATGACGTGTTCCAAAGGCCACTTGTATAAACTAGACAAAGTCAGTGGTTGTTCTCGCAAGCAAGAATTTTATATTTCTCATTCTAAAAAAAATTAACATTATCGTAAGAATTTTTAATAAAAATCAGTGTATATTAGGTTGTCATCTACATATTATTGTTTTAGAGATAATATTTCAGTTTTTTTAATCCGATTAGGTTTGGTATCATACTCAAAATAAGTTTTATGTATATAAATACTTTTATATCATTGTCAATAAAAAAATTATATTTTTAAAATCCTTGGTATACCTTTCCTAGTTTGCATAGAAATATCATTTTTTTCCATTTTTCCAAAAGTAGTTTTGTTTTTTGCTGGGGGCGAGCATGTATTCTCATCAAGTGGAACATAAATATCAGTGCTTAAATTCGTATTTATACTAAGACAATATAATCATCCTATGGTAGGTTAACCGAAAAAAAATTACCGCGGTTATAACTATTCGCCAATAGCGAGGTCAACAAATTGATTCTATTCCAACTTTCTTATAAAATAAAATAAATTTGAGACATACGTGAGACTATGGGAATATATAAACATGGGCGGACCCACTTCATGAGGAGTGGGACCATTGGCCCCCACTAAAAATTAAAAAAAGTTTATTTATAAAATATAATAAGATGCGAAGAATAATGCCCCACTTCATATTTATAATTGCCCTCTCCCCTCATTTTTTAAGAGGAAATCAAATAAACATATCACATTTTTCTATTTTTTTAAATTTCATCTTACATATATTTTTTGTTGGGTGTGTTACTTTATATGTCTCATATTCATGCATGGTTAACTTTCAATTTCATACCAAGACTTTCGAGTTTAATAACTTTCAGAACATACAACCAAATCATGCATGCTATATACCATTAGAAAAATAATTTCGATATCTACGAAACGATATCAAGAACATGCAATTCCGATAACAGTACAGAAAGTTGTGATCAAACCAATATCATTAAATCTATATGATTTTTAAAACCAGAAAACCAAATCCGAACCCACGGCGAACCGTGTCTCCTTAAGGAAATTATTTCCCGCGCGGTACCTACGGTTAATGGAATATATCCTCTCATGATAGGACGGACGTACCTCACCGGAACAGTGGTACTTCAAACTCCGGTGTCTTGTCGAACTCAAAGCTCGGCTTGAATCACAAAGGGAAAATATGTGTTTTATTTTCTTTAGAAAACTCTTGTTTGTTTTTTCTTGGTGTGTATAAAAATGAAAACAAAGCCTCCTATTTATAGGATTGAAAAATTGTAAAACTCCCAAAAGTCATAAATATTTTTTAAGTTTTAGAATATAAATATGGAGAATAACATACAAAAATATCTCCTTTCATTTAATTAAAAAAAACTCCAACAATCCCCCACATGAATGGAGAATTTTAGAAAACTCTTCAAAACCATGCAACCTTTGTGATTCAACTATGAAGAATTAATCGCATCTGGATAAGTAGGTTTCCCTTTGAACTTTCCATAGTGGATTTAAATCGGATATACTCACCAATCGGTAGATGTGATATCTTTGAACCGTCGGTTTTTTATGTATACCAA
>NW_010960187.1:3460927-3477470 GCF_000463585.1 Tarenaya hassleriana | reverse complement strand
ATTATTCTCCTTGAAGCGGCCCACACTTCACTTTCACATAGGTGGTTTCCTAAGCGTGTCATCTCTAAAGATACACTATTTGATCGTGTCAAATTTAGGAACCATTAAAAATTTCTTAGCTTTTAAGTTTTCTAACTTAAAGCCGTATAATTTACCCTTTTCCATAGAACATTGTCTCATCATGAGAATGAGTTAGGTTATATTTGACAATGTTGAACCGTTAATTACGATTTTGTATTCTCTTTGAACCTAGTTCTTGGGATCTCCAGTCTGCTAGGTAGAGTTATCACCGTACTAACTTGTCCTTGGCCATAAACCCATTCCTTTGGATGATTTTTCAACTAAATCTCTACAAAGACCTTTTGTAAGTGGATCAGCTACATTATCATTTGACTTCACGTAGTCAACAGTGATAATACCACTTGAGATTAGTTATCTAACGGTATTATGTCTACGTCTAATGTGACGAGACTTTCCGTTGTACATCACACTTCCTGCCCTTCCTATTGCAGCGAGATTATCGCAGTGTATGCATATAGGTGTCAATGGTTTGGGCCAATACGAAATATCTTCCAAGAAATTTCTAAGCCATTCAACTTCTTCACCAGCTTTATCCAAAGCTATGAATTCACTTTCCATTGTAGAGAACGATACATGTCTGTTTTGATGATTTCCAAGACACAGCTCCTCCTCCAATCGTGAAGACATATCCACTCGTGGATTTTGTTTCACTTGACCCAGTAATCCAATTTGCATCACAATATCCTTCAAGCACAGCTGGATATTTGGAGTAATGTAATACGTAGTTTTGAGTATGTTTTAAATATCCCAAAACACGTTTCATTGCCATCCAATGACTAGGATTTGGATTACTCGTATATCGACTGAGTTTACTTATTGCACAAGCAATATCTGGTCGAATACAGTTTGCGATATACATCAAGCTTCCTAGAACTCTTGCATAGTCCAATTGAGACTCGCTTTTACCTTTGTTCTTTGTAAGAGCAAGGTTCACATCAATTGGAGTTCTTGCGACTTTGAAATCCAAGTATTTAAACTTCTCAAGTACTTTCTCAATGTAATGAGATTGAGATAACGCAAGACCTTCAGGAGTTTGAATGATTTTAATTCCAAGAATTAAATCAGCAACTCCTAAATCTTTCATATCAAATCTTGTGGATAACATACGATTTGTATCATTTATAGTTGAAATGTCATTACTCATTATCAACATATCATCCACGTATAAACACACAATGACAATTCGATTAGGAGTGTTCTTAATGTAGATACATTATCACTCTTATTAATCTTGAAACCGTTTGTCAACATTACATTGTCAAACTTAGCATGCCATTGCTTTGGTGCTTGTTTAAGTCCATACAAAGACTTAACAAGTCGACACACCTTACCTTCTTTTTCTGGAACTACAAACCCTTCAGGTTGTTCCGTATAGATTTCTTCCTCTAACTCTCCATTTAAGAAGGCGGTTTTAACGTCCATTTGATGGATTTGCAATTCATAGACGGCAGCCAAAGCAATTAACACCCGAATGGATGTAATTCTCGAAACTGGCGAATATGTATCAAAATAGTCAAGACCTTCTCGTTGTCGAAAACCTTTCACAACTAGTCTCGCCTTGTACTTGTCAATAGTACCATCATCTTTCAATTTTCTTTTGAAGATCCATTTGGAACCTAACGGTTTGTTCCCTGGAGGAAGATCAACCAATTCCCACGTATGGTTGCTCAGTATGGATTCAATTTCACTATTGACAGCCTCTTTCCAGTATTGAGCTTCAGAAGAAGTCACAGCTTCCTTATATGTTTGAGGCTCATTTTCCAACATAAATGTTAGAAAGTCTGGACCAAATGAGGTAGCAGTCATTTGACGCGTACTACGTCTAGGTTCTATCTCATTTTGTGCATCCTCTGTATTCACTTCCCGATTTCGTTTGGTTCCTTTATTAATTGATTCACATTCTCTTTTGTACGGGAAGATCCTCGATCTCCTGTCGGAAGACAGGTGGGTGGAGAATTACGATAACGGATATGATGATGAAGACGGAGACGAAGCAATGAAGATTAACTGTGATGCTGGTGAAAATGATTGCAATGATGATGGGCCTCGTGGTGATGATGATGATGATGATGGCGATGACGAGAAAACCAGAATAAGCGACGTGGGTATCGTGCTTGATCACGTGGAAGAGACTGAAGAAGAAGGCTGGTGTTTGGTTGAAGAAATGATGATTATTGATCTGTAAATTCCATGTTTCCCAATGATGTATCATGCAACATAGCTTCTCCCCACATGTTCTCGGGTAAACCAGAACTTATCAATAAGGCATTCATCATCTCCTTCAATGTTCGATTCTTCCTTTCCGCAATTCCATTGGATTGTGGAGTGTAAGGAGCGGTAGTTTGGTGAATAATGCCAAATTCCAAACATACTTCTTCAAACGGAGATACATATTCGCCGCCTCTATCACTTCTGATCATTTTGATCCTTTTATTGAGTTGTGTTTTAACTTCATTTTTGTACTGTTTAAATGCAACAATAGCTTCATCTTTGCTATTAAGCAAATAAACATAGCAATATCGTGTGCTATCATCAATAAAAGTTATGAAAAACTTTTTGCCACCACGAGATGGTGATGATTTCATGTCACAAATATCTGTATGAATTAAGTCTAGAGGTTCACTACTTCTCTCAACTGATTTGAAAGAATGTTTAGTAAACTTAGATTCAACACAGACTTCACACTTTGATTGCTTACAATCAAATTTGGGCAACAATTCCAAATTGATCATTTTTCTCAAAGACTTGTAATTCACGTGTCTCAATCAAGCGTGCCATAAATTATTCGACTCGAGTAAGTAAGCGGAAGAATCATTCTTATTGTCATTCATGGTCATTACATTGAGTTTGAAAAGTCCCTCAGTGAGGTAACCTTTTCTAACATACATGTCATTCTTACTTATTACAAGCTTATCGGAAACAAAAACACATTTGAATCCGTGTTTCACCATAAGTGATGTCGACACTAAGTTCTTCCGAATCTCCGGTACATGAAGAACATTAGTGAGAGTCACTATCTTTCCAGAGGTCATCTTGAGGGCAACCTTTCCAGTCCCTTCAACCTTCGCAGTTGTGGAATTTCCCATGAACACAGTTTCTCCATCTTTAGCGGGAACATAAGATGAGAACATCCACTTATTGGCACACATATGGCGAGTAGCACCGGAATCCATTCACCATTCCTTGGGATTTCCAACCAAGTTAACTTCAGAGATCATGACACACAAATCAATATCTTCCACTCTATGGCGAGTAGCACCGGAATCCATTCACCATTCCTTGGGATTTCCAACCAAGTTAACTTCAGAGATCATGACACACAAATCAATATCTTCCACTCCGGAAGCAATCTCCATGATGTTAACATTGTTTTTCTTCTTGGTCTTTGGACCACGACAATCCACAGCTCGGTGACCAAGCTTACCGCAGTTGTGGCAAGAACCCTTAAATTTCTTAATAAATTTATTCGGGTTATTCTTTTGGTTAGAAAAATTCTTTCTTTTCTTACCAACAGATGGAGCATGTTCAATGACGTTTGCTCCTAAGACCGAGCTTGTCCCGCGAGCTTTCATTCCGGTCATCTTGTTGTCCTCTTCAATTCTGAGACGGACAATTAAGTCTTCAAGCGATATCTCTTTTCGCTTGTGTTTCAAGTAGTTCTTGAAGTCCCTCCACGAGGGTGGTAACTTCTCGATGAAGGCAGCTACTTGAAACGCTTCATTGATCATCATACCTTCAGCAAGAAGATTCTGAACAATGACTTGCAATTCTTGAACTTGGGTTGAGACAGGTTTATTGTCAACCATCTTGAATTCAAGAAACTTGGCGGCTATGAACTTCTTCATACCGGCATCTTCAGTTTTGTACTTCTTCTCGAGAGCCTCCCATAACTCTCGTGAAGTAGCAACTGTACAAAAGACATTATATAATGAGTCATCTAAACCACTCAAAATATAGTTCTTACACAGGAAGTCTGAGTGCTTCCAAGCCTCAATCACCACGAAGCGTTCCTTTTCCGGTACATACTCTACCGGTTTAGGAGCATCTTCCTTGATGTATCTTTGCAATGACAATGTTGTCAAATAAAAGAACATCTTTGCCTGCCACCTCTTGAAATCAACACCGAAAAACTTGGACGGTTTTTCCGCAGATGCTGGTGCAGGGGGAGTCACTGTGGGTACAACCACATGCGTAGCAGCAACATTTTCAGCCATTTTCTGAAAATCAGAATACCACTTTTTAGTATTACAACTAAAAATATCAGAATTTTAAAACCTTACGGTAATAATTTCTGACCATCAGAAATTGACAATGAGTAATAATTTGAGATTATTACCACGCGGGTAATAATCTCAAAACCTCAATGAGGAAACCATAAACTATTTAAGTGTTATTTAGATCGTTTCCAGGTAAGAGGGAGCCAACTCTATATATAGAGCGCATAATTATCCAACCTCTTTCCTTGGCAAAACTTTCTCACCGTCAACACTTAAATATTTTCTCGGTTTTTTTTTTCCGAAATTGAAAAACTTTACTTTGTCTCCCCGAGGACGAAAGCTCGTTTTTCCACCAATAACAAGACAATATATAATAACACAATAGTTTGTAATTTCCTTAAGCTTGTTGGGTGTGTTACTTTATATGTCTCATATTCATGCATGGTTAACTTTCAATTTCATACCAAGACTGTCCAAGTTTAATAACTTTCAGAACATACGACCAAATCATCCATGTTATACACCATTAGAAAGATAATTTTGATATCTACGAAACGATATCAAGAACATGCAATTCCGATAACGGTATAGAAAGTTATGTTCAAACCAACATAATATCATTAAATCTATATGATTTTTAAAACCGGAAAACCAAATCCGAACCCACGGCGAACCGTGTCTCCTTAAGGAAATTATTCCCCGCGCGGTACCTACGGTTAATGGAATATATCCTCCCAGGATAGGACGGACGTACCTCACCGGAACAGTGGTACTTCAAACTCCGGTGCCTTGTCGAACTCAAAGCTCGGTTTGAATCACAAAGGAAAAAAGATGATTTTCTTTCTTTTGTAGAAAGCTTTTGTGTTTTTCTTGATGTTCTTAAAAATGAAAACAAAGCCTCCTATTTATAGGATTGAAAAATTGTAAAACTCCCAAAAGTCATAAATATTTTTTAAGTTTTAGAATATAAATGTGGAGAATAACATACAAAAATATCTCATTTCATTTAATTAAAAAAAACTCCAACATTTTTTCTCTTCTTACGTCTAAAAATAATAATCAATTTACTCGTAATAAAAACTGTCATCAATTTAATCATAACCAAATATAAAAAAATAACAATAACAAACTCAAATATATATAAATGTTATAATTTTTGTTTGAAATCATTTTTATTATTTTTATTATTCGTTTCTATATATCTAGCATACATATAAATTTATTTATATTTATTTAATTATTTATGTATTTAATATAGTAGCTAAATTAGTGGATAAAATTTTCTTAAAAATTGCATTAAAATTCAACGATAGTGGTAAAATTTAAACCGAGAACGTATTAAATTTTTATGTAAATAAATTGACTTAGATGATTTGGTTTAAAATCATGTTAATAAAAAAATTTAAATATCATCCTAATTAGATAGATAAGATAAAATATAATTTTTTGAATGGATTATTTAATTTGCATAATCGAAAAAGATAAATTCTAAACAATTCCTAATAAAATTATTATGTAAAAATTTTTAAAAATAAAAAATTGTAGAATTCAATTATAAAAACATAAATATTTTTGTTAGTATATATTTTGTTAATTTTTTTAAATATATATTAATATTGCCCCAGTAAAATATTTTTTGGATCAACCACCGGTAATAAGTATGCAATTATATATGAATAGGGGACTTTGATTAAACATTTATATAGACATATGTATTACCAAACGCATATTCTGATATTTGAGAATTAATGTAAACTCTTTATGTCTTTGTCACTCCTATTGGCATTTGACCGATTCAAAATCTTGAAGCCACCCATGGCAGTTTCCTTGCTATTTCTGATGATATTATATCATACAGTGGAAATAATCTAACATATTTATCCAATAAAATAAAATGTTGTATCCATTTAGGATTTGAACGGGATGTATTTTATTTTGGTTTTTTAATTTTAGTTTTTGAATTTTAGTTTTTAGTTTTTGGTTTTTGGTTTTTGAATTCTTATTCTATAGTATTTGAAAACTAAAAAAAAATAGTTTTGATTTTTTTTTCACTAAAATATCTTTCCAAATTTATAGGAAAAAAAGTAATTTTATTAAAACTAATGATATTTTTTTTCGTTTTTGAATTCAAAAAACTTTAAAAACTTCAACCATTCAAGGTCTTAGTCCATTATATATCAATAATACCTTAGTTTATCTCAAATATACCTGTCGGATTTACTAATTTTCGTTTTTTCGATTCTACTATAATACCTTTCCATGAAGATATTGACAAGAAATAATTTTTGATTAAAAAATAAATAAATTTTGGTCTTTTATTTGGATTTTAGTTTCTAAATACATTTTTCTACATCCATATTTAACAGGATTATCTCCCAAAAATTTCTAAAAAAAAATTATAATTTGGATTATCTAATTTGCTAAATAATCTCCCCAACAAAGGTGGGATCCTCGATACTAGCTTTCATTTCCAGGGATCCGAGAAGAGTAACAGGTGAGCTTTTGATGTTTCCGAACATCTGATCTTACACAAATACGTACACCACACATTAACGTTACAGAGACACAAACTCAGAGAAAACCCAAATTACAGTAAATCATACAATGCTATATATATCCTTTATACTGCAAATTAAACTTTGTTCCACCCCTCTAAGCCACCAATTTTGAACAACAATTTCATTTCCGATCCGACAAAAGTAGTGGCGGATCTGTTGGAGTCGGCCGTCTTTCGCATCTATATGTACAATATGTATATATGTATATGTATAGTTCAAAGGGATAAAATTACTGAAAAAATAACAGTGTTGCCGCAACAAAAGGAAAAAGATGGTTAATGAATCTGGGATCGAACTTGATGTAACACAAAGCTCCTCCTCTCCCCGGCACAAACAAGATAACATATCAAGATCTCGAAATATCCTCCAATATTCAAAAGAGGCATACCAACCATGCAATCGATCCAGAAAGGAAACAAGAAGAAAATCAACACAAAACAGTAATCAATTTCTCCGCATGTGAATTGGAGAGCATGAAGATATCAACCGAGTAACAAATGGAGAAGCATAGATAGAAAGAAGCATAACAAGGGAACCGGAGCGAAAGTGGCCGGAAGAAGACAAGCCAAATACCCAAAAAATACGGAACTCGAGACTATTGGGTTTTGGCGGCGGAGATGAACACCGTACCTTGTCAACAAGATGGCGAACAGTAACGTGGATGCGTAGAATCCAAATGGTAGGGTTCCGTGGACTGGACCGTCAAGTCCCCTTAGCTTTTGGGAGAATGACTTTAACAAGACGAAGAGAATGTCCAGCAAAAATTCCATGTCGCTGTCAATATCGTGGAAATATTGCAAATCTAACACCTAATCAAACCAAAATGTTCGATAAATTGCGACAGAATTTGTCTTGCCAAGTTTATATATATGGTAAAAGCCAAATCCTTGAAACGGGTTGGAGATTTTAATGTATTCTTACCATGGAATATACAGCATTATATATCGTATACTTACCATGAAAACATACACAAGTCAAGTCGTCGCAAACATATTCCTGTAGTATATGAACAAGTGTGTTACAATGATAGTTTTGACTTTGACCATGTCATGGTACAAGAGAAGATACTGTTAACTTGCTTTGTCTAAGCCACAGGTACAGAACTTAAGTATATGTATAGAAGATGACAGCGAGTCTGGTGGGCCCTTTTTGGGGATACATGACTCAACTTTCAGAACAAATTTCACCACTGACCGATAGAATGGATGGGACCGAAGAGCAATAGGAATTGTCCGAGCCAACAGAACATGGATTCCCAGGATGAAGCCTGTAACAGTTGATGGGTCTGACCCTACTTCACATCTTATCTCTGGTTCGGACAATGGGTGTTCGACCTGTTCCTTAACTGGTCATCTTCTTCCACGTTGGCCATGGACTCGCCTCTAATGATGGAAACCACAGCGGAAAGTTTGAAACTTGATAGAACAGGAGGCAGAAGAAAGCAGATGCCGAACCTTGTTGTCCATTAACGGCGAAACCAGAAGCACACCCCTTCCTCTCGTGGAACCTCTTAGTTTGGTAATGGTGGGTTTTGAGGATACGCATGGAGAAGACGAAGTCAACAACCAAGCAAGAAGCGCGACTTTTGTTTCAGATTTATCTCCTTAGCTCAGCTCTCGTTTTGTGTTTGTGTAGAGATCAAATGTTACAAAAAAAGTTCATGTATTTTGAATTAATTTCGTTTTTGCCACTCTTGGTGATCGTTTCAACCTTGTTCCGGTTTAATTCATACCGGTCGCTAATTCCAACTTTAACAATCATTAGAAAAAACAACTTTACTATTTTAAGGGTTATAAAAATGCCATTATATTTATTATGAAACATATATTTAAAGTTTTGTTTATGGAGATTACAATTTTCTGGAGGATAATTCAACGGAGGACCAAAATAAATCAAAACCAATTAAAAACCAACGGTAAAACTCGGTTCGGTCTGATTTAGACATAATTTAACAGCGTCTTGTTGAGGTTAATTACATTTTTGCCACTGTCGCCTCTTTCCATTTTGCCCTTTATAAGAGCCCCCCAAATCAAAGGCTGGGTTGCTGTCTACGTTCAGTCTCGCTAACAGATTCTACAAAAATAATAATAACTATAGAAATATTAGTAATTATATATATATATAACAATAAATTAGTTTTCCATTTCAATTGGAATATTTTTATTAGGATTTCGATTAGTAACATGAATGACCAACGAAAGTTTTGATATAATATTATTTTATTAATAATTTTGAAATAGTAAAAAAATTTGAAATTTGAATTTAATTCAATTTTGTCGTATTAGTTAATCGGATTAAGTTTTTGAGAAATCAATCGCCATATCAGAGATTAAAAAATGTAAAGTAACTGATTTTTTATTTATATTTGTAAACTAAATATTTTTGTAAAATTATATCTAATAATAGTCGTAAATAAATTTAATTAAAAATGTAAAGTAACTAGCTTTTTATTTATATTTATAAACTAAATATTTTTTGTAAAATTATATCCAACACTCATTAATTGATATGTAAACGTATTTATTAGTGCAAAAGTTAAAAATATAATAGGAATTTTATTTTGGATCAAGTAGATGGACGGTTCGAAGAGCACAAGTGACAAGCCCCGAGGGGTCATATTATAATTTGGCCTTGGGACTTGCAATTCCAAATACCTACCAAAAAAAAACTCTTGGAATAATGGAATCTCCTTTAATTTTTTTTATAATAGTTTATATTTATTTAAATATCTTATCATATATGTTTACCCTATGCTTTATTTATATGCGTTTTAATTGTTTCAACAGTGCAAGAGGAGGTCGAAATCATTTGCATTCATTGGGCGGGTTTTACCATGCACATCATCCCATCATCACCACATGTCTTTTTTTTTATTTTTTTTTACTATAGAGAACGCCTGTGACTACCTACCCTTGCAAGCGGAGACGAACTTGCCACCACCCGCGCGTAACAGTTCCCATGGACTTCAGTCCGGCGGACCTGGCCACCAAGCGCGTCTAACGCTCGGGCCGTAGTTGGACTTAAGCGCCTGCAGGTCAAACCCCACGCCCACGCGCACGAGCCTGCAACACGCGCGGAGGAGGTAAATCAGCCCATTATGATGGGCTGACAGACGAATAGGTCAAAGGTAAGGAAGAGCGATGAGAGGATTCGAACCCTCCACCTCAGGGTGATGCACCCTGCTTCCTTACCACCTGGCCCCGAAGGACTCATCACCACATGTCCATATTATTATAACTTGTATCTCTTTAATTTATATTTGTCAATCAAATTGTTTCATATAAACGAATATTTTCGGGTTTCATTTAATATTTTAGATTTGATTCTGCTTTTTAAAAATTATATACATTGGTTTTTATGTTTTTTATGCAGAACTCGATTCTGAATTTCATTTATCTATTAATTTTTATTAAGAATATACAAAAATCATATAAAATCATTTTTATGTTATTTTCATTTCATATTTGATTTGGTTTAAATATATATATATAGTCAAATTTTAATTAACATCAGAAATAATTGAATTAAAATATATATACCTACGATTTATAGATTCTAGTAAAAAAGACAACAATGTAGTCTAATTTGAAATTGATATAAATTTAATTTTGAATGAGTCTATAGATATAACGAATTAAAAAGTTTAAATGGATCAGTTTTTTTATAACAATAAAAATAGTAGTTGTTTTATAAGTTTGGATATGGGTGAGAGATTTTTCATTCGAATTTCGTTTTACTCAAAAGCGATCTCTTTGGTTCATGAAAATCGTGTGACAATATATCCCATACTGGAATGTTAATAAAATTGAGTGATTTTCCATGGAAAATATTTTTAAAAAATCTCATGACTAAAGAAAACTGCAAAAAGAGAAGGAAAAAAATCCCTTTGTACCATTAATTTAAAAATAATAAGATATAATATTTAACAACCCATTTTTTTTAATTCTATTATTATTAAATAAGTTCGCAATTGGAACTCTGTCGCATGCCTTATTATGCCCTTTTATTAGGACACGCCCTTTAGGATAGTTTTTTTTTTATTTCCTTTACACACTTTATACATATATTTTTTTTAATCTTTTGATAAAGTTTATTACAATAATATGTTCACTTTCTTTTGCTCATATATATATATATGTATATATATATATTAGGCAAACAACACACTCTGTTCTATTTCTATACCATGGTCTTGAAAAAAAAAACCCTTATATGTGAGAATTTTGTAAGGACTTCAACTATTGGGCCTAAAATATTCAGCTATACGCCCAATAAGGCCCAATAAACATCGTATATCTATACCCATGGCCCAGTTATAGTGGGCTCCACATTCCTAAACCCGGATCTTGAGCAGGAAAGTAAATAGGGTTCATGCATTGTCTACATATTTTTGTGAATTTATGGTATAATTTCGTCTTTACAATGTTTTTTGTGGCAAAAGTTTAAATGACTTGTGGCAGAAATGTCGGTCGGATATCTCCTTGTTCATAGGTTTTTTTCTTTTTATGAAACAAAATGTTGTTTTCTGTCTCTCCATGTATATAACAGAAGATCGATATTTGTTATGGTCAAGGAAATACACAAATTTATTATATTAAATTTAGTGAATCTTGCTTCTTCTTTTTGTTCGGAGAAAATTCCACATAAATTTCTGAATTTGATTAGATGTACCAAATTAAATTCTTAATTTATAATTTGACAAACAAATACTCTAATTTGATTATTTTTTCCAAACTAATACATAAAATAATGACATTATTTTAACATCGTTTTTTTTTATATTGTTTTGGGGCAAAATTAGTTAAATTAGGGTATTTATTTGACAAATTAAGGATTTCATTTGGCACATTTAGTCAAATTCAGAATTTTACAAGGAATTTTCCCCTTTTTTGTTGTCATATTTAAAAGTTATTCGGGTTCGATTTTTTCACTCAAATTAAAATGATAATGGGGAAAAATCAAATTACAAGATGATAGATTTTGCTTTATGAAAATGTGATTGAATGAATCTATGATGAGGATTACATCCGATATATATACAATGCATAAAAGACATAATGACATAAAACATGAAAGAAAATATGGAGGAAACATGGAGGAAAACATGGAGGAAATTAAGTATAATTAGTGGCATAATTTTAGAAAAATAATTGTAATAGATAATAATAATAATATATCAATATACTAACATGTCCCCGCAAGATCGGTGTCGGATAGATATGTAGCACCAATATTATTGCAGTAAATAACCGGCATATGAGAGAACGTGACACCGAGCTCAGAAAGGAGAGACATAAGCCATTGTACCTCGGACGCCGTCGAAAAACTAATTTGTACTCGGCCTCAGTGGAAGATTTTGCAGCAAAGTGTTATTTCTTGGATGACCATGACACATGAGTGCGTCCAAAATAGACAATGTGAACTCCAGTCGAAGAGAAATCATCACGATCACCTCCCCAGTCGACATCCGAAAATGCATGTAGTGAGAGACGAGAGGAACGTGAGATGAAAACTCCGAGGGATCGAGTGCCATTCAGGTATCGGATAATATGTTTGAGGGCTTGCAAATGATCCGAGCACGTGCGATGCTTGTATTGAGATAGTTTGTTGATGACAAATGCAATGCCGGGCCGAGTGAAAAGAAGATATTGTAAGCTACCCAAAATCTGACGGTACTCGGTAGGATCGGCGAGAGGAGAGCCAGAGTTGAGTCGGAGGCTCAAGGTAGATGGGAGCGGGGTTGGTACAACCTTGGCATATGCCATAAAATGTCGTGCAAGAACGTCAGAAATGTACCGTCGTTGAGTGAGGAGAACACCGGTTGATGTGCAGTTGACTTTGACACCAAGAAAGTATGATAATGAGCTGAGATCTTTGATAGAGAACCGACGAGCGAGGACATCAATGAAGCTCTGCACATCCTTCGAGTGGCTACCCGTGATAATGATATCGTCAACGTACACAAGAACATAGATAGTAATAATATCATGGGTAAGAATGAACAATGGGGTATCAGAGAGGGAGTTAACAAACCCGCACTCAAGGAGAAACCGACCAAGTTCATTGTACCACGCTCGGGGAGCTTGCTTGAGGCCGTAAAGAGCTTTATGGAGCTTGCATACGAAGGATGGCTGATCTTTGTCGATGAAGCCTGGCGGTTGAGTCATGTATACATCATCGTCAAGAGTGCCTTGAAGAAACGCATTATTGACATCAAGTTGGCGAAGAACCCAACCTTTGGAAACCGCAATGCTCAAGACAACACGGATTATGGCATGTTTGATGACAGGACTGAATATGTCTGTGTAATCAATCCCAGGCCGTTGGTGAAATCCCTTGGCCACAAGACGAGCTTTGTACCTATCAATAGAGCCATCAGAGTGTCGCTTAGTACGGAAAACCCACTTACAACCAACCACGTTATAAGATGGTCGAGACGGAACAAGAGTCCAAGTGCCATTGCGAAGCAAAGCATTGAACTCCTCAGTCATAGCATCATGCCACTTTGGATCCTTAAGAGTTTGCGAAACACACGTAGGTTCCACGTCATGGTTTGGATGAAGGGAATAGGTAAGATAACCTTAGGGTGAGGTTTAGAGATGTTGTTTTTGGAGCGAGTAACCATTGGGTGAGTGTTTTGTAGGGGAACAAGAGGTGGTGGTGGGTCAATGAGTATATGAACGAGTGAGTCAGTGAGCAAAGTTTGGGGTGGTGGTTCGATAAGATGGGATCGGGAGGGTCATGAGGCATCGAGTGCGGAGAAGGTTGAGGAGGTAGCAAAGGCGGCAAAGAGCAGGTGAGAGGCATTGAGGAGTTCCTTGCGAGTGACGGAACAACACGAGAGACCAGCTCAGGCGATGACAGTGTGTAAGAATGATCAAACCTGCATGGAACAAGGGAAGACCGAGAGACAGACAAGAATGGAGAAGAGTCAACCGGAGAGTGAGAGGTTGAAATAAGCCTAGAGCAAGAAAATTCTGACTCAACAAACTCAACATGACGAGAGACATATAGACGAGAAGTGGCAACATGTAAACAAAGGAAAGCACTTTGGGTGAGAGAGTAACCCACAAAGACACAAGGGGTTGATCGAGGTTGTAGTTTATGACTAGAATAAGGATGAAGCCACGGGTAGCAAAGACAACCAAAGGTACGAAGTTTAATATAGTTTGGAGATGACTCAAAAAGAACCTCAAAAGGGGAGCGACCGTGAAGGACCGAAGTGGGGAGACGATTGATCAAATAGACTTCGTCGGAAAAGCAAAGTTCCAAAGGTCCAAAGGGATGGATTCCCGAGATAAAAGTGTAAGTCCGGTTTCAACAACATGACGATATTTACGTTCCGAAATACCATTATGCTCGGGTGTGTGGGGAGGATAAGTAAGATGTGAAATACCATGACACGAAAGAAAATCTCTAAGTGCAATATATTCTTCATCATTATCCGAATAAAGAGTGACAATTTTGGTTTGAAAGCGATTTTCAACAAGAGATTTGAACTTTAGAAAAATAGTCGAAACATGAGATTTGTGCCGCATAGGGTAAAACCATGTATATCGGGTAAAATGATCAACAAAAATAACGTAATACTTGTAGTCGTCAAAAGAGGTGACGAGCGAAGTCCATACATACGTCCGAATATAAAAGTTCAAGAGGTCCAAGTGAGGTAAGCGTGGAAGTAGAAAAATGACGTTTATGACTTTTAATAATAAGACAAGAATCACAAGACAATGGATGACTCGACAAAGAGGACAATGGAAGAGAAAAACGTGAGATAATAGAGTTTAAAACATCTTGAGATGGATGACCTAATCTAGAGTGCCACTCAGAGAGAGAGGTCTTGACACTCGAAAGAGCAAGAGCCGAGGGCTTATTGGAGGATACATACAAGGAATGGATAGTCGGCCATTCATACACACCGCCATTAAGGGGCCTGGTTAGTAGTGGTGCCCCTGTGTTGAGATCCTTCACCTGAAAGAAACGAGAAAAGAATTCCACCGAAACATTGTTAGAATAACAAAGCTGATGAATGGAGATGAGGTTCTTATGCATGGTAAGAACACAAAGGACATTTTGAAGATTAAGACGACGAGAGCTAGAAGGAAGAGACGAGGAACCAGTGTGCGTTATGGCAAGCCCGGAGCCATTGCCAATGATAACTTCATCTCCGCCTTGGTAGGGTGAATGGAGAGATAAATTAGCAAGGTCGGTAGTGACATGGTATAAGACTCCCGAGTCGAGCAACCAAGATGATGGTTAACAGGGGGAGACAGTTGCGGTCTGAGCCAATGGTTTCCAAGGACTAGTGGTATGAGGTGGACTGGAGTCGGCAGGAGAGCGAGCAACCGAAGGAGGAAGCAGGCGGCATGTTCGGGCACTATGCCCTTGAACACCGCATAGTTGGCATTTTCCGAGGTATCCTCGAGACTGTGTACGCCATGGTTGAGATCGGGATTGAGTTGAGCGAGAACCCTGAGCAAGAGAAGGTCGGGCCATTGATGAAGGCTGGGGACCAAAATCAGTAGGAGGATGCCAATGAGATCGAGGTGTATGTTATCCCGCATAAGCCGAAATAGGAGAATCTGAGAGATGTATAGCAGCAAGATCGACATCAAGACTCAACAGTTTCTCATGTAACTCGACAAATGAGATTGGAGTGTCTCGAGAATGTACGACATCTTTGATATACTTGTACTCAGCACCGAGGCCAGTGAGAATTAGATCAATGAGATCCTCATGATGTTGGTTGTAATGCTCTAGGATGATCCGTGATATGACATTTTGACTTTGTATTGATTCATTGATTTATGAATGCATTACATTCCCGTTATATGATTGGCATGTTTGTTATATTTCGGTATCCTTGAATCATTACAGAATGATTCTAAACTCCCTAGTCAGTCAATATTGTGGGAACAATGTTGAATTAAGACTAGCATGAGGTGTGATCGATGCATTGGATGCATGTCACAATCATGGGTACTCGTTGTGAACGAGTGACTGGATGACCCGCATGAGATTGTCACATGGACAGAGTCATGACTTGAATCTCATAAAGCGGTTCGTTCTTGGATCCTCAGACCTGAGATGTCTAGAGTATCTGATATGAGGAGTGGCGTGTCTTGACTGCGTCAAACGTCGTCTTTAACCGGATGATTATAACGGCGTTGATCAGACACGTTCACGAATCATATGGAGATAGTAGACATGCAATATGGGACTTGTCACCTCCTTAACAGGAGAGATATCGCTGGGCCCTCTCGTGGAAGTCGGACTATGAAAACGCGTGGCCACGCTATAGATGAAGTTGCATCTATTTTATTAGTCGATTTGCCAAGACGAGAAAGCAGTTGAACTTGAAGGGTGGCTCAAACCATGCCCTTGTTCAACTTATGATATCGTGAGACAAAGGATCAGAATTCGAGCTGTTAATGCCTTGGTTAGATCACCTCTAACTCAATTCTAAATGGGTGGTCATGGCGTCTTGCTAGAGGCTAACCATGACTTGTGGTTCGGGAAAGGTTCTCGAGGCTGCTGCCACTGCGAATGGGCCTACAGGGTCACACACCAATAGGGATGGACTTATACGTGAAGAATACGAAGAATGGAAACGAGATTTGACCGAAACAAGCATGAAAAGGAGTTTTCAGTGCGTTGGTCCGGAGCTAACCAAGTTTGGTCAGCCCC
>NW_010960187.1:3458297-3460844 GCF_000463585.1 Tarenaya hassleriana | reverse complement strand
TCGGACTGAGCAGGCGAAGAAGGAAACTTGGTCCGGAGCTGACCAAAACTTGGTCAGCCGGACCAAGCCTTCAAGTCAGCCGGTCCGCGTGCCTCGGACTAAGCTTGGTCCGCCGGACCAAGCTCCTGGTCCGGCGGACCGGGATCTGGGAAAGTTTCCAAAATTCGATTTTAGGGTTTTCTAATCTTATTTAAGTTTAGGGTTTCGTCTAAACTTAAAGAGAGCCGACCAAAAACTCAGAGAAATACCCTAGAACTCTAGAGAAGCTGTTCTCTTGGATTTCTATTGTCCCGGGATTGGATCTCGTCTCTTGATTACCCTTTTCTTCACTAATCCTAGCAGATTCGTTCCAAACTGTTTGGAATCCTTCCCGTCGGTGTAGATACGTGTAGAGGAGCTGTACTTTCAGCTCTTGGTGATTTAGAACAGGCCCCGGATCGAAACAAACTCCAAGTCTCATCGAGAACGAGGTAAGTAACGATTCCCTCGGTGATATACACGATCTTTTCGGGTTCTGCGAGTTTGGTTGCGTGTGACGTTTGACTAGGTTTAGATTTTTCTTCCGCTGCATGAAACCTAGTAAACCAAACCCTAGATCGATATGATCGCATGCTAGAAACCCGTAGATACCCAACACATGATCCATAGGTTTGCCGAGAAATGCAAGCTCGTCCGCTTTAATCTTGAAAAAATTCATATAATCGTTGACGGTTTTGGTCTTTGAGTTATTTGATGTGGCCACGGCTAGATCGGCCATAGGTTTGGGCGAGAGTAGCCCATGCATCTGCAGTAGAGGTGGTCGACACTACGAGAGCTTGACATGGACTTGAGATCGCACCGAGGAGAGCCGAGAAAACAAGATGGTGCTGACGAAACCACGACTTATAGGTCGGATTAGGAGATAGTACATTGTTGGTGATGATAGTGGTAACCGGCACTTTGGCCGCATCGAAGAAGTCTTCGAGGTTGTATCCTTGGAGTAAGGCACGAAGTTGAATACTCCATGTCAAGTAGTTCATGGCCATGAGTTTCGAAACATTCGAACACTACAAAAATACAATCCATATGCGACGGAAACATACGTCGCACAGCGAACAAATATCCGTCGCAACACCTTGTTTGCGACGGATAACGACGGGGACAAATCCGTCGGTACAGAGCTGTCGCAAATTTGTTTCAGTCGGTTAACCGTCGCACAATTACGACGGACAATTCCGTCGTATTCCATCGTTAATTTACCGACGGATATAAAACCGTCGTAGACCGTCGCGTTTATGTTTGTCGCACATTCCGACAGACTTATCCGTAGCAAACGTTACCGACGGAATCTATCCGTCGTATATGCGTCGCTTTCTTGATTTCCGAACGTAACGACGGATTACGGTCCGTCGCAATTAACTGTGACGGATTACGACAGATTATATCCGTCGCAACATTAGTAAAAGTAATTAAAAAAAAACAAAAAATTTATAATTAATTTAAATATTTTAAAAAATAATTTTAAAAACAAATTCATAAATTAGAAATACGAATTAATTAAAAACAAAACAAGTTTCATAATTAAGAAAAAGTATAATACAATAATTTAGAAAGAGTTATAATACAAAGATGTCTATGGATCAACCGGTGTATCATTGCCGAGATTGGCGGATGCGTCCTCCGGATCGTCCTGAGGATCATCTGGCTGCCGAGATGTCGTCGGAAAGTCATACTGGTCGAATATAGGCGGCATGAACGGTGTGAGGCGCTGCATCATCTCCTCGAAGCGTACGATCCTCGCTTCGGTCTCGGAGAGCTTCTGTAGCTTCTCCCGATGTTGCTCGAACTCCTCGATCTTCGCCCGGGCCTCTGCCAGTTCTGCAGTCGTCCGCTCTTGGGAGCGTTTCAACTCTTCCATTTCACGCATTAGCGCGACATGGTGAGTAATCGCCGGAGCAGAAGTTTCTCCCCCGCCCAGTTGAGATGCCAAGGTGCCGACACCATAGATACGGCCCTTGGCATCCGGATGGACAACCTATACAATGAATGAAAAATTAGCATACAATCATATATTTTTAAAATTCAAAACTATTAATTTTATAAATATTTACCTCTAGATATAGGCTGTTAACTTCGGTTGTCGAGAGTTGTGTAGAAGCAGTACTCTCGTCCATCTGGGAGACTTTATCGTCGATCTTGGGCTGCACCAACTCCTCGATCTGTTGGACCCGCTCATTCACATATGTACCGTCCGATCGACGGTGTGTGTCCTGAAGAACTCGTAGAACCGACGGTTCTACACCTTCTTTTTGAGCCTAAAAACAAAATAATTATAATTACTAAATTTTTTAAATAAATATAATTATTAATATAAAAGTTACTTACTATATCCATTGGACTCTGGCGAAAGATCTTCTACCCTCGGTATGAGTTGCTGGTGCGCGGTCCCCCACAGATCGAGACCGTCGGTTGGCTGAGGCGACCCGACTCTTCTCTGCTGCATCATCTGAGTCCCAGTGAGCCAGGAGAAGGCTCCAAACACCCTCGCTCATCCACAATGGCTTGTTT
>NW_010960187.1:3457119-3458135 GCF_000463585.1 Tarenaya hassleriana | reverse complement strand
TAAATGCACAAAACCAACGCTCCAGAGTCGCTGGAGGGACACGAGTGATACTGAGTCAAGGACCCTGAAAATCACTCCGGAAGATGCTTACAATTTTCTTCCGTATCTGGGACTGACGACCGAACCTATGCGAGTATATAAATATACTTAGTTATATAACTGTAAACGTTAATATAAAATTTAGAAATGAATTGTTACAATGTTCCTTACCATAAAGTACCGTTGGTTAGCTCTGGGCTAAGGTGCGGTCTCGTCGTACGACGATCCTCGGATGCGAGGATTTCTCGGAGTGATACTGATGAATCACGCGAACAACCTTCATGTGAAGGTTGCTGTGTGGATTGACCCGTGAAAGGCTGATCCAAACGAGGTGTGGGTATTGGGGGCTGCTGAGAAGTAAGGGTAGAAGGACTAGAAACACCGAATCCTCGTCCGCGAGATCGGACTCCGCTACCCGATCTACTCCCGGAACGTGACTGACTCATCTACATATAGAAATTCTAAACCCTTTAAACCGTAAATCGTAACATCTAACTTGACCCTAAACCCTAAACCCTAAACCCTAAACCCTAAACCCTAAACCCTAAACCCTAAACCCTAAACCCTAAACCCTAAACCCTAAACCCTAAACCCTAAACCCTAAACCCTAAACCCTAAACCCTAAACCCTAAACCCTAAACCCTAAACCCTAAACCCTAAACCCTAAACCCTAAACCCTAAAATCAGAAACCCTAAACCCCAAACAAAACCCTAAACCCCAAACGAAACCCTAAACCCCAAATGAAACCATAATCCCTAAATTAATAATTGGAACCCTAATACCGAATTTAAACCATAATACCATAACCCTAAACCCTAAAATCAGAAACCCTAAACCCAAAAAAAACCCTAAACCCCAAACGAAACCCTAAACCCCAAATGAAACCATAATCAATCAATTGGTAATTGGAACCCTAATACCGAATTTAAACCATAATACCGTAACCCTAAACCCTAAAATCAGAAACCCTAAACCC
>NW_010960187.1:3454707-3455982 GCF_000463585.1 Tarenaya hassleriana | reverse complement strand
AGGGAGAGAAGTCACCGTTTTCGCGTCGAGGCGGAGAAGAAAGAAGAGGAATCCCGATATGTATTACACATTGCGACGGAACTTAACCGTTGGAAACCGTCGCTAATGTTTGAACACAAGGCCATTAGCGACGGAGTATCTTATGTAACGACGGAATATATCCATCGCACACGGATTTTAAAATTTTCAAAAAATTTGCGAAAATTTCAGAGGCGGAAAAATACCGACGGATATCGACGGATAATATCCGTCGCAAAATAGAAAAATAATAAAAAAAAATTAAAATAAAAATACACACATTGAATAATTAATCAAATGAACCATACGATGATGTTTCCGTTGTTTCGGGATTGGTGTCTTCACTGCTACCGCCTTCTTCATCGAGGTTTCCAATTTCTAGTTCTTCAACTATCCCTTGTTCCACTACTAGACTCTCCACATCAATTGTTTCCGCGACAACTATAACTGTGTGTTCTTCCTGTAGCGGGCTTTGTTCCACTGATCCGTCATATGTAATGGTCCCTCTTGGATTAATCTTGATAACGGCCTTCCAATCAATGTCACTTCTTCGTGTTTTATCTCTTGGATAAGGGATAAAACATACCTGATCTGCTTGGGATGCCAGTATAAAAGGGTCGTATTTTCTATATCGACGGGAGTAACAAATATCAGTGATCCCTGATTTGTTGATCCGTATTCCGCGTCCCGGCGTCGGATCAAACCAGTCACATCTGAAAATCATCACTTTGAGTCCAATATGACCCGGATATTGTACTTGGAAAATTTGCTGAAGAATGCCATGGAAATCTGGTTCATCATCCGAAGCACAATAACTCGAGCCTTTCACACATATACCATAATTTGCCGTCGAACGATGTTGCCCATGTTCATATGTATGAAATAAATATCCTCTTGTAGAGAACATTGGCCAACATTTGACCAGCCGAATGGGACCTTGAACTAACTCGTGTAACCACAATGGATGATCTTCTTGCGATGATTCAATCTGTAAAAAAAAATCAACCAACAATTTGGCATGTGGTTAGTGTTCTTCCCTATGCGATATTATTTAATTTACTTATTCGATTTACGTACAAATTCTTTTAACCAGGTTGCGAATCCGTTCTCTTTAATCTGGCTTAATTGATCATCATTCACATCACCGTACGTATTGAATACCTGATCATCAAAAATCCTACAAAAAACCACAAGACAAATTATATAAGTTTAACTGACCATTCAATTAAAAAATAAATACGTATATACACACCTTTC
>NW_010960187.1:3431699-3454225 GCF_000463585.1 Tarenaya hassleriana | reverse complement strand
ACAATATTAATGTATATACGTACCTAAACTGAACCGGACCGCCGAGTTCCGCTTCTCGTGGTAGATGAATTGGCAGATGTTCCATCACAGCAAAAAAAAAATGGTGGGAATATCTTCTCTTAATTGCACCAAATTAGAACAATATTTTGCTTCATCAACTGGACGTCTTCATTTTTCAATGTCCGACTACAGATTTCCCGGAAAAAGTTACTAATTCCTACGGTTCAAAAACATGAGGTTATAAATACAATATCAACATATAACTAAATCACACGTGTAAAGATCTTAAGTAATATTAAAATCGCTACTACGAAACAAAACATACATGATATAGCTTGGTTGACATGTTCCGAAAGTATCTCTGCAAATGCAATAGGTAACAATCGTTGCATGAAGACGTGACAATCATGACTCTTCATACCTGTTAATTTTTTTCCTCCGAGGTCAACACATCGCGAAATATTTGACGAGTAACCATCAGGAAATTTCACATCTTCCTGTAACCATCTAAAAAAGTTCATCTTCGCTTCTCCAAACACACGGAAAATTGGTACCGGCGCCTTTCCATCAGGTGTAAGTTCCAAATCCTTCCTCGAACAAATCAACTCTATATCCTTCCTTGAGTTGATATTGTCTTTTGTTTTCTGAGCAACGTTCAACACTGTATTAATGATGTTATCGAAAAAATTCTTTTCGATATGCATAACATCAAGATTGTGTCGTAATTTATGATGTCTCCAATATGGCAATTCCCAAAATATACTCTTCTTATGCCAGTTGTGATAATCACCATATCTTTCAATCGGTAAATGACCGTTACCACCAACCACTGATGTAGTAGATAATCCATGTGACCGAACACATTCTTCGATTCGTTCAAGTAAAATTTCATCCCCGGTATGTTCAAGTGGCGCAGAATCAACAACAACTATATTTCTTCGAAAATTCTTCTTGTTGCGTCGTAACACGTGATTTCTTGGTAGAAAACGCCGATGGTTATCAAACCAACTCATTTTTCGTCCGTGCTGCAACCAAAATGCATCAGTTTCATCCATGCAATATGGACACGCTAGACGACCATGTGTTGTCCAACCTGACAACATAGAGTAAGCTGGAAAATCACTAATCGTCCATAAAAGAACTGCTCGAAGCAAAAAATTCTGCCTCACCGACACATCGTATGCAGTGACACCTACACTCCACAACTCATTCAACTCTTCTATCAACGGTTGAAGAAACACGTCTAAACTTCTTCTAGGATGTGTAGGTCCTGGAACCAGTACTGAGAGGAATAAAAACTCTCTACTCATGCACATTCCGGGTGGTAGGTTGTACGGTGTTAGAATCACCGGCCATACAGAGTAGTTCCGACCCGACATTCCAAATGGATTAAACCCATCTGTGCATAACGCTAGATAAACATTTCTAGCCTCTTGAGCAAAATCAGAAAATACCTGTTGGAAATGTTTCCATGCTAACCCGTCTGATGGATGATGATTTCCCCTTCTGGAGTACAATGTTCGTCGTACCACCTCATATGTGATGCGGTTTTCTCAAACTGATATAATCTCTTCAATCGATCTGTAATAGGCATATAAAACATTCTTTTCAATGGAATCAACTTGCCTTTTTTGGATGCTTTTCGTCGTGGCCGATACCGATCCTTCCCACAGAACCGACATTGCATCAATCCTTCGTCGTCCTTCCAAAAAATCATGCAGTTGTTTTCGCAAACATCAATCTTTTTATACGGTAGCCCCAACTTCCGCATCAGACTCTTCATCTCATAATACGATTCTGTTGCAGTATTACCTTCTGGTAGATATTGTTTGAACATCTGACTAAATCCGTTCATACATTTCTCCGGAATATTGTAATCAGTCTTCATGTTCATCAATTGTGACGACAACGACAATCTCGATAGACCTTCAATGCATCCTTCATATATTGGAGTGCTCGATGTATTAAGGATCTCGTAGAACCTTTTAGCCTCGGAATTTGGCTCTTCTTCCTCCCCGTAAGACGATTGACCGACATTGGGAAACGCATCAAACACCATTTCTGAATACGGATTTCTTTCTCCTTGTTGAAATTCGTTTGGCTGCTCATCGATAATGACTTGATTAACTACACCATATGAAGACGTCGTGTCCAATGTTTCTCCGTGAGCTAGCCAAACATAATAATTGGACATGAACCCTCTTCGATATAGATGATTCCAGACTTGCTGAATACACTGCCATTTCGTATTTTCACACTTCACACACGGACATGGAAGTTTCGATCCTTCGATATATGACGGTTGAGATGTAACAAACGCCATAAACGTTTGCAACCCTTCTTCAAAATCTTTGCATATTTGATTTGTGTATGGATCTATTCTTTCATATATCCATCTTCTTGTATTGAAAGACATTTTTTTTCTGTGTTTTTTTTGTTTAGTGGGATTTTTTTTTCGCTTGTCGATGGTGATCTAAACGCGCGGGGTAATATTCTTGAGAATTGCGACGGACTTGCGACGGACTTGCGACGGATGTCGGCACACGTTTTTCACCTAACCCTACGACGGATACCGACGGACTACCGAACAAATGACGGAATGCGACCGTTTGCGACGGACTTTCTGAGCAAAAAAAACAGGTTTCTTACCTAACTATACGACGGAGACGGTGCGTCGTATATCCGTCGCTAAAAACGACGGACTGCGTCGAACTTTTCCGTCGTAACACTTGCGACGGAGAAGACGGTCGGTATCCGTAGCCACTTGTTATGACGGATAGTCCGTCGAATATTTCCGTCGGAATTCCCTCGTTTTCGGTCGCAAAGATTTTGCGACGGAATAGTCCGTCAAATTCCGTCGTCTTATGTTGCGACGGAAACCTACGGATTACGTCAGATTGTTTTCCGTCTGTATCGTTAGCCGTCGTTAATTTTAGTGCGACGGACATATCCGTCACAATGTCCGTCGTATTTTAGCGCTTTTTTTGTAGTGGCATACCCCGGAAGAAGTTTGTTGCCGAGGCTGTAAACAACCGTAGGAACAATTAAAATGACCCATAGTTTTGCCACCTCCATCTTGATGAAGAAGCGGTGGAACCAGCCCTTGCCCTCCGATTCGGCGTCCGCTGAAACGGTGATATTGTAGTTATTGACAGTGATAGCAATCTGACGAGCATCGAGTTCGGTTAAAGGGGGGCCATGGACTTGACCTCCTCCTCCGTTCCAATTCTTCACCACTAAGTCAACGGCGTTCCGAAGCGTTGCCCCTGGGGAAGGAAGAGAATAAATAAATTTTGGTCGTTTAGTTTCTAAGTACATTTTTCTACATCCATATTTAACAGGATTATCTCCCAAAAAAACGTTTATTGCGAAGAAAATTATAATTTGGATTATTTAAAGAGCGGGAGAAGGGTTATGTGGAGGTTGGGATTCGTTGAACGTGGAGGGGGGGGTGATTGCGGTTCCATTTTCCAAGTTGATCGACACCTCGTCTGATCTTGATGATTCGGATTCACCGCGGCTTCCCAGGAGCCGCCTGCTGCTGGTAGGAGAAATTTCAGGGAAAGGATCTAAGCTATTGGGAGATCCAAGCGCCATAAGAGTCCGATTTCAGAGAGATCGAAGATCGGAGGTGAATTGTCTAGCTAGTTCAGTTGGCGAATTTTGGTGGAAATGTGAAGGGTCCCTGTCCCTTGGCCTTGCATGATATAATAAAGTCGAGGGACTAAACAGTAAATAAGCACCGAAACCCTAGAAAGAACAATTATTATTTTATATAAAAATGGTAACTTGTATTAAATTAGGGCTACAAACCCTATCCCACCGGAATAGCGCTCTTCTCTCTGTAAGAACTCTTCCCTCCTCCAGGAAAAATTTAAGTGGGAAAAAGGTTGTCGTGGGTTTAGCTGAAGTCTTTCATCTCACGGAAAAATCTTCACTAATTCGTTAGAGGATTAAGCCATTGTGACACGGAGGGTTCTTATGGAACCCTAACAACTTAATTAGAAGGATATATATACTTTCTTTGAGTTTACGATCGGTGATACTTTCTAAGATCCAACAACCATATATATATATATATATATATATATGAGTAGTTTAGAGGTTTTATTTGGAATACACATGAAGCAAAAAAAAAAAAAAACAATTAATGTCACGGAAGAACCAGCTTTTGGGAAACACGTAAGAAACCGAGTTAATCTTTTGTAAACAAGATAGAGATGAACAATGTAACTCTTAATGCATGCAAGACATAGTGGATTCTATATATATAGCAAAAGAGTAGGGTCAGCTTTCATCTTCTCTGGCAATTCCAGAGGAAACCAACAAGGTTTCTGACATTGTAAATCATCGGAATCATCGTAAAAGCTCATGCCCAACAATTCATCAGCTGTGTAAACTCCACAAAGATGCATGTATGTTATAAGAGATCGTACCATTTGACATGCATGTGATGGTTACCATAACTCCACTACAAGGCCTGATGATACTCATCATCATGCTTCGTCGTAGGGTTTATGAACGTTGCGTTCCATTTTCGTTTTTGCAGGTAAACCAGCATTTTTCTAGTCGTCCTCAGATTAAGTAATCCATCAAAAATACAGAGTTGCGTTTTGATATTGATGTCAACGCCAACTCGTAACCATTATAGAACTGGTACTGATGTTGATACACGACAGGGTGTATCTATACACACACACATACATGTATTTGTCTCGCTTTATTTGACCCGTTTTTTTTTCTTACAAAAAGCGTGGGAATGTTTGCTTCAGACGACACTAATTTGACTTGGCAAACTTTTTTCTTATTCTACATTTTTTTTTGTGGAATTAGTTTATTTTTTACATACGTGATAACACAATCAATTTGAATTCCGGGCAGCTGTTAAAAATCTTAGTGAAAGACTAAATTTGTTTGTGACTTTTAAATTTTATTCCAATTTATCACTATATATATACACACCTGCGATTTGATTTAATTCATTGACAATACGGCTTCAACTAGCTTGTTTCATTAATCGGTTAATAGTAACTAATATTAGGATAGGGTTACACTACAATAAATAAAAAGAAAGCCACGTCTCAATTTCCCACTTGACGAAAATAAGTTTTTGGAACAGGAGGAAAAATATATGCTATAATTTAAAAAAAAAAATATTAAATTAGGAAAACAAAATTGAGAATAGCAATTGCTAATATATATTATAGTGGCAGTCACCATTCATGCCTGCTAACGTTCTTAATAACAAAATCAATGTGGTTTTAGAATTATATTCCATTTTTCCATATAGTTTTGTGCTTTTGTTTTTTTATGAAATTCTTTTAATTGAACCATATATGTATAAAGATCGGGCACGTAATTGTTTGTAATGATAAAAAATGGTGGGTCTTTGTTAAAAATAGTTAATTATATGCCGTAAAATTCCTACCAATTTGTTGATATTTATTATTATAAATGTCATTAATCTTCCTGTATTTCCAAGTGTCAACTAAGACTTATGTTTTTTTTTAAATCGCTGGCTAATAATGCTCTCGCAATATGCCATCACAAGGATAGGAACTCACGACCTAAAAAAAAAAGAAGGAAAAAAAAGTTGGCTGTAGAAACTTTCATATATATCCGATATGAATCGTATGCAGAAATGATGACGACATATAATATATACATACATACATATATATAAATGGACACGTTGGCTCAAGATATGTAGACTTCTTCATAGAGAAAACCGCGTTCATTAGAGCAAGACGTATGACCTCGAAGGAAGCATCAAGTAACACTAACGTTTGATAGAGATTCCGACAATAATCGGTCTTTCTTCTGGTTCTTCTTATTCACCTTTAAAAAAAAATCATTTTGATATAAGTTATTTTGGTATAGCATATAAATTTGAAAAGTTAAACACTACTGTTTTTTTCAATATAGGTTAACATTTCATAATTAAGAGAAGGTTTACTGACCCGACAAGAATCTTGGGAACCAAACTTTAAAAAACTGTACGGTTCTTTAGTAAACCAGAATTCGACTGTGCTGTTGATCATCTCCTTAATTAGTATATACCTTTTGGTTTTTAAATGACCTTATCAATTGATCTCAATTTAACGAAGATTGACACGGGCATTATTAATTAAAAATAACATATCTTTGCTATTTTGATTTCAAGACATACCTTTCTCTAACCGTAACTCTTTGGCTCACGTGATCAGAAATATAATCTAATCACATGTTGGTCCTATTGGTCATAACGTGTAATTTATAATGTTTTTATGAAATGATTAGTGAAATATGTTAGAGATGAACATAATGAATTAGTCTGACCAGACTATATTTTTGTCACATGAATTAAAGAGTCACAGTTGGAGAAAGATATACGTTGAACTCAAAATAACGGAGTGTATTTTTGATATAATGCCGCTTTACACACATAAAAAAAACGAAGCTGGTTAGGTGTATTAATGATCTGTTTAGTTACAGCTTAAGGCAGGTTAGTTTGTAACTATAATATTAATATATACGGACGTGTTGCTTCTAACTGAAGAACGTGAATACGCCAGAATTTTTTTATCTTTCTCGTTGTTTGGTGCATGTAGGCTATATATGTGAAAATCCAAAGCCCCGTTTAATGGAATCTTATGAATGTTTAATACGATTGCATTAAGATTTTGTAACATCTCTTCATCTTTTAGCTCTGCCCTACGTGATTGAAACAAACCACACCATACATTATATTAATAACGTTACATGCAAATTAATTAGCTTATTGGCAATACAATACATCAACATTACACAAATATAATTCACATGAAAATACCCTTTTTATCCCTTTGCTCACGCAAAAAGTGAGGTACATACATACATACATACATATATATATATATATATATTCTAATTAATGTTCTGAACGGCCAAGCTAAAGTTCGATTATACAGGCAATGAATCAGTAGGACGCGTGTATATACATGTAAACACACGTATGAACCACCTTAATACGCACCAGAGGGATTCAAGGAAATAGATAACTAAAAATTATCATCATTCATCGGCGAACATTCTGCATCTCGTGACCAGCAGGAGAAACTTCGCGACAGAGGGCATGGCCAGACAGAGCAGAACTATGCTTACAGCTGAGGCGGTGGCCGTTACGCCGAGAAGAAGACAGTACGATGAGGCTTTTGGATAACGTTCATGAAGAGAGATCGAAGTTACAGAACCAAACAACATGAAATTAACAGACAGGATGAAAGCGCAGAACAAGTTAGGGTTTTCTCTGAATATAATGGCGGGCAAGAGACTTCCATCGACCTTCTCGAACGGGATTTGTGATAACGTGAAGACGATTCCGACGACCAAAAGCACAAGGAATCGTGCAATCTCTAATCTGTTGGAAGATATTATCTCCATGGTTTTTCTTCTGACGAGAAAAACCAATTTAAATGAGAGTTTTCTGTACCACCGAGAAGATCTGCTTCCTGATTCTATACTGTTGCTTATATATATAGTCCGCCACTGATATCATTGTTAAATATTATTTATTTGATAACGTGGCCTTCGACAGACCACTTGCATCAATTAGACAAAGTCAATGGTTTCTCCGGCAAGCAAGAATTTTATATTCCTTATTGTAAGAATTTTTAATAAAAATCAGCGTATATTAGGTTGTCATCTACATATTATTATTTTAGAGATAATATTTCAGTTTTTTATCCGATTAGGTTTAGTATCATACTTAAAATAATTTTTATGTATATAAATACTTTTATATCATTGTCAATAAAAAAATTAAGAAAAATTATATTTTTTAAATCCTTGAAGTGTCCACCTTTCTTAGTTGCATAGAAAAATCATTTTTTTTTTCCATTTTTCCAAAAGTAGTTTTTTTTTTGCTAGGGGCGAACATGTAGAATTCGATTCTCATCAAGTGGAACATAAATATCAGTGCTTAAATTCGTATTTATGCTAAGACAATATAATCATCCTATGGTAGGTTACCGAAAAAAAAAAAATCCAGTGGTTATAACTATTCACCAATAACGAGGACAACAAATTGATTCTATTCCAACTTTCTTATAAAATAATATAAATTTGAGATATACGTGAGACTATGGGAGTATATATTGTAATAAGTATGCAATTATTTATGAATGTGGGGCTTTGATTAAACATTTATATAGACATGTCTATAACCAAACACATATTCTGATATTTGAGAATTAAATTAAACTCTTTATATCTTTGTCACTCCCATTGACATTTGACGGATTCAAAATCTTGAACCCGCCCATGGCATTTTCCTCGCCATTTCTGATGAAATTATATAATACAGTGGAAATAATCTAACATATTTATCCAAGAAAATAAAATGCTGTATTCATTTAATTCATTAGACGTCAATAATACCTTAGATTATCTCAACTATACCTGTCGGATTTACTAATTTTCGTCTCTTTGATTTTACTATAATACCTTTCCATGAAGATATTGATAAAATAAATAAATAAATTTTGGTCGTTTAGTTTCTAAGTACATTTTTCTACATCCATATTTAACAGGATTATCTCCCAAAAAAACGTTTATTGCGAAGAAAATTATAATTTGGATTATTTAATTTGCTAAATAATCTCCCCAACAAAGGTGAGCTTTTGATGTTTCCAAACTTCTCTTACTTTCAATATTTATACAAATACGTACACCACCACACATTAACGTGATTGGTAATTTATTGGTCGATAAATAGTTAGAGCTACAATCGAGTATATAGAGACAAACTCAGAGAAAGCCCAAATTACAGTAAATTATAATGCTATCCTTTATGTACTGCATATTAAACTTTGTTCCGCACCTAAGCCACAAATTTTGAACAACAATTTCATTCCGGTCCGACAAAAGTAGCGGTGGATCTGTTGAACTCGGCCGTCTTTCGCATCATACATGTACTATATATATATATATGTATATGTATAGTTCAAAAGGATAAAATTACTGAAAAAAGATAACAATGTTGCCGCAACAAATGAAAAAGATGATTAATGAATCTGGAATTGAACTTGATGTAACACAAAGCTCCTCCTTTTCCCGGTACAAAAAAGATAACATATCAAGATCTCGAAATATCTTCCAACATTCAAAAGAGACATATCAAGCATGCAATCGATCCAAAAAGGAAAGAAGAAGAATCAACAAAAACAGTTATTAGTTAAAAACAAAAATAAAAACAGTTATCGATTTCTCTGCATATGAATTGGGGAACATGAAGATATCAACCGAGTAACAGATGGAGAAGCATAGATAGAAAGAAGCAGAACAAGGGAACCGGAACGAAAGTGGCCGGAAGAAGACAAGCCAAATACCCAAACAAAACAGAATAACCTAATCCGAAACCCATAAACCGAAGACAACCGGAGACTATCGGGTTTTGGCGGCGGAGATGAACACCATACCTTATCAACAGCATGGCGAACGGTAACGTGGATGCGTAGAATCGAAATGGTAGGGTTCCGTGGACTGGACCGTCAAGTCTCCATAGCTTTTGGGAGAATGACATTAAGAAGACGAAGAGAATGTGCAGCAGAAATTCCATGTCGCTGTCAATAACGTGGAAAGATTGCAAATCTAACACCTAATCAAACCAAAATGTTCGATATATTGCGACAGAATTTGTCTTGCCAAGTTTATATATATGGTAAAAGCCAAATCATTGAAACGGTTTGGAGATTTTAATGTATACTTACCATGGAATATACAGCATTAGATATCGTATACTTACCATGAAAACATACACAAGTCAAGTCGTCGCAAACATATTCCTGTTGTATATGAACAAGTGTGTTACAATGATAGTTTTGACTTTGACCATGTCATGGGCAAGAGAAGATACTGTTAACTTGCTTTGTCTAAGCCACAGGTACAGAACTTAAGTATATATATAGAAGATGACAACGAGTCCGGTGGGCCCTTTTTGGGGATCCACGACTGAACTTTCAGAACAAATTTCACCACTGACCGATAGAATGGATGGGACCGAAGAGCAATAGGAATTGTCCGAGCCAACAGAACATGGATTTCCAAGATGAAGCCTGTAATGGTTGATAGTGTTGGAACATAAACTTGTTCTACCATGTGGTTATTATAGGGATTTGTGTTCAAAGTCCAAACATGGTATTTTGTGTTCGAAGAAATTCCTAGAATTCTACACTAAGTTAATTTTATGATATTATTAAGAGTTTCTAGAATCCTCCTAAGAGTAGTATAAATATGTGTAAGTTTGAGTTATTTTCATAACAACAACAAAACACAAGAAAAAGAAAAGAAATATAAATGAGTATTTTGAGTATTTCTCCTCATCTCCTCTCATATTCATATACTTATAAAGTATAAAGAAAAAAGCCTAAGAGCTTACAAGTGATATCAGAGCCGGGATATCATGGCATCGACGAGTTCGATCCAATCGCAAGTTCTGCAACTTACGAAAGACAACTATCGTAGGTGGAGTATCCAAATGGAGGCTCTTCTCGGGTCCCTTGATGTATGAGACATGGTGGAGAACGGTTATGTCGAATCGGAGACAATACCAGAGAATGAAGAGGAGAATCACAAAGATCTACGAAAGAGAGAGAAGAAGGCGTTGTTCACAATATATCAAGGAGTTGATGAAGTAACGTTCGAGCTTATTGCCTCGGCGACGACGTCCAAAGAGGCGTGGGAAATTTTAAAGAAATCTTATGAAGGAGTCGATAAAGTGAAGAAGATTCGGTTGCAATCTCTACGATCGCAATTCGAAAGTATACAACAAGGGAATTCTGAGTCGATCTCGGATTACATTTCACGGGTAATCACCATTGTTCATCAAATGTCGACAAATGGCGAGACGTTGAAGGATGTTCGGGTCGTGGAGAAAATTTTGAGGTCCCTTGACTCAAAATTTGATTCCGTGGCCGTTGTGATTGAAGAATCGAAGGATCTATATACGATGACGGTGGAAGAACTTCTTGGTTCTTTGAAAGCGTTTGAAGACAGACTGAATCGGAGAAAAGGAGAAGAAAAATCCATTGAGCATGCGCTAGAAGCGAAGCTATCTTTGAAGATCGAAAATTCAAGAGGAGGTTATCAACACCGAAGAGGAAGAGGTGGAAATTACGGACGAGGTGGTCCTAGATCAAATTATCGGGTGCCAACCAACAACCATAACGATTATGGAGAAAATCAAGCTGAGTATGGTCGTGGTGGAAAAGGTGGCCAAGGTCAAAGCTGGAACCGAGGTCGTGGTCGTGGATTTGAAAGAAGCAATGGAGGGAGATACGATAAGTCCATGATACAGTGTGACATTTGTCAGAAATATGGCCATCACTCTAATGATTGTTGGCATAATCCGAGAAACAATGGAGGAAGGTATGACAAATCCGGAACTCAATGCCATATTTGTAAGAAGTTCGGTCATTACTCTTATGAATGTTGGCATAATCCCGATAACAATGGTGGAAAGAAAGCTAATATGGTGGAAAAAGAAGATGATAGGGCAGAACAAGTGCTGATGTTATCCCAAAATGAGGTCGGGCCAAGCAATGAGTCGAAACCGTCTGTTACATGGTTTATCGACACGGGAGCATCGAATCATATGTGCGGAAGAAAGGAAGCTTGACGAAAGACGTTTTGGTAATATCACGTTTGGTGATCGTTCAAAAAGACCGATAGAAGGAAAAGGTGATATCACACTGACCTTCCCGAACAAGAGACAGGTTTGCATCTCGAATGTCTATTATGTTCCCGATATTAAAAGTAATTTGTTGAGTGTGGGTCAGTTGTTGGAGAAAGGTTTTGATGTAAGGTTGAAGAATATGTCTAACCATGCGAGATAAAAATGGCCAAATGATCACAACCGTGGAGATGACGAAGAATCGAATGTTTCCATTGAGACTGAGCTTTAATGAGTCGAGGTGTTTGAAGGTAACGACTCTAGATAATTCAACTTTGTGGCATCTTCGATATGGGCATCTAAATTTTAAGGCATTAGAATTACTTCAGAAGAAGGATATGGTGATTGGGTTACCCAAGATTGCAGCTCCTAACAATCTGTGTGAAGTTTGTGTTATGGGAAAGCAGCAAAGGAAGTCGTTTCCGACATACAAGTCATGGAGCGCGGCATGTCCCCTTGAGCTGGTGCATTCGGATGTTTGTGGACCCATCAATCCCACATCGAATGGAGGTAATCGATATATATTTCCTGACATTTACTGATGATTACAGTGCAAAGACATGGATTTATATGCTCAAGGAGAAAAGAGAAGTTTTTACCAAATTCAAAGAGTTTAAGAGTATGGTGGAAAAACAAAGTGGATGCCCAATCAAGTACTTGCGGACTGATCGTGGAGGAGAGTATACATCAAATGAGTTTGAGAATTTTTGCAAGGAACACGAGATTTCTCATCAGCTTACCATGCCTCAAACACCACAGCAGAACAGAGTTTCGTAGAGGAAGAACATGACTATACTGAATATGGTCTTATGTATGCTTAATGAGAGAAAAGTCCCTAAGGAGTTTTGGGGAGATGCTATTGCATGTGTTGTTTATTTGTTGAACAGATTTCCATTGAAGAAAATCAAAGACATGACACCGGAGGAAGCTTGGAGCTTACGAAAGCCGAAGGTTGATAATCTCAGAATCTTCGGGTGTGTGGCATATGCAAAAGTGCAGGAAGAAAGGCGAACAAAGCTTGAGGATAAAGGTCAGAAATGCATATTTTTGGGTTATGGTGAAAATTGCAGGGGATACAAGTTGTATAATCCCGACACTCGCAAGATCATAATGTCTCGAGATGTTGAGTTTGATGAGGAGAAGAGTTGGGATTGGAATGAGAGCAGTCAATCGCAAAAGATCATTCTCGAAGAAGTTGAGGAGAATTCACCATCCCGAGTTATCCAGAACCGTTTTGATAGCGGCGATTCTAGTAACTCACCACTACAAGAAACATCAAAATTTGCGATAGAAAAATCTGTCGCAAATACAAAAGAATATCTGTCGCAATTACAAATTTGCGACAGATTGCGACAGAATTATTTCTGTCCGTATATTGTTGTCGCAAAAGTTTGCCGGTCGTTAATCTGTCGCAAAGTTGCGACGGACCAAATCCGAGTTTTGCGACAGAATTGCGACAGATTTTATTTTTTTTAATATTTTAAAAAAATAAAAAAATCTACGTTTACTACGGATTTGCGACAGAAAAATCCGTCGCAAATATTTTTTTTTAATTAAAAAAAAATATAAAAAATATATTATACATATACACACATATACGTATATTCACATACACATATACGCATATATTACACATATACACATAAATTTATATATATATATATATACACATACACATACACATTTACATATAGACATATATATACATACACATATACACATACATAAACACACATTCATACACATATATACACACATAAATTTACATACACATACATATATATTAAACATATGCACATAATTATACATATACACATAAATTTATATACATATATATATACATACACATATATTCATATACATATATTTACATACACACATATATACATATACACACACATACATAAACACACATTCATACACAAATATTCACATTCATATTCACATTCACATACATACACAACACACATACATAAACACACACACACATACACATACATACATAAACACATACACATTCGCATACACATATACAAACACACATACACATAACATATTCACATTCACATATATATATATATATATATACACAACACATACATATACAAATCTATATACACGATATATATACACATACCTTGGCGAATTTTGAAGAAAAACAATTTGTTGGAGAAGATTGGAGAAGATTGAGATTTTTTTTAAAAAAAATTCGAAGTCTCGAGGAGAAAGACGAAGTCGCAGCTTTTATTAAGTGTTGCGACGGATATTGCAGTCGCAACCCGTCGCAAAACGAAAAATAAACCGCGAAAATTTAAAAATTTTCATCGAAAATAGCGGAAAAAATAAAATTTAGATTTGCGACAGAAATTTCTGTCGCAAATCCGTCGAAAAACAAAAAATAAACCGCAAAAATTTGAAATTTTTCATCGAAAATAATAAAAAAATGAAATTATGATTTGCGACAGAAAAGTCTGTCGCAAATCCCAAAAATAAATAACTTTAATTTAAAAATAAATAAAATTAATATTTGCGACAGAACTATCTGTCGCAAATCCGCAATTTTAAAATTTCTGTCGCAAATAATGTTTGGTTCTGCGACGACAACGTTTCCGTCGTATTCTGTCGCAAATTTGCGACGGATTTTGCGACTAATTGCGACGGAATAAAAATTTTCGCATTCCGTCGCAAATTCGTCAAATTCTGTCGTAATTTCTTTGCGACATAAAAATTCCGTCGCAAATTCCGTCGCTATATTAAGATTTTCTTGTAGTGCACCCGTGAGAAAGATGAAGAGTATTCAGGAGATTTATGATACAACTCAACCGATAGAATCTATGTTTGACGATGAGTTTACTAATTTCTGTCTATCTACTGGATTTGAAGAAGATAACAGGAAGTGGATCAAAGTGAAGGATAAGTTACAAGCATTTTGGAAGCAACTCAGAGTCACCGTTTGAGAAGGAACAAGTTTAAGGGGGACTACTGTTGGAACATAAACTTGTTCTACCATGTGGTTATTCTAGGGACTTGTGTTCAAAGTCCACACATGATATTTTGTGTTCAAAGAAATTCCTAGAATTCTACACTAAGTTAATTTTATGATATTATTAAGAGTTTCTAGAATCCTCCTAAGAGTAGCATAAATATGTGTAAGTTTGAGTTGTTTTCATAACAACAACAAAACACAAGAAAAAGAAAAGAAATATAAAGGAGTATTTTGAGTATTTCTCTTCCTCTCCTCTCATATTCATATACTTATAAAGTATAAAGAAAAAAGCCTAAGAGTTTACAGATAGGTCTGACCCTACTTCACATCTTTTTTCTGGTTCGGACAATGGGTGTTCGACCTGTTCCATAACTGGTCATCTTCTTCTACGTTGGCCATGGATTCGCCTCTAATGATGGAAACCACAACGGAAAGTTTGAAACTTGATAGAACAGGAGGCAGAAGAAAGCAGATGCCGAACCTTATTGTCCATTAACGGCGAAACCAGAAGCACACCCCTTCATCGGGGAACCTCTTAGTTTGGTAATGTTGGTTTTTGAGGATACGCATGGAGAAGACGAAGTCACCAACCAAGCAAAAAGCGCGACTTTTGTCACAGATTTATCTCCTTAGCTCAGCTCTCGTTTTGTGTTTGTGTAGAGATCAAATGTTACAAAAAAAGTTCATGTATTTTGAATTAATTTCGTTTTTGCCACTCTTGGTGATCGTTTCAACCCTGTTCCGGTTTAGTTCATACCGGTCGCTAATTCCAACTTTAATAATCATTAGAAAAAAAACAATTTTACTATTTTAAGGGTTATAAAAATGCCATTATATTTATTATGAAACATATATTTAAAGTTTTGTTTATGGAGATTACAATTTTCTGGAGGATAATTCAACGGAGGACCAAAATAAATCAAAACCAATTAAAAACCAACGGCAAAACTCGGTTCGGTCTGATTTAGACATAATTTAACGGCGTCTTGTTGAGGTTAATTACATTTTTGTCACTGTCGCCTCTTTCCATTTTCCCCTTTATAAGAGGCCCCAAATCAAAGGCTGGGGTTGCTGTCTACGTTCAGTCTCGCTCGAACGTTCTTTAGGAGAGCGGGAAAATTCGGAAAGCAAGAGAATCTCACTACTCCAGAACCCTTCATCCGATCTTGGAATTAGGGCTTGTTCTCTCTTTCTTTGTTTGTTTTGGTAAAAGTACGGCTATGGTGGTCGACCAAGATCAGCGATGGCTTCTAGATTGCTTGTCTGCAACTCTCGATCCCATCCAGGACATTCGTTCTTATGCTGAGGCCTCACTCAATCAAGCCTCTCGTCAACCAGGTCTGCGACATCGTTTATTGGGTTCTTGTCAAAGACATTCCTTTGTCTGATTTTGATTCTGAATTTCGTACTTATTTTGTGTCTTACGGACAGTGAACCCTTCTGATAATCTATATGAATGAATGCTTGTCTTGGAGTGAGAGTTGAACATTCGATGGGTTTGCCCGACTTCTTACTGAAAACGAGGAACAAACCATTGTTCTTGTTTGTCTTTATTTCTGGGTCTTGGGTGTAGAAGATAATAAACGAAGGCTAAGGTTCTGAATTGATTTCCCTTTTTCTTGTAGGATTTGGCGCCGCATTATGCAATGTTGCAGCCAACAAAGGGCTCTCTTTGGGAATGCGACAGATATCCTTTTCGCAAAAAAGATCTTCCTTCTTCTCACTACAACCCCCCTCGTTTTTAATATAACGAAGTTGTATGCTTTTTTTTGGTATCGTGGAAGAAGGACTTAACTTGTGGTTACCTAGCTGCGGTTTTATTAAAGCAATTCATTAAGAGACACTGGCGGGAGGACGAGGAGGGTTTTGAATATCCCGTTGTCTCGAGTGAGGAAAAGGTCATTGCATGTCCCTGATTTGATGTCTTAATATTCTGTTGCGAGAGTTCACTTTATTCCTTTTGGTTATGTTATCAGGCTGTTATACGTGGACTCCTTTTGTCCTCACTTGATGACTCAAATAGGAAAATCTGTACGGCTATCAGTATGGCTGTAGCATCAATTGCTACATATGATTGGCCTGAAGAGTGGCCTGAGTTGTTGCCATTTATCTTGGGTTTGATTAATGATCGCAACAACATTAATGGGGGTGAGTTTATTCTCATGTCATTACCCTTTCATCGAGAACAGTCCTGAGGATTTTTGTTGTGCTGGTTCTGTCTTGCCACATTCTGTAGTGAATGGAGCTTTAAGGTGCCTTGCTCTTCTCTCTGGTGACTTGGATGATAACGTGGTGCCGTCTCTGGTACCAGTTCTGTTTCCTTGCTTGCATGCAGTCGTATCCTCTCCTCAGGTTTGTTTCCTCAAGTGATTGGTTTTGATAGTATCAGACTAGTGTTTAAGTGAGTTTGTGACATAGTTCTTAATTGTTTGACTATCAAATGGAATTTACAGCAGATGTGGCTGTTATAAAACCTGCTACTATAGATTTGAAAGATATTTATATGTCTGTGTATGCAGAGCTATGACACATATCTGCGTGGAAAAGCCCTTCAAATTGTTTATTCTTGCGTATCTGTTCTTGGAGCAATGAGTGGAGTATATGAGGTATTGGTTTGGTAAACTTAGTTTTATGTGTAAATTTTGATGTTTGCTCGAATACATTCTTCAGCCATCAATTGACAAATGTAAGTGTCTATGTTCAGTCAGAAACTATGGATCTAGTGATGCCAGTGCTAAAGGGTTGGATGGATCAATTTTCACTTATTTTTGAACATCCTGTGCAACCTGAGGATCCTGATGATTGGAGTCTCAGAATGGAGGTTGACTTGTCTTTCGATGTACTATGTTCTTCATATCAAGCAACTGAATTCTGATATCATACCCCTTTTGTCTCCTCGTCTTAGGTTTTAAAGTGCTTGAATCAATTTGCCCAGAATTTCCCTAATCTTGTTGAAAGCGAATTCAGGGGTATGTCTCCTTCATGGCAATGTCTTTCGTTTTTAGCCTTTGCTAGTGAAGCATCACTTATTTATAATAGCATGTTCTTGCAGCTATTACGAAGCCACTGTGGCAGACGTTTGAGTCATCTCTACGAGTTTATCTTCGATCATCAATTGAAGGTGCTGAAGATGCATATGATGGTAGATACGACTCTGATGGTGAAGAAAAGAGTCTTGACACCTTCATCATTCAGGTCTTATGAGATCATTTTGCGGATGAATATCCTTTTTGTTTTCTTTTTGGATGCTCAAGAGCTCAATTCCCTGTTCTTTATTGGTTTTGTGAGAGTTAAAACAGTTTGTGTATAGAACTGTCTTCTCATAGATTGTGATATTCTAATGAATACTAAGTTGGACTGAGGATTTCTTGTATATGTATCTTCTTTCTGCAGCTATTGGAGTTTCTGACAACAGTTGTTGGCAGTAGAAGACTGGTAAAGGTACTGCTAGAACCTTCTTGTTCTGTGCATGTTTTGTTCAGATCTAGCATTTTACTCAAATTATTTAATTTTCAGGTGGTTTCAAATAATGTCAGACAATTGGTATATTACACAATCGCTTTTCTTCAAATGACAGAACAACAGGTATTGATGTGTTACAATCTTTAGCTCACCTTGATGCTATGCTTTTGTTTTTCTTAATGCTTTAACATAATCTGAATCAGTCTAGTTAAAAATTAACGAGCCCATCATGTTTAGTTGACATGTTATCTGGTAGAGCAATTGGTTTGTTATGTCTGAGGTTCAGATCTCTCTTGCTTCTCATATTTCTATCTTCTAGGTCATTGCAACAATGATGATGTTAGTATCACAATAGCTACAACAGTTTTGAAACTGTTTTGGTTCGAGTGTTGATGCCAATTTTGGAGAGTTGTAATGTTAGAACATTTGCAAATATCTCTCTCTCTCTCTCTCTCTCTCTCTCTCTCTCTCTCTCTGTTAATTCCTTTTAACTGCTGGAACCTTTTTCTGTGATTGATAGCTCTATTAATTCTTCCTATGTCTTTTCTAGCCATGTATTAGTTTCATCTGTGGAAAATAGTTGCAAAACTTGGGAACATTGTTAAAATTTAGATTCCAGTTCAGACTCTTATGTATTCTTATTGTCTGGGAATGTGACACATTTGTCATTATGCCCAGTTTTCAAAAAACAAAAAAAACTCTCTGAAATAGGTGAGCTATGTATGGATTTCGTATGTGGTTTACATGTTGCACATTGTCAAAGGGCAGGATTTTTCTGTCTTTCTCTTTCTCATTTAGGGCTGCTCTTCAGGTTCATACATGGTCCGCAGATGTAAATCAATTTGTGGCCGATGAAGATGATGGCAGCTACAACTGCCGTATTTCTGGTACAGTCTCGTACTGTTCTCAAGTATAATTCAATTTCATATTTAAATTATCAAGTTAGAAATGGCATTCAGATGCCATTCTTCTCATAATGTAACTCCACGGACATCTATGTGGTGGGTACATTGGTTTCTAAAGATATTTTTCTGTCTGCCATGCTTACAAAGATGACCTTTCGCAACACAGGAATACTTTTATTGGAGGAGGTGGTGAATTGTTGTGGTAGGGAGGGAGTTGATGCTGTTGTAGATGCTGTCAGAAGACGGTTCCATGAATCTCAACAAGAAAAGGCAGCTGGTTCTTCAACGTGGTGGAGGGTAAGCTTGCACACTGTTCTACTTGTACCTGTTATTTCCCAGCCATTATTTCTCATGGAGTTTGTGCCTTACGTTTATTAGATAAGAGAAGCAGCACTCTTTGTTTTGGCTTCTCTATCAGATCAGCTTGTCGAAGCAGAGGTTAGTGGTTTCTGTAACAAACATGTATACTGTATGATGTCCCTTGTGCTGGGAACATTTTACACTAAATATGTTTCTCTCTCTAGGGCCCTGGAATGAACCCTGCCAATTTGGCTAAACTTGTCGAGCAAATGATAATGGAAGATAATGCAATCGGTGAGGATCATATAGTTTTACCTTGTCTTCCATCTCCTTGTCTTCTGGCATTTAAAGAAACAAAAAACATGACCTGAACCTCTGTTAAACAGGGATTCATGAATGTCCTTTTCTTTACGCCCGTATTTTTACGGCAGTCGCTAAGTTCTCCGCTGTGGTAATCTGCTTTCTCTGCTTCTCCTAAATAATCTTTTTATCAAGCATACTCGAGTGAGTCTTTATGTGTTGATCAGACCAGCCCTGGAGTTTTGGAGCACTTTCTCAATGCTGCCATTAGAGCTATAAGCATGGACATGTATGTTATTACCCTTCCACAATGATTCTTAGTGATTATTGGAAATGTTTTCTTAGCAATATACTGTTACGAACAGACCACCATCTGTCAAAGTAGGTGCATGCCGGGCACTTTTGCAGCTCCTACCTGATATGAACCGAGCAGTTATTCTACCTCAGATCATGAATTTATTTTCATCTCTCACCGAACTTCTACATCAGGTGAATGTTATAATTTTTTTTATAGTGAAATGTTACTTATGTTGCTTTGTTAGAATTGATCTTTCTATTTTATCGTTTAACATTATTTTTCTTGGTTCGCATGTTTTAGGCTTCAGATGAAACCCTGATTCTAGTGCTTGAAACACTTCAACAAGCAATTAAGGCTGGTAATGCGACCAAAGACGACCGTAGAAAATGAATTTTCCTAATCTAAGTATTTAAATTTTGTAACATATTTTTTAATATTTCTCTCCTATTTATGTATTTCTTTATCCTTTTCTGTAGGCCATGAAGCATCAGCTTCAATCGAGTCAATTATCTCCCCTGTGATCCTTAATGTGTGGGTGGCACATGTTTCTGATCCGTTTATAAGTATTGATGTTATTGAGGTCTTGGAGGTAAATAATGGGAATTGACTGGCATTTTCATCCTATGTTTCAGCTCAATTCTTGGGCGAACATCTTTCTTCTATTTCTATATTTTGATCTTATACCAGCTCTCATATTATTCAAAATGAATATGAAATAGGTTTTATCTAAGAATCTAACCTCTCATATCATGACTTTCATGCAGGCAATAAAGAATTCACCTGGCTGCCTTCATCCATTGACGTCACGTATCTTACCATACATTGGACCGATCTTAAATAAAGTATGGTTTTGGATAATGATTCTGAGTGGTGTTATTGCCATTTTTCCTTGTTCTCTTCTTTGCTATCCCCTTCTAATAACATATCCGTGGTGGTGATCAGCCTCAGCAGCAGCCTGAAGGACTAGTGGCCGGATCATTGGATCTTTTAACTATGCTTCTTAAGGCAAGTTATATGGCAAGGTTCTGGTTGAACATTATTATGGTGTGTTTCTGATTCATTGTCGGCATATCTCTGTCCTAATATATTTCAGGGTTCCCCAAATGATGTAGTGAAAGCTGCATATGATTTCTGTTTTGATGCTGTAATCCGTATTATCCTTCAAAGTGATGACCATACTGAACTACAGGTGATATATTTGTGTTTGTACCATTGTTTGCCTCGTTGATTTCTATGTATAAAGTATTTTAGCTCCATAAAAGGTGATTCATCAGTAGCCTTTTAAATTGATCAGAATGCAACAGAATGTCTGGCAACTTTTGTTTCTGGTGGAAGACAAGAGTTACTTACATGGAGTGGTGATCGTGGTTTTGCAATAAGAAGTTTGCTTGATGCAGCTTCAAGGTATGTCTTTGGTTAACTTCTCTTTTTTGTTTTTCCAATTCTGTCAAACAATGAAAGTTTACTGTTATCTGCTTATATTTATTTTTCATGTTCCACTTTGTAAGTAGTAGTACATACAATGTTGTATGTATGCACTTACATTTGCTATATTTCATTTGCAATAAGATGAATCGATTAAAAAGTGTGTTGAGAAAAATCTCGTGTCCGGGGCTCCTAAATTGTGTCCAACCAATGGTTCTTGGAAACTGCATTTTTTTTTTTACTTTTCAATCTCTGCCTTGATGCAGGCTTCTCAATCCTGATCTTGAAAGTTCTGGATCTCTTTTCGCTGGGAAATACATTCTGCAGCTTATCTTGCATTTTCCATCAGAGATGGCACAACATATCCGGGATCTTGTTATTGCTCTCATAAGAAGGATGCAGTCTGCTCAAATAATGGGGTTGAGAAGCTCTTTGCTTCTGATTTTTGCTAGATTGGTATTTTTCTTTAGCTTTCAATGGAATGGTTTATCTTGTCTGGGTCTTCTCTACTTTATAGGGTGCATTCTATATCCGGAAAGTTTGTGGGAATTCACCGCTGTCTTTTGACCCACTTCATTGATTTGGCAGGTCCATATGAGTTTTCCTGCTGTGGATCAATTCATCAACCTACTTGTTAGTGTACCTTGTGAAGGCCATGAAAATTCCTTTGTGTATGTTATGACAGAATGGACTAAACAACAAGGCAAGCGTTTTTTCATTTAGAGATCTATTTATCTATGCGAGGCATACTATAACGTGTTTTCTACTGTAGGCTTTCCATTTCTTTATAGGATTAAATAAAATTTATTCTGACTCATGGTCGGTTGAAAATATTTTTTTCCAGGGGAGATACAAGGAGCTTATCAAATCAAAGTCACTTCTTCAGCTCTGGCTTTGTTACTTTCCACCAGACATCCTGAACTTGTGAAGGTCAATGTCCCGGGCCGTCCAGTTCAGGTCTTGCCTACACCTTTCTATTTGGTTTTTCTCAATTAATACTCGTGCCACCTGAAAAAAAGTTTACTTTTTTTTTTGTTTAAGTCCAATGGTGGCATAACTACGCGTTCAAAAGCTAAATCAGCTCCAGAGCAATGGACGATGGTCCCTCTACTTGAAAAGGTACATTTTTTTGCTTGTTTTAGTTCCTTAGGCTTCCTGCTG
>NW_010960187.1:3414768-3431545 GCF_000463585.1 Tarenaya hassleriana | reverse complement strand
CCTGCTGAAGAAAGTTCTCGACTTTGCATAAGATAAGTCTTCCTATTTTCACAATGGCTTCACAGATTTTGGCTTTACTAGCTGATGCATTAATCGAAATCCAAGAGCAAGTTGTTGGGGGTGAAGATGAGGTAAATATGCTTTTGCAATGCTGCTTCTTTTCTTTCTTTCTTTCTTTCTTTCTTTCTTTCTTTCTTTTTTTGCTTTTAAAGAACCCGGTGTAACAGGATAGCGAATGGGAAGAAGCCCATGAAGAAGAAGTGGAAGCTGAGAAAGAATTGCTACACTCTTCTGGTGCATTACAATTCAGCAAACCCTCGTATGACCAACTCGAGTCAATGGCACGGGTTTTCGAGGTAGTAGTTAACTAAATCTTTCTCTTTACCTATGTTAATGATGCTGGTCTTTGTACCACCATATTATGTGTGCGTGTGGATGTTTATTGTTTGCTCATCATGCAGAACCAAGATGATGAGGATGAAGAAGATGGCCTAAATGTTGCAGACCCACTCAATGAGGTGACCCTTTATTCTCCATATCCTTTGGTATTTTGCAGAATCAAACCGCTAAAAATTGATATTCGTCTGTAACAAACAGGTTAATCTGGTGAAATACCTAGCCGATTTTTTCGGGAAGTTTGCAAGTAGCGATAGGATGCTATTTGACAATCTTTGCCAGGTCTCTCTCAACACTTTCTAACCTTCTAAACCCTAAAACATAACTGTTGATTCTTGTCCTAAACCCTCCAGTCAGTTTTTATTATGACAAAGACAGTTTGAAAAGCTTTGTTTTGTTTGTGGAAATCGCAGGGCCTAACGCAAACGCAGAGGAACGCCATCCAAACCGTGCTGAAACGCTAAAAGGTTTTTTTTTTTTACTGCGTTTAAAAGTGTGTTTGTGTCGTCATTTGTGTGACTCTTGTGAGGAAAATGTATTGAGAGGCAATGAGAATGAGACTTCTGTCTGTGACATGGGAAGTTTGTCTTGAGCATGTCTCCATCATATCTTAAAAGGGTAGAGAAGCAAATGACAAAATTTACTTGGGAACTCTCTTCTATGCTAAAAGTGCAAGTCCGACATGAAGCCCAATATAACCAGCAAAGTGATCTACAAAGTCCAGATAATATTCATAGAATATGCAGGCCCAGGCCCAGGCCCAGGCCTAGGCCCAGGCCCATGCCCAAGATCAGGCAGAACATTAAAGAGAGGTCCAACTTTGTTCTTGGTTTCTTACATAACTCGGCAACCCAACCGAGTCAAACCGGGTCTGGTCCCATTGCCAATTTCGTATTCTGTGTTCCTCTAAATCTGATAGCAAGCAGTCACGGTCATGGTTTCCTTTCTGTTTATGTCATCACCTCAAGGATCTCGGCAGCAGCAGCATCTGCTTTTAACGAGGTAGTTCTTGTTTCTGTCTCTCTTGTCAGTTTTTGAGATTCGAGAATATGTACAATACATACACAAACTCAGCGTGGTCGATTAGAAGAGGAGGGTTTCACGATCACTCCTACTTGCTCGCTGAGAGATCTGAAAGATACCCATTTGCGGTATCATCGTCTTCGTCGAGATTTTGTCGTGTTAATCCTCGTTCATGCTCTTGCTGTTGTTGTTGTTCGGCATCGTCTTCATCCTTTGTCAAGCCTCAGTTATTCGTAAACCCCAGGTTCTTGCTTTATGGGTTGAGCCAATCCACCCTTATTCGGTGGCCTTCGTTTCGGAGGAGATTGTTGGTGGGTGGGAGTGACCGGCATTTTGATCGATTTCTGGGTTGTGAAGACGATGGGCATCACTGTGAAGTTTCCTGTTCTAGCAGGGAGAGATATTGTGTTGGCGCAAGGAGGAATCGGGGTTTTAGGCTTAGGGTTTCTGAAGATCCACACGAATGCTGTGATGGAGATGGTTTAGATGATGTGGAGGCGTTGATTACGTTATTGAGTGAGGAGGTTGTCCATGGATGCTCATGTAGCAGGGAGAGAACTAGGAGCTCGGTTCGCAAAGTGGAAGAGAAAAAGAGGGTGAAGTATGGTGGTGAGTTTGGTAGGGCAAATGTGAGGCGGGTTGAAATAGAAGAAAGAACTAATTCTGGAAATGGGAGATCTACCTGGAAAAACAAGAGAGATGAACCAGAGAGACGTGAGAAAGTAGGTAGAGAGGAATATCGGCGAAAAGAGAGAGCAGAAGAGGTGGGCGTACGAGAAAATTATGACTGTGAACATTGTGGAAGAAGGAGAAAGAAAAGTTCGCAGTTGGAGAATGGCTCGTGGCAAAGGCATGCATATAAATCAGATGCTGTTGAATCAAGAGGAGAATCATCTAGAAAGAGTGAGGAAAGAGAAGCTCGACCAACAAGGACAAAGAGCTCGAGTTGTTCATCATACTATTCTCTTTCTTCTTCAGGAGAGTTTGAGAGCGATATCGAAGTTCAGGACGAGGCTGTGGGATATCATCGTGAAAATCAAAAGAAATCGGAGAAGAAGCTTGTTGAGGTATCAGCCAAAGGATTGAAATCTAGAAAGGAGGCTTCTCAAACACATTCAAGGGGGAAATTAGATGAGACCGACAATGGGATGAGTTCTACTTTTCGCAAACAGGTCTATGAGCAAGAGGGCAAATCAAATCAGACTGTGGCTTTAACCCGCCGAAGGCGAAAGCAGTATAGTCAAACTGGTGGAAGGGTGTCTGAATCGAGGAGGAATTTTGAAGAAGATACAGAAATTCATGAGATTCATGTCAACGACATGGAAATGAATTCCAAAAATCAAAAGGTCTTAAGTGGAAAGGAGGAGGACAACAGAGTCATCTCAGTTCGAACTGATACTGGAAGAGAAAATATCGAGAGAAGTACTCAGCAACTGAATGAAAGGTCAGGAATTCGGTACACTGGTGAAGAGAGAACTCTGGAAATGCTGAGGCAGTCTAAGTATAGTAGTGGACCGGACGAAGACAGAAATGAGCTCCGGGATTCAGTCCAGGAGATAAACGAACAGCGTCGCCGAGCAGAAGAGAAGATGTCTACACGAACCGGCTTGAGACAGAGAACTGATCACGTCTCCCAAATATCAGAAATTCATAATACGGATATTAGAAATACCTCTGTCTCACTTGTTGAAAACTGTATAAGAAACCAAGAAGCGCACACTAGTTTGGTGTCTGGGCTGCACTCAGAAGCAGGAAAGCAACATTATCGTATGGATCAAATTCCTTCTCGAGAGACGCAGTCCAACAAAAATTCTGTCTCTGTATCACCTACAAGTGATGTAATAAGAGTTACAGAATCCCAGAGAACTTCTGAAACGAGGATAAGTGGTCAAGAAAGTACTTCAATCGTGCAATTGGGTTTCGGAGAGGCCTCAAGTTCACAATCATCTTTGACTTCGGTTTCGCAGAATAGATTACAGCAGGTAAATCTGGATTCCGAGGAGATGCGCCCTTCACAAACAGTCTTGATTCCTCCTCCATCTCAATCGGTTAACAGAGGCTCGGGGCATAGTTTTCAGACTGGTGGAGCTACAATTCAAGATGTTTCCTATGGGACTTCAGAAAGCCCTTATGACTCTGTCCCTGAAAATCCAGAGGGAGGAACTCATATAAATAGCGGCTCTGCTGGAGAACTAATGAGAATTACGGCACACGAAGATGCTCTAGGTTCAGCTGAAAGGTTGGAGCAATCCTCAGAGCAACTTATCGGGGAGTTTATGGAGAAGGCCGAGTATGTAGCCTCAAGTTCAGAGACCCAGGGGGAAAAGGCCGAAAGTTTGAAGCGACGGAACTCAAGGCAATCTGGGGGTTCAGGAGGAAAGGGACCTTCAGATGAAATGTGGGTCACAGATTCTGCTCGGGGAACTCCTCAACCAGGAGTGGCGGAAAGCACTGCAGCAGGTGGAAATGATATTGTTAAAAGGAGTGGCAGGTCGTTGTGGAGTATTATTGCAGATATTGCTCGACTTAGGTGGAGTCCTCGAGCTGGAAGCCCTGACTCGGTTGCAAAGCCGTCTGGAAAGAGTTCACCGGATGAGTCAGTTAGTACTGCAACATGGTTTTCCGGCCGTGAACACCATGATGGAAGCAGTGATGATAATGCGAAAGGGGAAAAACCCGTTTCGCTACAAGAAGCTGCATCTCCATATCAGCTAGAGGTTGGACAAACTCCCTCTGGAAATCAATCTGAATCTTCCAGTTCCATGAAACTGAGACCGCAATCCGGGAGGCATGAAGTGTCTGTATCATCACCATCTTCCGGGAAACTAGAACTTGGCTCGGCATCCATCCGCTTGTCGTCCATGTCTGGTGATCAAAGTGTTGGTAAGGATGAAAAGTTCGAGACTCGTCTTCCTGAAACAGGTGCGACAGAAACACCGCTACTACTGCCAGGTCGAAGCCTGAGAAGGTCTCCCGTTATAAAGGAGCCATCAGAATCTAGTCCTGCCGGCCAAAATGCTGGTAGAAAAGAAGGAAGAAGCTTCCAAACTCACGTTCCTGCCACTGGGACAGTACAAAAGCCATCATTACAACCAGGTCACAGCCTGATATCTCCTGTTACACAGGAATTCCCTCCGTTGCCTCATCTCACTATGGTGCCTGGTAGTAGCAGCTCGAGAGAACAAGAGGAACAACAGCCTGTAAGTGCAAGATCCCACGAGGAAACAGCGAAAGATTCTGTGTCGAAACAGAAGAAATTTCAGAGGAACATGCAGGTTGTGAAGGACAGATTTGACGAGTGGGAAGAAGCATACAGACAAGAAGCAGAGAGGAGAAAGATTGATGAAATGTTCATGAGGGAAGCATTGGTAGAAGCGAAGAAAGCTGCTGATATGTGGGAAGTGCCTGTCGGGGCTGTGCTTGTGCATGATGGGAAGATTATTGCACGTGGTTGTAACCTGTAAGTTTCTTTACGTTCAAAAGATATAATATCTTTTCTGTCTCTATAGTTCAGTTAGGGTTCATCCTGCATGGTTTTGTGTTACAGAGTGGAGGAGTTGAGGGATTCAACCGCTCATGCGGAAATGATTTGCATTCGAGAAGCTTCACAAGTACTCCGATCATGGAGGCTTGCAGTAATCTCTCTCTCTCCCTTCAAGTTAAAATATCTGTCTTGATAAAGAGAAACTGAAACAGATAAAATGTCGGGTGGTATCTACTTGCAACAGGATACGACACTGTATGTAACACTGGAACCATGTCCGATGTGTGCTGGAGCAATACTTCAAGCAAGGGTCAAAACTCTCGTGTGGGGTGCTCCCAATAAGCTCCTCGGAGCAGATGGCAGCTGGATCAGGTCAATTCTCCATTACAAACTCCTGAACTTGAATTTGGTTTAGTCCTGTATATACTGGTTTAAGATGTTAAAATAAAATGATAAAGACTCTTGTCAGTTTAACAATGTGGATGTGTTGTATCATCAGGCTGTTTCCGGGGGGAGAGGGGAACGATGGATCGGACAAGCCAGCGGCTCCAGTCCATCCATTCCACCCAAAAATGACGATCCGGAGGGGAGTTCTTGAATCAGAATGTACAGAGTCAATGCAGCAGTTCTTTCAGCTCCGGAGAAAGAAGACAACAGACAATAAGACAACAGACAAGAACTCAGACCTTCCTGCTGTTCATCATCATCATCATCATCATCATCATCCTTCGAAACTCCTTAACAAGATGCATCAGATCTTACCCTTCTTCTGTATTTAGTGTCATCTCTCTTACACACCCAGATGAGAGCGCGTGAGTTTGATCGTTGAGATTCTCTGAGTTGTATATTTTTATCCACGTTCGTGTGTTGTCTTTTGTCAAAAAATGCGGAAGAGACCAGGCAGGGTTATATTTGTAATGCTGTTCGTTACTGTCATGCGAAATTCCTGAATGAATATAATAAATGTAATTGTTTTGGAAAAGTTCCATGAAATGATCCTATAATTTTATTGAAAAAACAACATAGGTACATGCATATTATTTGATTGCAGGGTTCAGAACCACATTCTTTGCCTAAATCTTACATAAATAAGTCGAGAAAGACCGAACATCTTTTACAAAACCAGTCACCAAAAACACAACTCAAGAAAAGTAGGCACAAGGCAATCCCATGGAAAAGAGTTGGAAAAGGGAAAAAAAAAGAGAGTTATACATAAACTGATCAAGGAGTAGTTTCAAACGTAATTAACCAGTATTCCTCATTCCAGCTGCAATGCCATTGATGGTGATGAGCAATGCATCCCTTAGCTTGACATTATCATCATCGCATCTAAGCCTCTTAAGGATCTCAACCTGTAACATGTTCATAGGATTCAGATATGGTAATCTGCTCTCTATCAGTTTCTTCAGGCTCTTGTTGTTCTCCGACAGTTTCTCGTGGCCGCTTACCACTAACACATACCTCTCCGTCTCCATCAGTTCCTTCCTCAGCTCGGTCCCAATCCCTCTTCTCTTCTCGGACACGAGCTCTTCGTCATAGTGTTTGGCTATAGGGATATCAGCTTTAGCTAACACCATTTCTATGAGGTCTATAGTGGATTGAAAGAAGGGCCATTCTTCGTACATAGATCTTAGATCTGAGGCGTGACCCTTCTGGCACACGCCTTTCAGACCGGCTCCTACCCCGAGCCAAGCTGGGAGGACGAATCTTGTTTGCGTCCAAGCGAAAACCCAAGGAATAGCTCGGAGATGGCCGATGCCACTGGAGGCCTTTCTCCGTGTAGGACGGCTTCCTATGTTGAGGAAACCTAGCTCGGCCTGTGGTGTCGCCTCCTGGAAGTAGGAGAGGAATTCAGGGTTTTCATAGACTGTGTTACGGTAGTTTTGGCAGCTGATTTCCGAGATTTCTTCCATAAGGGTTCGCCATTTTTCTTCACGAGGTGGATGAGGCGGCCTTAAGGTAGCAAGCAGTACCGCTGTTGTGTATACCTCTAGCTGCCTAACCGCTGTTTGGGGTAACCCAAACTTGGCTTGCACCATCTCACCTTGCTCCGTGGACCGTAGGGTGCCCTGCCGACATGTCAAAGCATAAAAAAGGACAGGGCGGGATCAAAATCTAGGCAAAGACATTAAAAGACTTTGCCTTTCAAATCCATGAGATCAGTTTGTAATAAAGCCAAGATCGAGATAAGTAGGTGAGTGACGGACCATTACAGAGCCTGGAGGTTGGGATTGGATGGCAAGATAAGTCGGGCCACCACCTCGACCGATACTCCCTCCTCGTCCATGGAACAGAGTTACTTTGATGCCAAATTCATTGCAAGCAACCACAACATCCTCCTGAGCTTTGTACAGTTCCCACGCTGCAGTAAATCGTCCTGCATCTTTCCCTGAATCCGAGTATCCAACCATCACCTGTGCGAAAATAGTTTGAAAAGATTTTTTTAGACATCCTTTCGAGTGATTCTTCAAGATGGAAAAAATAATTTTCAAGTGTCCACCTCTTGATGACCATTATGGTTCTTTTGGATATGTTCCCTATACCAATCTATTGATAGCAACTTCCTTATCACGGATCCAGCTCCTCTTAGATCCTTCACTGTCTCAAACAGAGGAACCACCCGGAGCCTATACCATGGAGAACAAACAAAACATACAATACATACACCGAAAGCTTATGGAACCAAACAATGAGAGGTGGAAATGCAAATATACACAGGCGATACAATGATTCGAGAAGTGCAAATTCTTGAGAAAGTTAGCTACCAGAAGATATGATCGATGCCTATAGGAATGTCGTCTCAATCACATGAACGTATTCGGGCAGCAAAAATGATCAAGTGCAATAAAGGAAAGGTTATCCAAGCATATCAGAAATATGTGTGAAAACATGAAATGATATAGCACTAAAAGGTCATTGCACTCACGTTCGACCAGGACATGGTCTTCCCAACACGCCACTGACGGAAAGCCTGGCATCTTTCTGCAGAAGCTCCACCGCAAGGACATCACTTGTCTGCAAGCAACAAGAATTCGGTGTCATCATTTTCTCCGTACAGCTAAAAATATTTAACGGACTGAGAAAGGTACCATACATTTGAAGCCATAGATATGACATAAGCTCCAAGAGACTCGCTCCCCAGCTCAGCAGCAACTCGGAAAGTGTCCAATATTTCTTTAACTTCAGACCCGACCTGCAAAAGTCCAAAAGCAGATGTTACCAATTTGCAGCAAGTGGAGAACTCTTCTGAAGATTTACAATAATGAGGGAGGAAATCCAGTGACCAAAACATGAAACAGGATGCAGGGATCAATAATCAAAGATGATGTGACTTAAGAAAACATGAAACAGGAGGGATCATCTTGTATTCATGTTGGTCTTCCTTAAAGAAAATGCTGAAACAGAGAAAAAGCCACTTCACTCTTCTTCCTTTTTTTCTATGTTTCCCCAGTTGCATCAGGTTTATCTTCCATACTCTCTTGGTTATGTGGGAGGCTAACATAAAAGTTTGAAGGTGAGTGTGTGCTAACCTCAATAGTCGGAGGAACAAGGGGTCGTTTGCCTTTCAGTTCTCGAGTCAGAAATTCTAGTTTCTTTTCTTCATCCCATTCACTATATGTACCCATATCCAAGTATGTCGTGATTGCATCCAGGGCTTCAGAATGCCTTCCGGATTCCTGATAAATTGATCACTTATTAGCGGAAGATTATGCAAAAAGCACAAACGAAGAAGACAAGAAAGTGCACCTGACGCAAATCGAGTTTCATCAAAACCATGCCAAAGGTAGCAACTCTCCGGATCAGATCAGCAAGCCGGCCCTCAGCTAGTGTCCCAGCTCCACATGATTGCTGAAAACTCGAATAGTTTTCACACATTAAGATCATTATTTTGAATATTAAGACTACTTAAAACGGAGGATTTAAGATGCTACCAGAGATTCATAGCAGAGGAGCAAAGGTTCCAATAGTTGATCTGATGTTTCATAGTAATCCCAAGGAACATACTCACAAGGAAGATCCTCGAGAAGAAGTTCCAGAAGTCTACGTGTCTTCATAAGCTGTGATCACAGAGCATTGCGTGTCAAAACCATTTACTCAAGAAGATTGAATCACTCTCATGATGTAAACATTGTAGTTCATTGAAATGTTTGATAGATGAACTACTGGCAGCTGAAAAAATAAGGTCATGCAAGCTAAACACTCAACATGGAACTCTTTCATATCAGTGCCAACACTAATTGGCTCTTTATACGAGCTCATGGGAAAAACTCTGAAGGATCTGCACCTTTTCCTTTACTTCCCCAAGAACAATCCGGTAAGGAGCAATCCCAGGTCGTTTAGGTGGGCTTGGCTCCAGTAGCTTCTGAAAACTGGTCCTACCTATCTGAGATTCCACAAATAGTTTCTTCTGAGCGAGAAGTTGAGAACTAGACGAGAAAGAACCTCGGGAACTAAGACCCGAATGAGAACCATCAGAGTTGTTCGCAGTTCCATTTGCCAATATGTCTTGTGAGTTTAGGCCGAAATCCTTACTAGTAGTACCTTTGACATCCTATGTTTTACAAGAAAATGGAAAAAGAAGAAAGAAGGAACTGTCAGCCAAACTCAGTATATCGTTTCTATTCTGGAAGTAAAAGTCATAAAGACCGAAACGAGGCAGGCATACATTTGCCTCTTTACAGCTTTGCTTAACCTGACGATTGAGTTGTATAAAATCTGTCCCGGGAACTTCAAATTTGGGATACTGGGATTCACCACATTCTGCAAGGAATAATGGAACAGCAACTATCAGAATCTTAATCGCTACAGCATGTTTGAAAATTTGGTAAGATGAGGCTAGAACAAGAAAAATCATGTATGCATAAAATCCATTACCAGTGCAGGCAGGAAGGTCAGCTCTAGCTGGAAGTTGAGAGGGCAATGAAACCTGCTGACATTGAAATCTTGATTGGCTTCTGTTATGATTTTGACTCCAACCTTCTTGTTGACCTTGTTCATAAGCTTCTGAAAAGAAACCCCGTATTCAGGCCGTAACTGAATATCGGGATTCAGAAAAATCTGAGAAACCAGAATGCTTCTTGGGACTTACCTTTTTCAAGAATTTCTTCTGCCATTCTTGACAACCTATCGCTGCAATGGCTCATGGATAATTCAAATCTTAAGCTGTCAACTTCTCTTATGTACAGATCGATAGCCATCCACCTAGACATGAGAGACACGTCTCTCGTGACCTGGAAAATATTTAGGACAGCAATCAGTAGACTTGTTTCTGAACTCACAGTCAAAGAGATACATCTCACTCATAAATAAGTTCATTTTGCAGGAAGAAAAGAAGGTCCAGCATCCTCACCTTCGCAGTGACATTTGGGTTTCCATCTCTATCACCCCCCATCCAAGAACCAAATTTTATGGGGGTGCAAGTCAATGGAAGTGGCTTCCCTGTGTGCTGAAGACGAAAATGGATATAACATTGCCTCAAAACCGAGAAAGTAGAGCATTCAGGAACAGTCAGTACATCAAGATAATAGTAAGAAAGACCTTCTTCAAAGCGTTGCTGACACGGCGCAAGTAATGTGGCACAGCTTTCCATAGGGATTGTTCAACAATGTTCAGGCCTGAAGCAAGTGACAAAAACATATAAATGTAGCAATATATTTGTAGATCAAATGGAGCTTTTCAAAACATTCATAAATTCAATTAGCATACCAGCCCGAGCTTCGTCAACTGGAGTGGGCTTCTGACGTCTGAGCTCATCAGTCTGCCACAGTGAAGTTATCTCCCTAACCTTTTAGAGATGGTTTATTCATTAGTTGTGTTGCTTCAGCTGAGAACTATAAGAAAGTACTGGGTAGATAGTACCAGATCCTCAATGAGCATATCATTATCTTCAGAGCCAAGGTCTTTTCTGTCGTTGTATTCTAGAAGATGCTGCAAGAATGAAGAAACATCTTATTTAAAATCAACAACATAAACCAGAATCCTAACAAAAGCTTAGCACAGTTACAGCAATACATGTCAGCATTATCAACGACTTACAGCAATTCTAAGATGTTTGTACTGTAAGGTTCGCCGATTAATTTGAGTGGGATGTGCAGTAAGAACAATTTCAACTTCCTGCAGCGATAAAGTTTAGCAAGCAAGTAAGCAACAAATCCAGGGCCAGAACCAGCAAAGTGGCTTTTACAAATCTTGAAGTAGCAAATTAAACTAAGTACTGCAGCTGCAAAGGACATATCTGCTAGAAATCGTTGAAAAATTGAAACCGACCTGCTTGCAAACTGTGTCATAAAGCAGATCTGGGGAAATTCCACCTTGCGATAGCTGACTGAATATATCATCACAGGATCTTGAAAGCTGCACAGCATTCCGAACTTTACGGACTCTGAAAGACAAAGTGATGCCCAAATAGTCAAGGCTTTTAGAATTCAAAGAGAACTATACAAAATATAAACTTTTCTGCTGATGATAATTCACACTCAATGTGTATATAGAGAGGTTATTCTGGTGTAAACCTATTTTTAGAGTAATGGATGGATGAAAGGGGCGATAAAAGGCAAAATCTACTTATAAAACTCTCATGGAACATGGCTTTTCTGTTGTAATATGGTCAATATGATCACCTGTGATGGGTTTCGGCAATGCCCATCAAATTAAGAAAATGGCTGAACGTACGAGCCAGCTTCAAGGCTTCTTCCAGTGACATCTTTGATATTTCAGAAGTCAGTTGCTTTTCCAAAAGTTCGGCGGAATCTTCGATCCCAGCCAAACGCAAATTTAACGCACTCTGAAACGTGAAACCATGACAAAGCAGATCACTATGCCTTCTTCTCTGTCTTTTGTCAGATAAAATTCAGGATACTGTATATACAGATAACGATCTTCAACCTTAGATTCCATAACACAATCTCCAGGTAAAAAACAGGAAAAGCAAAAGCATAATCCAGCTCCTAATTGAATCCTCCCAGGAAAAGGATTATAAAAGTTTTCTCCCCACAGAACACGCAAAAGGACGCACAAAATGAATATCATTCTCTCGACTTCCTTTGTCCGAGGATTCTCAGCAACGAAACGTAGACATGAAGGAAAATATCAGACAAAGCCCAGCAGTGAAAATCAAATCAGATTAGAGAAAAACAGAGAGCAAACGCTGTTTGAGCAGGACCGGCCATTCCACAGTGACCATTTGTGTCCTCTCATTTACTTTGCAAAAAAAAAATAGAAGAAAAAAAAAACTCATTTTGGTCTTCCATTCTCTGTTTACCCTCGTCGGAAGCGAACCAACACTACGACAGAGTCCATTTTGAATCATCCAGACGAATCGAGAACAACGATTCAGAATAAAACGGTGTTTACTCTTCGCTCGGAGGCGAAGAAAGGAGAAGCAAAACACGAAGAGACAAAAAAAAAGGCAAAACCTGAGCGAGGATGCGAGTCCGTTCGATTTTTTCCATGAACTCGCTACCAACTTCCCTCTGCAACACGTCGTTGAGGAGATTGCAGAGCAACTTGCAATCGTCTTCGAAGCTCTGGAACGAGATTCCCTCCGCGATATCGTCCGTCGTGTCCGTCATGGTCGCCGATCACTGAAACAAAACCGATATACGATGAGGATAATCAAACCATTACAGCTACAGATACTTATTCCTATACATATACGTTCTGCTTCATGAGTACCTTCGCCTTGTGTGTGTGTGTGGGGGGGAGAGAGAGAGAGAGAGAGAGAGAGAGAGAGAGAGAGAGAGAGAGAGAGAGAGAGGGGGAGAAGTGCGTGAGAGTGTAAAACACGGAGAGAGAGTGTGAGGTGACTCAGGAGAGAGGACGAGTGAATCTGTTGGTGCGGGTCCCACAATATTTTTTTACCGTGACTTTCGGGAACCAGAGTCCGACACGTGTCACTCGTCGTGATTTACCGCTCTCCCGGAAATATCTCCGTGATATGAATTTTCCGTGCAGGTAATTTCAGTTCTCAAGTTCCAAACGAAAAGAACGGTATTTAAATAGTATTTTGTCATTATTTAATTTGTAATCATTATATGCTATAGTATATAGTTAATAGTATTGCGATGATTATGTAAATTATGCTTTTGTTAGGATCGAATCATACGGAAAGATTCCTCGGCAGGAAGGATGAAACAACGAGTACCACCACTTTGTCGTTACTTATTTTCATTATTTAAGGTTGTCATTATTTTTTTTATTTTAAAAAAGATCTTTCAATGATACTCTTCCACCACCATTTAACAAAGGCTTCCAAAAGCATATTATTGTGGATAAAATCTCGATTAAATTATCGGTGCAGAATCTTATAACAATGATACCCACAACCCACCAAGATTTAGGAGTTTTTTTTCCCTATTAGAATATGTAAAACGGAAAACAAATAATATTTTAATTAAATTTGATTAAAAAGTGATTGTCATAATCTTTTAAAATAAAGTTTAGTCGAATAAGAATAATCAAATTTACAAATAATTTTATTAATAAAATCAAATTCGAATAAACTCAAAGAGTACTAGTAGTATAAATCACTGCAGTAAAATTAAACCCAAGAATAGCTAATTACAGCTTTCAGAATCATCCACAAACTATGAAAATATCATCAAATAAAGCCGAGTAACTAAAAAAGAGGTCCATCTTCAGACTTCAACCCTTCATGTCATGTGGGTGGGCCTATGTTCTCGGCCCAACGCGACAAGACACGTGGAGAGACACAAAACGATACCGTTTTACGAGATTGAGAAAAGACTACACGACACCGTTTTGTCACATTAATTATTATGGGCCCAAATTAGAGCCTCTACTGTAAAATTCTGAGTAACACATGTAATGAGCCCAAAGGCCTATGTGGTTAATTTACTTGGGCCGGGTCGAGTCACAAAACCTACCCATATAGCTGGGTTAATAAGGTCATTTTGCCCATTTGGGTGGTTATAAATTTTTTGTGATGGATTTTAAAATGATAATTTTTTTTTATATATCCGACATATCTCGAATCCGATCCAAATGGTTAAATTTTTAGGGTGCGGAATTTCTTAGTTCAAATCTATTGTCGTTGGATAAGAGAGAGACAGAGAAATAATAATTTTACTGTCTATTGGGACAACACGAGTTGTCGATCAAGTATTCGCATTCCTTAAATTCGTATTCGAACCTGAATCCGAACCCGAAAATCGATTTATATGTGGCCAAACTGAATTAATATTTATACCCAAAAATCGGGTATTTACAACTAACTCTAGAAAAAAAAAGAGTATATGAATCCACATGATTTAGGAGAAGTAAGAACTTTGGTCCAACTCAGCACCATTTATATGGAAAAAAAACATAACTATAAGAAATTGACAAGGCAAAAATAGTAAAACGGAGTGCAAAATGTTTGTCTCGTCCCGAGTTCGTCTTTCAAATTTGGAGATAGTAGATATATTCCAAATCACATGGCTGGTCAACTATTATAAGATTAATTTGGATCTTGGTTAAGGATATAGTTTATCTTATAAATAATTATATAGAAGTCGGTTTAATGTTTGTATTCTTCAAGATATGTTTAATGAAACAAGAAAAAGAAAAAATGAAAGGAAATAGGGTTTTTATCCGATTGGTGAAGAAAGTGAGATGGTGAACAGAAGAATAAGTCGGCAGATCCTAAAAGGGAATAGTGAAAATGACAAGTTCCTGATTTCCCCTATTTCAAACCTTATATTATCATCAAACTCTAAATTTATTAATTAATTGACTCATTCATATCACTACAAATTAACCTTAATCATACGGTTAACCCCATTTAATTATACGTATATCTACTTTATTGTACATATTCATACTACTTTAAGGGTATACGTATTCATACTTTTTCATCTTTTTATTCTTGAATGATTAACATAAACTTCAAAATTCGAATTTTTTTAATTGGTTATAGAATACAGATATACATGTGTGTATATATATATATATATATCTTATGTTTATATTTCATATTGATTAATTAATAAAAGGACCTTAATGAAAAAAATTTCATTTTTGTATATGATACAAACATTTTAACTTTCTCCAACAAGTAGAATAGATAAAATGATTACGTAAACAAATTTTAAATTTTATTTCTAAATTATTAATTTTGTAGAGGTTGACAGTAAAAACAACATTTCCTAAAATAAAAAGCGTTTGTCATTCTTATTTTTAATTTTTCTTCTTTGGCATTATGATGGCAGCTAGAAAATCTCTCTAAGTTGAGACGTACCGTCGCAGCTACTGGTTGGTTTATCCCAAAGTCAAAGCAATTATTTATACATTAATCATTACCATCAATTAATTAATTAATTAATTAATTAAGTTCATACACTAAATCTGCTAAAAATAATAAAACGGCAACGTCGATTCCTTCATTAAATCAATATATTTACAAATACTCGTAAAAGTTTATTCTATATATATCTATATATATATCCCCGTATGACAAATATTATAAAACAAAAAAAAATAAACAAACGTATGTTATTATATCTGTCTTAAATGGAATCGTCATGCAAAAAAAAAAAAAAAAAAATCAAGAGATAGAAACATCATCAATGGTGCAACGGGTTCGGTCCAGTGGGAACACGGCGTTTGTCAACTCCGTAACGTTGGTCGATCTCGCCGTTACGGCGTTGGAACGGTGTGAAGTCGAATTTGTGGGAGAGGACTTTCCGGTGGTTGACGGAGGAGCTAACGGCAGGGTAACGGCGGCGGCGGTGTGACGGAGCCGCAGTGGAGACACGGCGGAGGTGATGGAGGAGGAGGAGGAAGAGAGAGAGACATAGAAGGATGAAGAGAATGTGAGAGAGCTTCAAAGCCATTGAATGTGAGAAGAACGAGAAGAAAGATGGAAGCATGTTAATATATGGTAATATTCAAATAAGAAAGGGCCAAAAATATACAAATAAATAAAATATTTATTTTATGGGTTTTGGACGTTTTGGGAGGTACTTTGTTAGAGACTACTCGCATATTATATAGTTTTTTTTTGGTAAAGCGCATATTATATAGTTGACGATATGTAAACGTTAAAAACACTGTTTACCAAAGAGTGGGATATTGTCTTTTCAATTGAGAACACTATCCTATCATATAATATTTGTTTTTTTTTTTGTTTTTGTAATGTAATTTTCAATATTTGTCAAAAAATGTAGGGATTGAAGTTATGAAAGTAACAATTATATATTGTAAAATAATGCTAAATACCACACGTACGATTATCAAATATTACAGAGTCGAATTCATTATTTTGGTAACAGTATGAGAATTAAATGGTTTCTTAGAATTCAAGGAATGAGGGAAAAGAGTGATGATTGGAAAAAATATTAATCATGCAAAATCTTTGGAATTATGACACGTTTGATTACAAAGCTATATGTTATTAATGATAGTGTTATTTTAGACACTATTGCGATAATGTATTTATAGACATAATCGATGTATATATGAACTAGGAACATGCATTATCCTTTATACATACACACACGATCCATTTTTCATTGTTTATAAAAAAACAATAAATAATAAAAAGATATATAATATATATATATATATATAACAAAATTTTGTTAGATTCGTCTTTTGTTGTAAATCTTGATATAGTAAAAAAAAATCTATATAAATTTCAAATAAATACCCCAATGCAACACAAAGGGTGGTAACTTTGATGTTGTGTCACTCACAGTGACATCCACCGAATTATAGATTCATATAGCTATAGGTTTCGAGTGGTTTTTGAAGGTGGGGGAATATACGTACAGTCCACATTTTTCATGCCCAAACGCAAACAAAGTTCAATATTATATATATATATATATATATATATATATATATATATATATATACACATACATAAAACACAAA
>NW_010960187.1:3413654-3414739 GCF_000463585.1 Tarenaya hassleriana | reverse complement strand
AAGAGAAAGATAATATATATATATATATATATATATATATATATATATATATATACACTTACATAAAACACAAAGTGGTAATGTCTGTCCACTTGCCATGACAACTTTTCATTATATATATATATATATATATATCTTTTTGTGTCAATATTATTATAGTATTGTGAAAGGTTGTTCATTCTTCATAACTTCATAAAAAAAAATTCACATCAGATTGTGTCCAGTACGAATCTAAATTTCATAACATGGGTTGATCCTAGTAATATTAAGATTAACCTTAATTAATTATACTAATTTATATTAATTATTAAAATTTTATGTGTTTTCTTAATAAGACTATACTATTTTATTTTGTGATGTTAATATTATTAGCATATTCTATAATTTCTATTTATATTGATATTCTCAATAAAATTTTAGTTGAGAAAAACATTATTTTTGAAGAATTGAAGGATGTATCTATTTGGGCCATAAAAGCCCAATAACAAGAATTATTATGGGTGTAATAATTAATTCATTCTATTTTCCTTTTTCGTAAACCCTTCTCGATAAATCTCTCTCTCTCTCTCTCTCTCTCTCTCTCTCTCTCTCTCTCTGTTTTCTTTGGAGATTCTTATTCGACAAGCCTTTTTTTTTTTTGTTTAAAATGATTCGACAAGCCTTGATACCGTCGTCTTCGATTTCCTCCTGCGGCGAAGTTTTCCGACGACTTTCCTACTTCTCGAGACATCGGTGGCCATGGGTTCGTTCAATCTCGTAACAAAGGGCTTTTTTTCCGCAATCGATTCATTCTCTAATGTCTAGCCGAATCAAGACATCCTCCGAGTTATAGAACGTTTTTGCTTATCGATGGGTTTTGTCTGTCGGGTTGGTTTTCACGATTCGTCTGCGCGCTCTGTTCTGTTCATCACTTGTCCCTTAGGGATTTGAGGGCTTTGGTGTGAGTTTGTGTGTTTGGGGGTTTCTGATTCGAAAAGTTCGTGTCTTTCTAATTACCAAAAAAAAAAATTCGTATCTTTCTCTGAGAGATTCTTCAATCTCTGGGCTTTCAGTGATGGGTTTTCGTATTTTCATGTTTCAGCAGG
>NW_010960187.1:3400626-3413562 GCF_000463585.1 Tarenaya hassleriana | reverse complement strand
CAGCAGGAAAAAAAATGGTTTCTGGGTTGATTAATGCAAACCCAGTCGTTTATGAGAAGAAAGAGAGGCGTGTCCGAAGTTGCCCGAGCAGTACGGATGAACATATAGACCAGCTCGAGGTATCTGATATCCTTCGGGTATGATGTTTCAACTGTTTCTTGGAATTCTTGGTACTCTGTTTCCATTACAGTTGTCCTCCATTCTCCAATTCTTGCTGGCTTCCAACATTCAATGCCTTTGTTTGAACAGTACACTGCATTTATTTTAAGGTTTTAGATGAAGAATACGCATCTGTTTCGAAGCTAAGAACCTCGATGTTTAGTGTATCTGTGTGAATTTCGTATAGATTTACATTTTTTTTCCTTAGAGTATGATACAGAAGGTTGAATCAGCTGTCAGTTTGTGGGTGTTGTATTTGTTATTTTTGGCCCTTAACGTTCACAAACCATATTAGAGATATTAAAGATCCAGAGCATCCCTATTATTATCTGGAGGAGCTCAAAGTAGTAACAGAAGATTCAGTTGAAGGAGATGATGGGAAGAGTTATGTTAGGTAAGAGAGTGGAATTGATTTTTTTTGTGTTTTGTTTTCTTTCATGCTTGCCATATCTGCTAAGTTCTGCCATTTCCTTTTTCAGGGTTACATTCACACCAACCGTTGAACATTGTATCATGGCAACTGTTATCGGTCTTTGCCTTCGTGTCAAACTACTACAGAGGCTTCCTCCTCGTTGCAAGGTTTTAGCTTTCCCCCTCTTGTTAAGGGTATCGGAAAACGATTTCTCTTGCTGCTTCCATTTGCTTTCTTTTCATCATCATGAACATTTACTCAGATGATTTCTGGTTTCCGGGTCTTTAACAGGTTTATGAACATAATCGAAGGGATACACATTTAACTAGATAAAAAATTATGTTGCTTCTGATTAGTGAGGTATAGTAACCCTTTACAGACAGTTCTTTAATCGATTTTGGTTTCACATATTTGCCGAGATTTCAGTCTTAGGTAGATGTTATAACTCCAGAACTTGGGGCAAGACACACTTTGTGTTCTGTTCTGTGGCATCACAAACTGTTACTGCGTTTTATTTCCCATCATTGGTGGACATAAGTGTTGCACCTGGTGGTCATGCATCTGAATCTGCAGGTATTTTTTTTGGAATTTCTGATGAATTTATTTTAATGTTTTTAAAGAAAAGGTTATCCTTATGTGTTATGAAAACGCAGACAATAAACAACTTAATGATAAAGAACGTGTTGCGGCTGCTTTGGAGAATCCAAACCTTGTGGAAATGGTTGACGAACGCTTACTTGCTTCACACGGTTGAAAGTTTTTTTTTCCCCTTCCTTTTCAATGCAAATGGTTACAAGAAAAAAAAGCATCCTCTGCACCAATCTGTAGGTGTAAATATGTCAGATGTATAATTGATGGGAGAGTTTTTGTTGTTCTGCCCAAATGTTGTTCTTCTCTCTTATAGTAAAATTTACAAGAAGCTGGTGGCGTGTACGAGAACCCGGAATTTTGAATACCCGATTCGACCGGCGAGTTGGATAGTCAAAATTCGGGCATTCGTCTACCTGGTGACGGCAGACGTCTGACTTTCTGGTTTTGAATGCGGGTTTTGGCGGTTGAGTATCTGTACCGAGAGGGATAGAGGCCGAGATGAGGTGAGGCTACGAGGGGGGTGAGGGCAAGGAAGGCTTTAGACTAGTATTGTGATTGAAGTTTATGAGTTTTAGGAATTCCATAACCGAAGATGATTTTCGGATTTCGGTTTGTATTTTTCCCGTTGCTCGTCTCGTTTTTCTCGTTCGTTCTTGCGGTATATCTCTCTTTCTTCGTCTTATCCTTTTGGTTATCGAAAAACTCGGGTATCCGGTCATCCTTGAACCGGAAGACTATTCATTGGTGCAAGATTCAGCTAGCCCTAGAAGAAAAAAAGGATCAAAGCGAAAGGCCCTAATTATGTTTCTCCGGTGTAATGATTCTTCCACTGAAGCTAAACTCATGGAGTCGTAATGTGTCAGCTTCCATGGCGGAAAAACTCGGAGCTTTAAGCACTAAGAACCCTAAATTTTTTTTGCAGAGAATTCGTATTTCAAAGCACATAATATAAACGTCAAGTTTGTCTCCACCCAATCGGGACGTGGGTTTCTCGTCAACATCTTTGGACGCACCAAACCAACCACTTGTTCATAACACACTCGTTAAAGAAGGAATCATTGTTGTTGTTATCCCGTTTTATTCACAATAATTGGATCCTTATCGTTTCACTAAGGGGATTAGGTTTCCGGAAATGGAAGCCGGGAGAGGCACTATCTCCCACTCGTTCTATGGAGTGACTGTCTTAATTTGGAAAGCTTATGCATGTCTCTTCCTCTTGTACTCTCTGTCCACTCTCTCTCTCTCTCTCTCTCTCTCTCTCGTTCATGTCCTTTTATCATCCATCACACTTCTTTCCCACTCATCCACTCGCAAATTCATGAGTTTTTGGCCATCCATAAACATGTTATCAATATGAGCTATACAATTTTCTTTTCATTTTTTAATTTTGAAAACAAAAATCAAAATTGGATGTATTATATGTTTTCTGTTTCATAGTGGAGGGATCTAAGTTGGTAAAACTTGAATCACATATTTTTTTATAATAAAGAGGTTCATATGATTTTCGACCCATTTGTCACGCAATTAATTGCATCATCTCCTTCTCATTAATAGAATCGAACCCAAAACCTCAAATAATTTTGTCATCTCTCAACCACTAGGTCACCAACTAGTGGATAATCACTTATTCTTTTATCATTAGTTTTAATATTTTTTAAACATTCATGTAAATTAATGGAAATTATTACTGCATATATATATATATGCCTGTGTTATTATTTTTGTATTTCATATTATTAATTCACCATAATAAAAAAAAAATTTAGACAAGACCCATATCACAGAATGTAATTGCTATCTCTATGTTCGATCATGTTAGGCTTCTGGTGATAGATTTGATGGATCTTTCACACTTCGAACTTCAATCTTTTGCAAAGTTTGTTTTCTTTATCAACCACTGTTGTGTAATAATTATTCATTTTCTTTCACCCCCGAATCTTTATATCTCATATAATCCAACAGTGGCACTTATATGCGCACATAGATACGTACGTATTCTATCCATACATATACATATACATATACGTATCGGAGTTGGGTGGCATGGCATTGGCTTTGGGAGGCATTAGCTTTGAATGCCGCATCAGACAGCGACATATCGTAGATGTAAAGAGATTTTTCAACAACGCCAACCCATATATATATATATATATTTTAAACATCATTCTTTAACGAACCATGTAATTAAATTTCATTAACTATGTTGTCCGACCTCATCTTTCCTTTGTTTATTTATTTTATTTTCGTCGTATTTTTTGTTTAGTCAATCACGCTTCTCCTAGAGCTACGCATCTATAAACTTAACCTAAAACTAGCTATTTATTAATTATATATATATACCAAATGCCTGTATATACACATGTTTTATAGGACTTACAGATATCAAACGTGGATTTCCTCATGAACAAAAGACTAAGTTTCCATCTCGGTATATATATATAATTGTATGTCATTCACGCTTAAAATTACCATGTCAGCAAACAGAGTAGGAGTCAATATTTTTGTTCGGATTTGTACATCAAACAAAACTAATCTTAACTAATCATGTTTGATCGAATCTGATTTAATAACTTATTTCATAATTTTTTTTACATCAAAACTAAGGTAAATTAGCAACAAAAAACACATAAAAAGCAAACAAAAATCAATAAATAAGAAAAATGTTCGTGAATTCAATCCGAATTACAATCCAATTATCAAACCAAAACCGACATAAAAATAGAATCCATATGATTTTTTAAAATTCGTGCGAAAATATGAAAACCAGATCAACCGAATTACGCGGAAGGATTGCCACGTCATTAGTACTCGGATAAATGTTTTTACATGATATTGAAATTTTTCGGTATTACAAAATACGACCATGTGTATAGTTAGGATAAAATAATAAAATAATCTTTTAAATGTCGTGTAGAATATAAATAACAAAGAAAAAAGTGACAAATCATATGTCAAATCTACTTTGTTTTTTTTCTTTATTCCCGGTCTTTAGGCTTTTTATTTTCATTTTCCCCCCTCAATTATCAACTCCAAAGATTGGTTAGAACAGTAAGTGAGATTAGCCAGATCATATGTAAGTTCATGTACATGCACATAGACATTTTGACTTTGTTGATATAAAGAAAACACGGCCATCCCAATACTACGATACATATAATGGAAAATATATATATATTTTCCATAGTTTAAAGTCATCGTTATGCCATTAAATTTTGGGATTTTTTGAATTATTTTACGTATTTGGATGTGTTGAATAAATCTAAAAGATGGGTATTTGAATATCAATTTTTTAAAAAAATGGATGGGGGAGAGTTTAAAAGTAGAATAATTAATACAAGAATTTGATTATTTTTAAACAATATGTGTGATGATAAGTTTGTAAAAGTTCCGGTCCATGTAATTATTTATAATTAGCAATTATTTTAGAGACATAATTATGTTGAATTATCTCTTCTGAAATTCCATTCCATATTCCCCATCGACATCCAATCACCACAGCCTATACGTCACCTAATTCTATTTTGGTATCATTATGAGAAGAAAACAAATAACAGAAATTATAAATATGGGAATCCACAACATAGATATGTTGGATCGTGCATTACAACCGTATTATTTTTATAGACATAATTATGTTGATAGACGATATTATTTTTAATCTTTTTTCTGTGTTATTGTTATTTTTAATAAATTCATCAATAAATAACCAAAAAGAGACTATGTATTTTCATTTGGAAACAAAAATATATAAGAAGCCTAAAAGTCTGAACCTCGTCCGAATCCACGTACGAGTCTATGACTCTATAAATTCCTCCAAGCCTATGGATACACTTTCACTTCGCATAACACAAAAGCCATCTCTCTCTCTCTCTCTCTCTCTCTCTCTCTCTCTCTTCTATATAAAGGTAACGAAACTACCAGAACCCACAAAACAACAGAGGCAAATACCATTAGGAATTTAGCCCAATCTATCAAAAAACAATGCCACGTTCCATGAAGAAGAGCTTTGAAGCAAACGAAACCGAAGAGGCAGAGCTCAGGAGAGGGCCATGGACGCTTGAGGAAGACACTCTTCTCACCAATTACATTTCTCTTAACGGCGAGGGCCGTTGGAATATGGTCGCAAAATGTGCTGGTACTATATAAATTCCTAATATGCTCAAAAGCTTCCATTTTTAAAATTTATTTGTTCTAATCTTTAGCAAGAATTGAAATATTAGTTTTTTTACGCATATGGGTGTGAAAAAGTCTTGATTTTTATTCATGGGTTCGTCTAGTTCATGAGATTCTCTCACTTTATAATAACACAGTAAAACTGTCTATTCTGTATGTTCTTTCATTCGGACAGGACTTAAGAGAACTGGGAAAAGCTGCAGATTGAGATGGTTGAATTATCTCAAACCCGACATCAAGAGAGGGAATCTTAATCCTCAAGAACAGCTTCTGATCCTCGAACTTCACTCTAAGTGGGGCAATAGGTTCGTATATGCATACATACATACATAAATTGGTATATATATACTGCTCGGTCATTCGTGTGTTTACTTTTCATCTTTTCCGTATAATCAATTCTGTATTTGGGTTTCTCAGATGGTCTAAGATTGCGCAGCATTTGCCGGGAAGAACAGACAACGAGATCAAGAACTACTGGAGAACAAGAGTTCAGAAGCAGGCCCGTCAACTGAACATCGAATCCAACAGCGAAAAATTCTTTGACGCCGTCCGTAGTTTCTGGATGCCAAGATTGGTCGAGAAGATGGAGCAGAACTCATCCTCTAACTCTGCTGCTTCTTGTTCATCGCAGCTGAACAGCAACAACGCAAACACCATTAATGGCCCTGAGTTCCTTTCCTCCGAATCGCTGATGAATTCAGTGAGACCAGACAGCGATGGCTTCCCCAACGATTCGGGTTTCAGCGACATCAACTGTTCAAGCTCCATGGCTGATCTCGTGGCAATTACACGACTGATGGATATGTCCGATCAGAACACTGCAGGATCAGTGCAGTTTCAGCTTCATGGAGGAAGCCAATGTGTGAGTGAAGAAGAGGAGTACGGACACTTCCATGGGTTTGATGATTACATGGCTTCGATGGGCAATTTAGACATTTCATCAGCGGGATACCACGTGGCGAATGCTGATTCGATGTACGAGGATGTAACACAAGATCCGATGTGGAACATGGATGACATTTGGCACTTTAGGGAGTAGGCAAAGATGGGACAATCCTTAATTGTCTATATAATGGCATCCGTTTTATTTGGGGCCCACCACTCGGTTTTTTTTATAATTATAAATTATAAACGTTGGGTTTTCGTTTATATTTTAATTTACACGATCCAAATTTGTTGGATCTTTATACGATATCTTGTATTATGGATGAACGAAACATTATAGCTGAAAACAGGATTTCTTTCAATGGTGTTGTTTTCATGCAAAAGGTCCCTTTTTCATATTTTTCATCAATAATTCCCCTGTTCTTTTCTATTATTGTGGATATAACGTATCAATTTAATTTTTGTATATATATATTGAATATCGGATTAATGTCAGAAGAAAAATATTTTTCTCACTTTTTATAAATTTTTTGAATGAAACGTAAAATGTATTAATTTTTTTAGAATTTCGTACATAAATCATATTTATATCTTACTATCCACTTTTTCCGGAATCGTTATATTCTTGGATAATGTTATGAATTTCGAAGTAGATTATTGACATAACATCAATTAATTGAAGATTTGATATTATAAAATCCAACTAAAAAAAAAGTTTTTCTTTTATTCCTTGGCCTTATGATTTGTCCACCACCAATAATAACGCACACTATCTTTCTTTTAAAAAAAAAAAAAAAGACAAAGCCACCATATTTATTATCCATAAGAGTTCCCACCAAAATTGATGTACGACTCTTTCACAATAAGAGCATATTAGCTTAGAATTATTGGTGGTTGTCTCCTCCACATTATTAATTCGAATTAAAAGTTACATAAACTTTCCATATACATAAGGACAAATTTAGAGAAATTTCTTATTGGAAGCACATTTAATACGATATAAAAAAATAAAAAACATTAATTTGCTTCTTTTTTTTTTATTGGAAGACGTATATATTACTTAGTTTTATTACTGTATATCAAATAATTTAAATAACTAAGACCACTTTTTGTCGATATATATATATATATATATATATATTCATGAACTTGAGTAGGAAATCTTTTCCACGTGCAACATCGAGAGGGAAACGTTTTCCTTTGAGCAGATTTCAAAACGAAATCGACCCGAAAACGGATTCGTAGATTCGTAACAGTGATTTTATAGGATTTTGGTCAAAATTGAGAAACCCTGCTTCAGTCAAATTTATTGACGATGACGACGACGGCATAATCATTAAACCCTAAGGACACGTACGTACTCTTGAAACCCTAACCGGTTCGGTTCACGAAACAGGGCAAAGCTAAGATCTATAATTCCGACACCGATTACATTACGTCAACGAGCAATTCAAATGAATATATGGGATTCCGATATTCTTCTAGGGGTAATATACGAAGATTTCACCTTTAACAAAAAAAATAATATACGAAGATTTCAATATACATTAAATAAAATACCATTTGGTTAAAGAGAGTCGTCCAAAGGTATTTTTCAAACTTGGAAGTTTGTAAAAATCTAAGATTTAGATAACCATAACACGAAAAAAAAAGAGTCTCCCGACAAAATTTTGGCCGTGATAATAAAGATAATTTGATAATGATAGAAAATACTATAAAGATTATATATATAAAACACCCTAAAAAATATCTAAACTTTTCATTTTTTTTAAAAAAAAACCTAAACTCTATTTTAAAAAATAGAGAAAATCCTAAAATAATACCTGAACTTTTCAATTTTGACAAAATAAAACCTAAACTTTGTTTTTGATCAAATAAAACCTGAACTTCATTTTTTAGTCAAAAATAAACCTGAACTTTATAATCTTTATCATTTTTAACCATGTTACTGACGTGACATTCCGATATCGTGACACGTGGACGATGATGTGTCAAATACGGTCAAAATGTTGACTTGCCACGTAGGATGTCGGAATGTCACGTCAGCAATAGAGTTAAAAATGACAAAGATTATAAAGTTCAGGTTTATTTTTGACTGAAACATGAAGTTCAGGTTTTATTTGATAAAAAACAAAGTTCATGTTTTATTTTTTCAAAATTGAGAAGTTCGGGTATTATTTTGGGATATTCCCTAAAAAATAAAACCTGATCTCATTTTTTGTATTGAAAAAATCTACATTTTATAAAATTTTTCGTTTTTATACCCAAATGTTCACGTCACGATTTGTTTAATGATGAGCAATGATGACCTGGATGTTGCGTGTATAATTCGGTCAAATCATAAATTGACACGTATGATATCGGATACCACGTTATCGATTGATTAAAAAAAAGAGATAATATTTATAAAGTTTGGATTTTATTTGGTAAGAAATAGAGTTTTTTCTTGAAAAATTGAAAATTTTGAGTTTTTTTTTTTATTTTATTTTCCCGAATATATATATACACTTAGCATGGGAATCGATCAAGCTTAAGGACAAAAGCCTAGTGAACAAAGAAGCAACCATAACTGAAGTAGCTCAGCATCTACACTCTCTTTAAGTTCACAAGTATTTGTCCTCATCACATTGGGAATCTTATTCTTATTATTTCAATTTCTTCCTTTTTCATATATATATATATATATATATCCCATCTTTCTAACGAATATTCATTCATTCATGCATGCATAGGCGATCATTGCTTTCTACGTAATATTTTTTCAGATTCACAAAAACCAAACGCTACCCTTTTGGATGATGTGAGGGTTGAAGCATTTGGGATTTGAAAGCTACGAAACAAACGAACGAGCACTTCGATCCCATCAAATCACAAAAGTCTCTTTCAAGTTCTTCAGTCGATCAAAATCACATGCGTGAAGAGACTGATCTCTCTCTCTCTCTCTCTCTCTCTCTCTCAATCATCCAGACTGCAGATTCCCTGTTCATATCTCATAGAGCTTTCGGCCTCTTTACGCGCCATTAACATCGACATCATTATAGCAGACATCTTTCTTACTTAGACGAAGGAACATGAATGAATGAATGAATGAATCGAGGTGGCACCCAAATTTGACCAAAGGACTTTGAATTAAAAAAAACGATGAACAAGAAAAAAATATGGCTCAAAAACAAAAGCCATGTCTCACTGTTCCATAACGTGGCGTGTGATGACCATGAGGGCTTCTATTTACCAGTCACGTGTTTTTGTGTGGTTTGCTGGATTGGTTTTTGCCATGGCTGTCTCTGAGAGTGACTGTCCGGTCGAAGACAAAAGCTTTTCTTCAGCTGAATCCTTGTCAACCGCCAAATAACCTGACATTTTTCAAACTTCAGATTATATATATACAGATAATCCAACTCTGATTCAAGATACATGCCGTGACTAATCGTTCGCCTTTGGTCTAGAGTTAGCTTGATCTAGAGTTAGTCACGGGTCGGGTATCCGAGATTTTCGAATTACCTGAATTCAAACCCGAACATTTAGGATCTCACAAGACATCCAGTTTCTAGGATCAGTTTTGGTCGGTTACCCAACCCGAGTTTATTTTTTTCGAAAGATGGAATTGACTCGAGCGGAATCCAAAATTTATGGATTACCCGATCTCAGATCCAATAATCCGGTTTCGGGTTTTCACCACGTTGTAAGCTGATCTCATCTCATCTAATCTCATATTTGGATACTCAAATTTTGGGTACCCGACTCGCGGGTCGGTTTGGGCATCCGAAATTTGAGTTTTTTTTTCCAGCTTTGATGATTGGGTAAAAAGATACGGACTTTCATGAAAACGATGGGAGTAAAGAACGAATACCAAGCCTCTCGAACTGGAATCTGTCCCCAACTGCAGCATCTTTCAGATTTGGCACAGCATATGCGCGAGGAGGTATCACCACTTTGGAGTTCGGATTGAGAACAGAGATCCATTCTCAGAGTTCGGCGGCCGGGTTCTGTTTACGAATCGAAGTAACGATATAAGGTTAAAAAAGATCGTTGCTTTCTCTCAGACGGACGAGTGATATTACGAAACATGAGAGAAAAGATTCTTGTACGGCACCTCGGAGTTAAAGTGCTTACTGAAAAGCCAGGCTTCCGCCTTAACCGGCTCTTTTCCGAGGGAGGGTTCGGCTACCCAATGAAGAACTCCCTGCAAATAAGATCCAAATTTGTTGATAGAGAAAGGGAATGCAGATTTATTATAAGATATCATAAAGAACATGAAAGAGGGCGATGGAGAACAGAGAGGTCAGAACCTTTGGTTTTCGACCTTTTTTCCGGGATCATATTCTGCATGGACCTCGACAATGGTCCCATTATCCTCGGGGTCAGGACAATGTTCGTGCATTTGATCGGGAAAGCTAAGCAACACTGATTTACCAGGGGGCAAGCCCATAGTAATCTTTTGAATCCTTCAACCGATGAAATCGATTCGTTCAATGCATACAACTCTAGAAAATGGAACCTATATCAAGAACAACAACAACAAGATAAGATCGCCAAAACAAAAGAAAAATCAAAATGTTTTCTTTGTATATTGCAATAGGTTTCACCTTGTAGAAGGAAGAAGGATCATCATCCCGAGCACCGGGCCACCTTTTCGCATCGAGTTCTATTACATTGCCAGCTTCCATATTGGTTATGACCACCTTTTGTTCAACTCTTCTCAGATATGATGCTCAAGACGGCTCACATGTATCAAGCTACCGTCACTGCGAATATAAAAATGTATAATCGATAAAACTGTTGAAACAGGCGAGAAAAAAAGATACGATGAATCAATGCATAAACATGAATTGGACCTTTGGGTAATTCCAATCCCTCGCACGAAAGCGTTAATCGAAGTTGAGGTCATGAGACGAGGGTCATCCCACCCATCAACATGTTTGTTTGACACAATGTAATTCAACTGCTGCAAAAAGAGAAAATTATACAAGCATAATAAGATTCTCGGGATAATGTTAAAACCCTTTTCGATATAAAGATTGAAACTTTACCAACCTTACGCTTTGACATTACAGTGTTGGTGATGTTCAACCGTGAATATTCCCATATATAAGGCATGTAGAGTCCCAGAGCATGCAAATAACCAGTAGTATCAAGTATGAAGCACGTCATGTTTCAATCTCGAGAGTACATAGCTTCAATCATGCACATATATATATATGAATGGATCAGCAAACCATATGGTAAAAAGTCTGGGATTAACAAGAATGGGTTATTATCAATGCACGCATTTGAAAGTCCTATAGCTATATAAAAGCTTAAATAATTCAAGACTGAAATGGAAATCATACCGAATGTGTTACGTTATCTCGAGGCAATGAACAACGCAATGGGCATAATCATAATAGCCCGGACAGATACACCATTTATCACCAGCACGAGAAAGCCTTTTCCGGACAACTAAGGACATGTTCCAAATAATTCACCCACTACAAGAGATAAAATCATCAAATGCAAGCATAGAGCAGAATAAGATTTATACATGAGCAAACATCAAGATAGAAAGCAATGAAATACATATATGTCCAAACTCGATAAAACAAAGAAGTTTGAAGAATGGTGAACATAGAACAAACGACTAACCATAAGTTCGGTAACGCAACTCCGTTATTGTATTCCTCTTCTCTTCAAACATTTCGCTTGCTGTTTTCTCAAATATCTTCAAGAGAAACTTCAACCCCTGTCTTAAAAGCATGATGAAAATATCGCGTCTGAATCAACGCATCTTTGCCAATACAAGAAAGAAAAAACTGACACCAGCTTACAGTAACAAAAAAAAGACAGCGTTATCAAGAAATCAGAGATTATACGAGCTCAAAATCACATACGAAAAAACCATATCAATGTCACATGCTTCCTCAAATTCATTCAGCTTGAAATCCTTAGGACCAGTATTCGCCGAAAAACAAAATGCGGCTTCCAACTAGGCTGGCGTCTTAATCTGCACAAGTATTACACAGAAAGAAACACTAGCAAACTTAGAAAGTTTATGATATTAATTCAAAAGAAACAGACAAAACAGACAAGGAACGGTTCCAACAAAAGATATTCCAATTGTGAATATACTCAATCCAGGAAGTGGATAACAACCCTTAGAGGAGACAAAGTACTCGAGCAATTCCGGGCGATGAAGAAGAGCATTTGCAGGGTACTTTTTAAGGTAAATTGTTGTGAAAAATAAAACCATAAGGAATTCAGGCAATTCGACTCTCGAAAGCTTCCTGTTTTCACTGTCTTGGCTCTTCAATTGAGTAAAATCAGATGGGCACTAAGATATTATCTCACTGTGTGTAATAGATTTCCAGTAGTTCGATAACATCAGCCTGAATTGAAAACAAGTCAAATGTCATGAAACCAGAATCGTTATAATCCAAGTGACGCAACGAGAGATCGAATTCAAGTTACAACAAGGAAACATGCGAAAGGAAGTAAACCCTAATCTACATCAGCGGATTCGATGTTATAAAAAAAAGCTACAAACTTTCGCAAACAAAAACCGAACTTTTGCATGTTTCCATTGAATAAACCTCCATTACCGAATGAACCCAGAAAAAGTTAAGCCTGAATCGATCAGATAAAGGGGGGAAAACAAAAGGAAGAGAGAGTGAAATGGTGATCTCGTGGATAACGGCGGTGAGATTGGAGGTGACCTTGTCATTGGCGATAGATTTAAGAGC
>NW_010960187.1:3385968-3400381 GCF_000463585.1 Tarenaya hassleriana | reverse complement strand
AGAGCGGTTCGTTCGTCCAATCCGATCTTCAAAGAAGAGCACAAGACATAGTCCGGAGCTATCTTCTTTCACAACCATGTCGGAAACAATGGCCCCCGAGAAGAGGGTTCTTCACTCAAATGAACTAGATGGGTCGCATGTATTTCAGCTGTACACCAGAAAAAATATAACACATTTTTTTCTCCGTAAAAAGACGAAATTACCCTTAATGAATCAGGATATTTATCCGTTCGAAAACAACTTCGTTATTACGACTTCGTAATTAATTCTAAATATAGTTATAAAAAGGTGGCAAAAAAAATCATCCGTCTTATTTTAGTTGTATATCAGTTATATGTTAGTCGCAAAAAGGTCGTAAAAAATAAAACGAAAAGGGTATTTTAGACTTTTTCACCCGAAAAGTGGGTTAAAATTGAAAAAAATTTTTTTTTTTTTTTTGGGTGGTGTACCTGAAATTAATGTGATCCAAGTGGGTTATTTGGGTAATATTCCCCCGAGAAGACGACTCTAGGGTTTAAGGACGACGAATTAAACGGTAATAATAGAGGAGACGGAGCCGTCTCTTTACGACGGTGTTTGCTTCATCAAAAAGCCGAATTTGAGAGATTGGAATATTCCACCGTAAATAATGTTTTAAAAAAAACCAAACATAAGGGTAAAAACGGAATTTAATTTCTCTCTAATGTTTAAAATGTATGGGCACTTGTATGTAATTATTTGATTTAATTTGACGGGAAAATGTTTTTGTATGTATATCATTCTATTGTTTTAATTTTCTTGCTCTCCAACACTCCAATAATTTAAAATAAATATATTTGATAGAGAATGTATCTTATAATTGATATGTTTTTTTTCAATTAGAATTCCAATAAAAATTATTATATACTATATAAATTAATTTGACAAATTGATACAAAATATACAACTATACAAGTCATCCTTTTTAAGTCAACAAGAGCAAACGTTGGTTGATTAGAAGCTTTGATCACGCATATATATACATATATCAACGAAAAATAACAGAGAAATTATATTATTAAAAGTTTTTTTTTGGGTAAAGTTACAACAATCATATGGATTCAACACCAACGTAGTTGAATTTTATTTAACATTCAACCGCATCGCATATATAGTATAAATAGATATACATATATATGGGTGTGACTTTGAAGAAAATCTAATGAATTTCACATACCCTTCCCTTGTGACTAATAAAATTTTACTCTGAAGAGTTTTCATGAAGAAGCCTGAAAGCATCTGCTGCTAACTCCAGCTCTATACAATTCCATCTCCCTTGACTCCGCCGTTACCCTGACCTGCACGTTAGCCGCCACGAACAGTACGTCACCCTCTCCTAGGGTTTCTGGTCTGTGACCCTCGTCGGATTCCATCGTTCCTTGTCCTGTAAGGCATATAAAGAGCGATGGCCCAGCCACGGACGGGAACACGGTCCACTCTGCTTCTCCTAAGATGCATCTGTCAACTTCGAATTCCTCAAATGGTGGGAGATACCTCTTCGTGTGACGATTCAGAGGAATCCCTCGTAATATCTCGGGGAAGCCCTGCACGTGGAAAAACCCTAATTTAGAGGTTGAATCCGAGAAGGGGATGGAAGTGTTCGGATGGGTGCGAGTTGTTTTACCTGTTTATACGTAAGCATTGAGAGAAGGGTTTTAGTGTCTCTGTACTTGGAAGTGAGACCGGCACGAACGACATTGTCCGAGGTTGCCATACACTCTACGCATTCTCCGCGGATGTAAGCATGAGGCTCGTTTGGTCCCAAGTACAAAGCTTCACCTCGATTCAGTTTCACGTAGTTCAACAAAAACGCTGCAAGAATTCCAGTGTCGGTTGGATACTGCCGCTCCAGCTTGAGCACCAACTGTTCTTTATCACTGAGCAGCCTTTTCTGCATCAAATCAACCGAAAATTTTGTAAGATGAATGATCCGGGTCATTTTATATACTTAAGAACTGCAAAGATCTCACATCGGATGTTCAATTTGTGTTTGAAACTTCAGACTTTGGAATCTATTCATATCAACAAGATTCAGTATATGCAGTACCTTATACATATAAACCATCAAAAGTTATAAGCTGATCTAAAGCAATTCTTTATGGTAAAATAAAGAGCATCACAAGAATGGTTTGATGAGATCACCTTCTTTTCTGTCTGTAATCGCCTTTTGAGTTTCGTTATGGTATCAGAAATTCTCTCTTGACTTGACACGAGAATTTTGGCGAAGATGAACTCTAAGATAGACTTGGCTTCCTGATCTTTTTCCTGCTCTTTCATACATAGAACTTTCTCTGTGTTCTCCAACCCAATCAGTTCCACAATCTCAGGAATAGTAAGAAGCACTTCCCTCAGTTCCTAAGGAACATATCCACCACAACCACAAGATCAGATAGATAAGTTGCCCTGTTCACGAAGCATCAAACTTTATGCGAAAAGATTTTGAGAAAATTCATAATCAGAATCAGTAGCAAGGCTGGTAAACTTAGTAATTCCTGATACAAAGCATCAAACTTCATATGAAAAGATCTTGAGAAAATAAACGGCTTTAGTCATTCCTGATTGATTCTTGCATCAAGATCGTCACGTGAATATAACGAAACCCAACAAAACATTTCCATTCCAAGAACATGCCTTTTGAAATCCGTAAGCCATAGATTCTCAATTTCAGATGGGAACAATCGATCTACCAGCTTACATCCGACGAACAAGAAAATGGCATCATGAAGACCTGCAAAGATCTCACATCAACTTTTACCTTGGTACTGATAAATCCACAGAGTGCTTCAAACTCAGTAATCGCCAATGCCATTTCTGGCTTATAATTATCATCCTTGTATACACTTGGCCGCGACTTATGCAGAATTCTCGCCCATTCCTTATCTGGATGCACTTGTATTGATAGTGCATTTTGCACAGATAGCACCTGAAAACATTCACAGAAATGTTGCTCATCGGATTGGCATTATGCAAAACAATCCAATTATTTCACTAAAATCCAAGATTATGAAAAACCAATCAAGCGAATGAAGTGCACCAATGTGTTCTCAGTTTCTAATACAGAACTGGCATCCACTGAAACGCATCTGGAAATTGAAGAAATTTCACGAACCTTGAACAGGAAAGGGAGATCATTCCCCCATTTTCTCGCGACCTTGTGTCCGAGCACATTAGGGTTCGTCGAGATCCACGACTTGAGGCTCACGGAACCCAACCCGACGACGCCGACATCACCGCCATTGTTGTCGCCATCGCGATCCACAACAAAGGATGGACCCGATTCATGAGTCCCGATCCAGAGCTCGGCGTAAGGCTTGAGCGGATCAATGCCCGACCCGGAATTGAGGGAGAAGAGCCTCGCGACCTGGGAATCGTGGCCCTCGATCCCCCAGTCGTAGTTCTGCACAGAGCACCGGAGCCTCACCAATCCGCCGGAGACGGCGTCACCATCGACGTTTCCGCCGCCCAGTCCGTTGCGGCGGGGCTCCTTTGGCGTCCATTTCGTCATCGATGCAGAGGAGGATGGCGAAACCGGAGGAAATGGAAAGGTGAGGTGGTGCAGAGAGAAAGAGTGACAGAGAGATTTTGGTCTTTATATAAAGAAAAGGTTGTTATTACCCTCATAAAAACGGTTATTCCTTGGTTCCGTCCATTTCGTCATCGATGCAGAGGAGGATGGCGAAACCGGAGGAAATGGAAAGGTGAGGTGGTGCAGAGAGAAAGAGTGACAGAGAGATTTTGGTCTTTATATAAAGAAAAGGTTGTTATTACCCTCATAAAAACGGTTATTCCTTGGTTCCTCACTTTTCTTCTTTTTTTTGTCGGTCGGTTCCGGGTTTTTTTCTCGGAGCTCCGGAAACTATTGTGTCAAAATTATTTAATATTGAAATTATTGCAATATCTTGTCTGATGTGAGTGAGAGACAGGAAAGAGAATTGTGAAAACAACAAAAGCAGTTAATCAATTGGGTTATTCATTATTTAATTATATTATATTTTCATTATTTACATATATATATATATATACATGTGTGGCTTTTATTTGTAACAAATCCGTGGTTCTGTATTTACCACACAACCAAGTTGAGTTTCCTATTATTTATTTAGTCCAAATATATTATTATTATTATTAGTAAATTAAATAATAAAAGCTCATTCATGGCCATGGATCAGAGATTTCGGAAACGGGTCGGGTCCAAAACATTTGACCAGAGACTTGGCCTGATTTAGGCCCGCTCGTTTATCTCGCCCATACCCAATTATCTGTTTGCCACGTGGCGTACTGTCAGCCACACAAACTACACAAACCGGGAGAACTAGGACCGTCAAGGGTGCGAAACGACAAAACGGCGTCGTGTTTCGCGTGTGGGCGAGAAGACAACAGGCCGCGAATATACCGCTTGGGACGTTTTCTCAGACCAACCACCACTTTCGATCTTGTATTCATATGCACGAAAACTGTTATTATTATTTAAATTCATAGTTTTAATTTAATGGCCATTCATAGAACACGATCTATGGTAGTGGAGTTTTGTACTTTTCTTTTATCAATTTTGCGATTAAATTTTTATTATTTCGTTAAACAGATATCTTGATTGGAAATGGTTTTTCCAAATTTTGAAAGTTAAAAATATAAGGTGTTGAATGGGAGGTAGTTTTCGGAGTTTTTGGATTTTAAAAACTGAAAAAACCAACAATCAAGTTTTTTAAATTTTGGTTTTCCTAAAAACCTGGAAATCTACTTTATGGAAAAAATCAACTAAAAACCAAAAACTACAATTTTTTAGATTTACAAACTTATAAAAGCCAAAAGCCAAAAACCAAAAACTAAAAACTAAAAACCAAAAACTAAAACCAAAAATCCAAAATAAAAACCACTACCATTCAAAGCCTAAAAAATCTCCGATTATGATTTTTTATTTTAATTTTTCTAAAAATCCGAAAAGTTGTTTTTTAAGAAACCAACGTAAAAGGTGAAAACCACTATTCTCTAGATTTTAGAATTTTTTTTATAGATTCTAGAGATTTGTTATTATATTTTTTTATTTTTATTAAAAAAAATTATATAAATTATTTTAAAGATAAAAAAATATTCATTGTTTTAAGAATAATTTTACATTATACCTATATCTATATAAAGACAATATTTTTACCATTTTTATCTTAATTTATATTTTTTTAAAAAAAATATTTTATAATTTAAGTGATTGTAATGGAACTATCCAAAATATATATTGTAGTTATTTTATATTGTTATTACTAATATTAATAGATATGATTTTTGTTTTAATGTTTAAAACCTTTTTTATAATTTTTAAAATATTAAATCAAAAACTAAAATATTATTCTACCAATCAATTTTTCTAAAACCTGTAAAAACTACAAAAATAAAAAACTAAAAGATAAAAAACCAAAATAAAACCATTATCATTCAAAGCCAAAATAGTTTTGTACCTTAACTCAAACATTGATAGTTTAACTGTTACAATGGAGGTGCAAAGCGTTTATTCTGTCCAAAATTTAAACATTAAATTTGGGAGGAGATCGTATATTCCAAATCATCCGATTAATATTCGACCCCGGTATTAATCTGGGTCTTGGTTTAGAAAATTCGTTTACAAAAAAAAATAGTTCGTTAACAGTATCCAATGGAGTTTATGGGATTGTATAAGATTTAATATATGACTTTCTTTTATTACAAACATATATATATATATATATATATATATATATAGGATTGTTTTACCTTGTATAGACGTAAAAAGGACACTAGGAAAAAAAATAACGCAAGTCCAAATGTTCAGAGATTTATTGGTCCTAGTCGAATCTTAACCTCGTGTTATGTTATTAGATTAGGATATATCTGAATAAACTAAAAGGCCTAAATATTTTAATTTTCTATAACCATTTAATTAAAATCTTAATTATCCAGAGTTACAATAAACATCTATCCCTTATCTCTTATAAATCGTTCAAAATTTGTCATATTTATTAATTTAATTATTCCAATTATGATAAAAAAATAAATGTATAAAGATAAATTAGTATCATAATTATTTTTTAAGTCGAATTAAAAATAAATAAAATTAATAGACACATTAATAAAAAGTTATATATTTGTAGTTGTTTTTGTAAGTTTTTTGGGATTTATTGTTGTTTAAACTATGAATTTTTAATAGTATTCTATTATTTTATATTTTGAAATGTTAATGATGACATCAACTAATTACAATACATTGATTGGATCTATCGTGAATAATTTGCACTAGAATGGTAAATTCAAATATAAAACAACGCTATGATTAGATGTCATTTCGACAAAAAGTAAAAGTTGTTAAAAGGAACCACAATTGTTTAAATATAATTATGATTATAAGGAAGTAAAAGTTGTCTATGTTAATTATATATTTGACTATAAGATAAATTATTGATATCATGATATATTTTTTTAACTGCGTCCCACATTACAACGGTTAAATAAAAAGATTCATTAATGATTATATATTAAGTTATTATAATTTTATTTCTTATTTATATTAACGAAATAATATAATTGAAATGTTGCTATATTAAGTTAAAATTTCTGTATTGATTTAGAATAAAATAATTCTAGATATTTATAAATTGTTTAAAAAATGATAATTATTCTCACTTTAACGGAATTCTGCTGACGAAATAAAAGCTAAAACTTATTTGATGAAGAAAAAAATTAGAAACAAAAAAACCATGATAAAATATATTATTTACTCGATTTGTGATTTGTTATTGATTTGAAATTTTATTTAAAGAAATCTAAAATATATTATTTATTTGATAAATAATTCATACAATGACTACATTTGAAAATTCCAAAATTGCTAACCAATAATATGTCATATATATTTAAAAACTAATGATATGTATTATGAAATGCAGAAGAAGTTCATGCCTTCATGGCCCATTTGTGTAATAATAATTAAAGATATAGAAGTGTCTTTTTCCGAAATGATTTATGCTTTGATTTTCTCGAATCTCTTTCGTAAATCTCATCAAATTGCGTATTATTTATTTTAATGCAATAAAAATATATTTGTATTATTATTTTACCATTAAAAAATAAACCTTGGAAGAAGTATCTTTGATTATCGCTTTCGGTGCATATATATTGAATTCTTACGATCCTTTTATTTTCCCTCTCCTTAGTTTTCTCCTTTTTCTTTTTGTTTTCTTGTGAATTGAATCATCCCCTCCATCTCCTATTGTCTCATCGTCTTCTTCATCATTGTTCCTCCGTTTCTTGCTTCGAATCTCCATTTTCTTTGCTTAGCTTTAACTCCAAATCTTCTCGATTCTGCTTTTTACTTCTCTTTCCGAATCAAGGCTCTGTTTCTTCTTCGTCCCGGCCATTGTTTCGGTTCTTGAATGTGCAGAGGAAGACGGGTTCTTGAAGAAGACAGTTATGGCGATCGACGTCTGTTCCTCAGAGTCTCCGAGTTCTGGAATCAGTCCGAGGATATCTTTCTCGTACGATCTTGATCAGGCGGGCGGCGAAGAAGTCAGATTGGATTCGGATTCGGAGTTCGATTTCTGCGTTGGCTCGAGTTGCTCCGTTCAAGAACTCTCCTCGGCTGATGAGTTGTTCTCCAATGGCAAGATTCTTCCTTTCCAGATCAAGGAAGACAAACATTTTGCCCAGAAACCATTTCTAATTCAACGAACATCACCACCATCATCATCATCGTCATCGTCATCGTCCTCTTCTTCGTTCTGCAACCAGAAACCAACAGAGAAGAAGAGACTGAAAGAGCTCCTTCTGAATCCCGACCCAGATCTCGACGACAAGCCCTCGTCATCTTCATCGTCAAGATTGTTTTTGCAGTTCAAGAGAAGCATAAGCCTAAACTACGACACAACTCGAAGCAAAGGGCTCATCAGATCGCTGCAGTTCCTCTCACGAAGCAACTCCACTGGCTCTGCACCAAGCCCTAAACCTAACTTGCTTCCCAAGGAAACCCGCCATCACAACAAGAACCAGAATCCTCCTAGACGGCCATCACTCTTGAGAAGATCATCTTCCCTCTCAAATTCAGCCGCAAACTGTTCATATCACTCGATCTCAACCCAGAAGCCACTTCACAGGAACAGCTTCGGAGCTTATAACAACAACGGCAACGGAGGAGTTCGAGTGAGTCCTGTCCTGAATTTCCCGCCGCCGACGTTCATGTCCAATGCAACTGTCGGATTCTTCGGCCTCGGATCTCTCTGTACTGGTAAGATGAACAAGAGAAACAAGATGATATAGCATTTCCTCTGTTTCTTTTCTTACGGGAGACGGCAAAAATGTTTTCCAGCTTGTTTAATTGATGGAGTATTGACGGTACATGTGGGGTTATGTAGCATGTGACCATTGTCTGTAAATCCCAAAAATGATTAGTATATACTGTCGAACAACAATGAACGAGCTGAGGTGATTAGATCTCGGCATTGTAATAATTAAAAAAAAAAACGGAATATATTAATGTAAAAAGACTCCCAAATAAACATATAATTTTTATAAAATATACTAATTATTTAGCATTTATATAATAAAATATCTCATTTTTCAAAATATTATTTCCACCAAAATTATATATATTTCAAATTTGGCGAAAATTCAATAACATTTTATTATTTTTGTATTTTTTATAAAACAATTTAAATAATTGATATGCTTATACCGAATTAAAAAAATTATTTATTTATTTGAACATTTGTTTAATATTTTTATTGGATTTTTGTAAAAATATACACCAAAGATGAATTTCATCATTGTGAATTTGTGATTATATTTATCTGCAATTGGATCCGGTATAGTTATGTAAAGCAGGTTGGTTTGAATCGAACCAGACCAGCTTATTCCGAGCCAACTCATTTTTTACTCCTCGTGACCCATTTTTTTATGAGAAATAAAAATTCTGATCCAGACCAAATTATCTAAGGCACCAGTCGACTCGTGAACCAACTCATATTTATCTAATTATCCGAAAAATCTTTTAAAATTATATAAAAATTAATTATTTAAAGTTTACATTATAATAATTTAAAGTCATTCAACATAGTATAAAATATTTAACATGATAATCCATAAAACTATATCAAAATAAAAAAAAATTAATAAAAAATCTTATCTCAAGTCATCAAACAAAAAAAAAATATGATACACCAACCAACATAAAAATATAATAAAAGACATAAACCAACGCTAATATATTATGAATTCTAATTTTCTACATCATCAGTTTCACTTTGATATCCACTTTCATTTTCACTTGCATTTTCAATTTTTACAACAAAAAAATATTTTTTGTGCCAGCTCGCGAACTGGTTCGGATTCGCAGCGAACTGGTTCGTTCATCCCGTTTTTATTTGGTCTTCTATTTTTTCAGTTCGACTCGGCAAAAAATGAGCCAACCGCGAACTCGCTCACGAGTTTGGTTCATTTTGACATCACTAGTCCAATATGCCCCTGCCTTCAAATTGGCCAAACACGGGGATTCGGTTAACAATGATATTGGAATTCGGGTTTATCCGGTTAAGAAATTGAACCGAACCAAAATCTGGTCAACCGGCGAAGACTGTGTCAACTCCAGAGAGCAGCCGACGCGGGAAAAAAAATGGATGCCCCACACGGCAATTTGGCACACAACAATGATCTTTTAACATAAGATCGAACCACTTCGGTCCATTTGCCGTGGTATCACGAGGGTATATATGTAAGTTGTTCCTACTGATGGATCTTGCTTTGGGTCAAAATATCCTCAAAATTCTGAACCTCTGATCTATTTGGAAGGTTCGATAAGTATGGATCAGCAAAGACATTTCAGACAGAACAACCAGGAAAAGTAAATGCACTTGATGCAAAACTCAACAGAAGCTTCATGAACTGCTCTTGAAGTGGACAATGAGAGACAGAGCCATGGCAAGAACAGAGCAAAGGTCAAGAGAGGAGAGTGGAAGTGAGCCCATTTGCCATTTATTGGCGTGGGGTTTTGCAGAATGAAATCGAGGACATGAAAATTTGGAAAAAGGAATGAACTTTACGAATGTAAACCCGAGTTCCTGAAAACGAAGCAGAACAATGAAACAAGACCTACTGTGTCCCATAACTTTGTACAGGTTTATTCAGTTCAGCCATTTGGGGAAGACAACAACTGAGAAAAGAATAATTAAGAAACAAAAATTAGCAGTTCAAAAGCATACGAAACTTGAACAAGATTTCACCACGACCTTCAACGCTTTTTCCACCTGATTTCCAGTTTTAAGCATCCATTGTGTGTCTGGTTAAGGAACTGTACGACCCCATCATCATCGTCATCTCTGAGGAAACAGTAAACCAAAAAGAATCATACTTTACTGCGATATGATCTGGGTTTGAATCACAACATCTGAAATCATATGGAACAGGAAAAACCCAGTGAGATAAGAAGAGATCCGATACCTTTCCATTCTCTACCGACTCCGGAATCTTGTAGGTGTCAAGCGTAACCTCTGTCAAATACAAGCCGGGAAACAAGAACTACAGACATGGGAGAGAAGAAAGGAAACACACAATCAGGAGAGAGAGATTCGATTTCGCAGACCGAGTCGGAAAAATTGGGAAATTCGATCTGAGCGAAAGGGAAATTCAGGGTTTGTGAGAAATCGGAGACTTACATCCAATTGTCTCTGAACGGTTTTGGGACGCTTCTTGGGACGGCGCGGCGGTCGGTGACCCAGAAGCTCCATGAAATCCTCTTCGATCTCCTTCCGCGACAGGCGCGAAGAGAACTTCGGCCGCTCCTTCGTCCCGACTCCCGCCATGGCCACGGTTACTCCGCCTCTCTCCCTCACCCTCGGCGACTTCTCCGAATCATTCCTCAATGACGACGAATCCACTCTTCTCTCCTCAATCTTCAACCCCTTGTTGTTGTTGTTGTGATTGAAGCCGTTGTACTGGTTCCCGTTGCTGTTACCGGCTCCGGGAATCGGGGCCTTGCAGGCTGCCCTCCTCGTCCTTAGGTTCCACGGCCTCGCCTCAGCCGCCGCCGCCGCCGCCATCACCGGAGAGACCTCCCTATCCTTCTGCGTTTCCTTCTCCTTCTCCTCTTGTTTATCTCTCCGTCTCTCCTTCTCTTGCCTCCCACCATCGGTCTGCTCTTCGTCCCCTAAAGCTTGTTTCCTAAAAATCGATTCCGTTATCTTGTCCGCCACCGTCCTTAGATCCGACATGATCTTCTCCCTGAACTCCTCGATCCCTTCCTCGCTGCCGTTCCCCGCCGATCTCGACGGCGCCGTCCTCAATCGCCGGTGCTGGTTGTTGCTCCGTTCGTCAGCATAACCGAATTGAACCGGGATCGCCTCCGTCAAGGTTTCGAATTTCAAATGAGACGATCGGCGCCGGAGTCGGTGATCACCGGCGCCAGAGACACCGCCTCCGCCGCCTCTCGCCAGATCAACCTTCATGCACCTGAGATGACGCTGACTCCCCCACTTCAAGTTCGGGAGGGTGAAATTGTGGAGATTCTTCGATCGCTCAGGTCCCGTCTCCATGAAGTCTTTCTCCCCAGGCAACACCATTGATCGGTGCACTATTCTCTCTGTTCCTCCTCTCGATCAAACCTCGAAACCCAAACAGATCAACGAAAAAAACGACTCCTCTTGCTTTTTGCCGACGAACTCCAGAGATTTACCGGAGAAGAATTTCCCGGCCGGCGTTATTTCGTTCCCGATGGAAGGCCGAAGTTTATATATATATATATATACGAGTTGTAGGGGAAAAGCCCACAAGGGGACGTTTTAACGTTCAGAGTTGGGGAATCCCTGCAGTACTAGTGTCTAGTGAGGGTATTTTGGTAATTACGATCAAACTTTGCTAACATGCGCGGGTGTGGTCTTTGCGCATTGGGATTAGATTTTCCCGGGTTAAAAATTAAGATGTCGTTTTTTAAGTGATAGATGGCTTAATAACCGTCCGATTGGTTGATCTCTAATCGTAGCCGTAGATCTGAACTCAACGCAAACAGGCACAATACATTGGAGAGGGACGATGTTTTCTTCTCCTTCTTCCTATTTCCTGTTTCCTCCACGATTCAAATTAGAGTCGGGAATATAATATAAAGTACGGATGGTTACTATACATTATATTATTTTTAAAAATGAAAAAAAAATGATGAATATTTGGATATTTTCAATTTTTTTATTCTTGAATATGGTGGTAGACCATTACAATATTGATTGTAAAACCGAAAAAATCGGATAAAAAATTTTGTTTTTCAATTGGTCATTCCACGTAAAATTTTGGCAACGTACAAACGATGACTCGGTATAATTAAATGAAATTCTGTGATATACTAAATATTCGTTATAATAGTTGCATTAAAATGCACTCACTAACTTAAACAACGAAGAAAAAAATTGGCAAAGTAAACACATATCACCTTAATAGATATAAATATATCGACGTTAGTACATTCGGTCACATCTTAAAAGAAACGCAAATTTGAAATAAAGTGATTTAAATTTATGTCAATAACAAAAATGTAATAATGCATATTATTAGATCATATAGTCCGTACGTTTAGGATTTCTTTATTGCCCTAAACAATAAATGTCAACTAAAAATATATTATTCCATTTTGCTCTATCCACTTTGATGATGATACATATAATGTCTGATTGTACTTCACATTTCGGGCATCGCCAATCAAGCAGTTCCCATTTCGAGGGAAAAGTAAACATATATATGTGTGTGTGTGCATATATATATATATATATATATATATATATATTAATGTATGCGTATATATTTTCATTTTCATGTAACCCAAGTCCATTTATTTAAAGTAACTCAATCTAAAAGATTCCATTTATGAAACCAATTTTCATTATAGTATGATAGATATGTTTATATTTATATGTTTCTGCGTGTGTTATGTGTGTGTGAGTGTGTGCATATATTATATATACACCCATGTTATCTATCTAGTTATGAAATTTAGATATATCAACCCAAATTATTTTTAAATCCGGATGCTAAACAGTTCGGCCCATTAGAAGCTTATGCATTTTGATGCGGCCAATATTAATAACAATGGGTCCACGGGCTAAATACATATATATTTTTTATGGGGCCCATATTAACTAAATTGGGCCTATTTGCTTGAGTTTTGTTTCGGTTTACAATGGGCCCATGGGCTAAATACCTATATTTAGTCCACGTGTTCTGTGGAAATCATGGGTTGATTGATATCCCGAATCATAATATGAATAATGGTTTCAATTACGATTTGGTTGGCAAAAAACAAAACATGTGTTGTAAGTCATCTCACGTAATGTGTAGTGTCGGACCAAAATATTAAATAAAGGGTCTGAAAATTATGTAAAAAAAATTGTGTTTGTCTTATATTACGTTCGAAATGTAATAACAACAACAACAACAATAATAATAATAATAAAACGACAATGATACCTTAAAAAGGGGCAGAGGTGGCAGAGACAGAGAACATGCATTGTGTGAAAAGGTCTCCCTCCAAAAGGCCACTTGCGTCTCCTTCGTGTGATTCCACCAAAAGAATGGCTTGGAAAGAGCCGACCACTTACATAGACATTGTAAGACAAATTAATGATCACATCATTCCCATGTTTGCATTAACATTCCTATATATATATATATATATATATATATATATATATATATATATATATATACACACACAATTTGTTCTAAAATGGAATTATGGGAGAGTATCAAATCATGGATATGGCATTCACTTATCGGTAAGAGAAGCATCTCACATGCAATGTCATAATATATTATTTTTTTTTATAAAAGAAAAAAGAAACGCACCCTTAACCAACGAGGCAAAGTGGACGTTTGAAAATGCGAGTTTCGGGAACAATATATATTACATAATGTCTCATTGGATCTTGGTGACTAAGAATCCATTTCATTGCTTTGCCCTACTCCTATAAGCACATCCTAGTTAAGGGGGTGACTGATTGTACCGCCGACACCCGCAAACGGAGCGGTTGCGATTTCTGACAATTGCGGGCGATTGAAAAACTGATTGGTTGAACCGCAATCACCCGCACCTGTAACCAAACTTGTATTTTCTAATCGCAGCTTCTAACTTGCATTTTGGTAGCAGTTTCCGGCGTTTTAAAAAAAAACTAAAATATTCTTATTAAAAATTATATAAAATACTAATATATATATATTGATGATGATTTTATTTATTGTTATGATTCGATATTATTTTCTAGTATTATATTTTAATAAAAAAAATACAATAGTATAATTTTTAACTTTAATAATGATTATTTTTAATAATTTTTATAATAAAATTATTTTTTACTTAAAAATAAATTAAATTGATAATATTTATATTTTAAATTTATTAATA
>NW_010960187.1:3378031-3385589 GCF_000463585.1 Tarenaya hassleriana | reverse complement strand
ATAAATATTTTTTATCATATGATATTAAAAAATTAATTAAAACTATTATAAAAAATATTTTAAAATAATATTCTTTTTCATAATTTATATCAAACGCAACCGCAACCGCAACGAATCATTCACTTCTAACCGTACCCACCCGCAATCGGTGCCAACAACAACTTATTAACCAGTCAATACTAATCGTTCATACTCGCTATCAAACGCTCTGAAAACGTCACCACCCGCAACCGCAACCGCTGCGGTACAACCAGTCGAACCCTAAATATAAATATAGGAAGATATGGATGGGGAAGATTAATTATAATAATATTTGTCAAGACGTTGACCATTTTAATGTAATAAAGCGAAAGGAAAAAATATATTGCAAAGAGAACAAAAAAATTCAAAAATATCATACCATATGATATGTCTTTTGTGAAGAAAAAAAATATCCTTTTCGTAGCATTTACTCATATGCTTCTATTGATCCCAATGGATCGATTTCTTACTTAGTGGAACTCCTTTTGGAATTTACACTTTACCCGTTCACATCTCTCGCCCCTAATAGGCCGTTATTATTAATAGACCCAATATATAAATTATGAACCTTTTTAAAAAAAAAAGATAAAAGTATGTTTTATCACATGAATATATGCTTTTTATACATTACTCTATTTTATTTTAGGTGACGTTTTGGAATAAATTTTTTGTTTCAAATTAAATGACGTTTTTCGGTTTTCCATGTAATTTTTAATATTCTCTACAAATTTACTTCTAATTAATAATATTTTAAATATTCTGCATGTTTAGAGATAATAAATTTTGATGCAATAAATAAGAATATTTTAGACAAAAAAAAAATTTAGTTTGTGTTTTAGTCTCAAACGTCAAATGAAACGGAGAGAGTATTTTATATATAGCATTAAAGATCTTATGTTTATGTGTTTTATTTAAACCATGATGGTTTCTCTTCTTTGTCACGCACACAAAATAACATTGTTTCATCATATTGACGTTTAAGTATTTTTTTTTTTGGGAAGATTTAATTCAATATATTAAATACCAAATATCCTATAAAATACTAAAAAATCAACGACCTAACCAAGATTCACGAGCTTTGTTGATGTAATACTAAACCTTATACATTTTGGTCCAACAAATAAATTAAAATATTTCCAAAGTGATTACACTAATCACGAGTATTAAGCTTAATTGATTAGATTCTCTATACACGTTGAGACTTTAAAATCAACTTTGCACCGAAAAGATTAGCACTAATGTCATACGGCTTCTTTGATTATTCTTAACTTCAATGCTTTGCAAACTCTCAAGAGAATATATTAAGCATCTAAGAATATTTTGTAAGCTTTTTATATGTCTTTTCATAAGTTTGCACCAAATCTGTATCATACAAGATATAACGACGATAAATATATTACAGATGTAATTATAAATTAAAAATGTTGGAGGTTATTATTCTCTTAAAGTACTTTAGGAATTTGAAAACCATTATCTTAAAGTTAATATTCCATAAACTTAATTAAGAGTAACAATCATTGGTTAATAGAGGAATTCCCCCCAAAAAAACAAATAATAATAGCATTGAACTGACAAAAATGTACAAGCAATCAGCCTCCGTGCAGTGTTATTGCAAGGGGTAAATTCGTCAATGACCAGAAGGCGCGAGGCTAAGGTGCAAATCCAAGCCCAAGCCATCGTCAAAAGCGGGTGCCACGTCCCCCCTTGTTATCCCACTCAACGAGGGCCCATCATCATCGACCCATGGGCCTCTCATTTGAGGCCCAACTAACCCAACGCCGGAATCACCTGCGACGCAGACGTACGGAAAACCATCAGCCGCCGCACCACCGGATTCGCCGGTGCTCTGTGTCGTGTACCCATGCGGCACGTGGATGTGCGACGGTGAAACGCGCGGGAGGTACACCCAAGGACCTCCCGGCGTCGGGACGCCGGAGCCGAGGAGGTGCTGAGGCGGAGCGAAGGCAGAGATAAACGGCGACGAAAAAGCTGTAGATCCGACGGTGAAAGTTGCGGCGGCGGCGGCGTGACGGGAGGCTTGAAGCTGTGAGCGTTTCAGCTGCTGACGCTCTTTCTTGTGAGCGTTCTGGTGACCCCCTAAGGCTTGCGAGTTGGCGAACTCTCTGCAACAGTACTGACACTCGTATTTCCGGTCACTTTCTCCGCCTTCGCGCCCACCGGTGACCGCGGAGGATGAGGGCGGGAAGCCACAAGGTTCAGGGGAAGCGACGGAAGATCTATGGTGGGTCTTGACGAGTGACGATGCTTCGGTTGTTTCAGAGAGGTCATCATCGATGTCTCCTTCTACGCTGAAACCGAAGAGCTTTAGGCGAGAAGTGCCTGTCTTTGAACGACAGTCGAGTTCCGCCATTATAGATGTCTGTTTTGTTCAGAAAGAGAGAGAGAGATGAGCAGAAAGTGTAATAAGAGAGGGAACATTGGTAGGTATATATATACACAGAGAAAACGTGAAAGTGAGATTGGGCTCTGTACAGTAACATGGGAAACAATATAGAGAGAGAGATTGAAATTAAACTCAAAGATTCAGTGTTTTTTTTTTTGGATCGGACATCCCAAGAAGACAGAGATTTTGGGACCCACTAAAGGCTTTTTGTTTTGGAAATTTCTTGAGTTTGGTTCCACACTGACAGATTTACGTTTTCCTACTTCGCTTTCGGTAAGTTTCATGTTTTCCTACTTTTGTCCAGAATTATCAATAAACTTTTTTCTTTGTTTGATCTAACCCCAAAATAAAAATATTTTTTATTCCCATCAAATTCTCTTATTTATTTACCAAAAAATAAAATTAAAGAAAACTCCCGGAATACGCTGAAATTAAAAAAATAATAATAATCACCGAATCTGCATATCTGAAAAGTAGCCGGTGATTATTTTAAGAGATTGTTTGACAAACTTTGTCCAACAATTTTAATGTTTACATGTTCGTATAAGGAATTTTATAAATAAATTTTAAAAAACAGACAAAAAAAATAGTTCCTGATAGATGAATCGGTGTCCAGTTATAATAAAACAAAAGGACGTGGAAACTGTGGTGCATGTGACATCGACGTATAGAACAAGGCAGTAAGTTATTTGTCTAACAAAATTTTATTTATTTTCGATAAATAAACGGCTTAGAGTGTGATTGAATGTTTAAGCCGATCGACATCGTGCTTTCTGTAACTTTCCATGATTTCTTGTTCTGTAAACCGGTCAGAATTTTTGTTCTTATATCTGATGTATTCGACCCTTTTCGGTTCATCAAAGACTCTTGTGTATAGATAACACGTGGACTGTATCGTTCAGTCCAAACGTATACATACAAATATGCAACATGTACAGAGTGTTCGTGTATATCAGTATATATATATATATAATTGGGACCAACCTGCTATGAATCCTTATTCTATGCATGGGAAGATCCAATTACTTGGTCAGCAGAACCAATCACATGTGTCATGTGTATGATAATCATATATATATATGTGTGTGTATGCATGCATGAATGTATGGTGCCGACAAAGAGGGGGAAGAAAGTCGTAGGGAAGAAGTGGAAGAAAACGCCGAATGATGGAAGTCGAAGGGTTTGAACGATGTGGAGTTAATGTAATGTAAGAAACATAAAAATCTAAGAAAGAACAAAGAAAAACAAGTTCTGCATGGCCCCACGTGTCCCATTTGCATTATCGTGCGTATCTATTTTCAGATACGCCTTTCTCTCTCTCTAGATCATGGCTTTTCATTAATTGACATTATCTATTTTTGTTTAGTTTTTTTTTTTATATTTATTTTGTAAGTTAAACATAGAATTCTTTTTATATATATATATATAAATGAGCGTATTACTTCCCAAAAAATGTGATTTACAGACCCCAATGGTTATCAATGACCAAAAGGTAACAATTCCCATGAATTTGTGGTATTTTACTTTCCAAAACAACACTCAAAACTATCAAAAGTGGCGATTGTCTCGGTGGATTGAAGTTCGGTGGTGACAATGTTCAAGCAAACGACATTGGGTGTCGCCTTGATGCATTACCTTCGAGGCTAAGAGCGCGTCTCGCATTGTGCGATCAATTTCCCGTTGGACTTCCTGCATAGACCGTGTTTTTCCCATGAATATCCTATTGTTTCGCTCTCTCCATAGTTCGTATGTCACCACTTGTATGAGAAGATTTGCTATGACAAGCTGACCTCTGTCCTTAGCATGGCCAGGATCATCAATCCATTGTCGACGAATCTGCATTCCCCAAGCCGCCAAGCAATCCGCCGTAGGCAGCCGTCCTTGGATTGTCTGCCAAACGAGAAAAGCCATCCGTGGTATTGATTTTTTGAACCAGACCATGTCATGCCATGCCAACAGGAAAAAAGAGAAAAAATAATGGCGGTACAACTATAGAATAACATTATTATTATTTATTATCATAGTTTCCAAATCTTGATTTGGAACTGAATGTGGAGAAAGGAAATTTTGGTGAAAGCGAAAAAGTTCCTAATCTGAAATCTAAAGTGGGACAGACAAAACAACCAATATGTAGACCAAACCATTATAACAAGTTTGGCTATGCCCAGACGGAATTAATTGTGGGTTGTGGGACGTGGTGGCTGGGCTCCATAGGCCCCACAAATTACGTGCCGATGACGACTGTGTCATTTGCATGATTGACGTTAGGGTTCACACACACACACATATATATATATATATATATATATATATATATAATCCGAATCTTACTAACTAGTACGTAGAAAAAGTGTATTGTAGACCCACATTATTTTGATATTTCAAAACAAGAGAGAATTTTCTGGAAATGTTTTTTTTAATCTTCGGTGATATAAGAATACACAAGAGAAAAATAGAAAATCTATAAACCCTAACTAAATTAAATCAATCTAAACCAAACTAACGTTTAACCGTAGCTACATCCTAATACATTACTTTACAAAATATTTATGCAAGAGAATGTTTACAAAACTCGAACCCGTGAATCCGTCATCTCTGTATCATAACGGTAACACTTTATCCGATAATATCTAAAAATCAAACGGACTGTTATTCCCTTAGATAGTTACCAAAACCGGTTAACCCTAATGGGAAAAACTATGGCTAACCAATCACCACCATGAACACTTTGTTTAACGCAGCATTGCTAATTAATAAATATTCATTATTATAATATCTGTATTTTGTTCATTTATATGGAATCCAATTTCTATATAGGTCAGTTTCAGCAATATGTCAGGCTGTAAAAACAACATTTTTTTTAATTATTAATACATCTACCATTACCAAAAAATATCGAATATTGAATAATTATAGAAAAAAACCAATTATTATACTATTAGACCAAGAATGATTTAAAATGGATAATTTAGCAATAAAATTTGTAAGATTTACTGAATATAATTAAAGTATTTGAGACAAAAACATCAATCTTTTCACAGATTAAAATATATTTGAGCAGGCGTTTGGCCAAAAGTCACTATCTCTTTCTTTCTTTTACAAACAATGGTCAAAGTCTGTGGGGATTCTAATTTTCTCGAGCATGTTTTCAGCTGCAATTTGTAATAAAATATTAAGATACGGACGTACCAAAATTATATAGACTCTATCAATAATATATGTAGTAATTTGAATACACTTGTTAATTAATCATAATAACTCTGTGACTAAATACAAAAATGGTTTCCTTGAAAATCTTTCTCTCCTTTTCTTTTTTCTTCCAATTTGACAAATGAAACTGCCAGCAGCTGTCTATTTTCATGATGGCATTTAGACATTAAAGTGGACCGAGGGACTAATCATATTTTTAATTATTTTATGTTCCATCTCACTTTGAAATTATAAAATGATGTCTAATTTTATCATTTTAAGATCTCCAAAATCGCAGTTTTGGCCCACCAAAATGGTGAGATTAATTCAACCAATGGGGTCAATGTGATATGTTAATCAATGCAAATAAAAAAGGTTGATTATAATTAAAAATGCATTAGCTTTCTAATCACAAATTTTATTAAATTAACTGTAACCCGCACATCAGGAAAGATCACGAGAGAGAGAGAGAGAGATCCACAAAAGTGTGACATCGATTTTCAAGTCCAAATCTCCTTTAATAGATATGTTTTTAAGCATTAATTAGTTCTTAGGCAATCCAAGCACAATGTAGGTGTGACTCACTAAAGCACCCTCATGAATTCCAAGCGATGACATTCAATCATGCAACTTAATTTATTTCCTAAGTCTTTCCTGATTTTCTCTAACATTTTTGTGCATATATACATATGCATATTTGCATATAATTAATTATATATATATACACACACACATATACGTGTAAGTAGATGTTGGATGGACTTAATGATTTAGTCATATATGCTTTAGGTTGCAACGCAAACTAATCAAAGTGGGACACGTGGAACATGCGCAAACAACATACATCCTTCAAAAGACTAATCATTCTTTTAATGAAATAATCATCGAACAATCAAACAAGTGGTAACGTTGCAGAAGCCATAGTGTCCTTGTTGTTCTCTGATTTGTACACATTTTCTGTCTCACATCGAGTAAGCACACGTGGATAATTTTTTATTTCTTTTTTTTCTTTAAACTTTTTTTAATTAAATTCATGTATTTCGTATTAGTTTTTACAGAGAAAAAAAAAGAATTACATCACGTGAATCTCAGATGACTGAATAGCCCATTAAAGGCCCAAATATGAAAGGCAATACCCATCTGGTAATTTCGGGCATCCCTATTATACAAGTTCCACACGTAAATGAAAAACGTAAAATACAATAATACCGAAATTTGGTTTAATATTGAATGAATAATATTTTATTAGGCTTTTCACGTGTGGACCCATAAAGCCCAATTTCAGATCCACAAAGAGATGGGGCCCACCCGCTTCAGACGAGTTGAGAGGCTGACGTCACTTAACGTCACGCGGCGTAATACATTTTCATTATGCACATCAATACGGTGCCGTATCATAAACACCAAAAGGTCCGAGAGATTCCGCACCTAAAATCTGACCCCCCCCCCCTCTCCCCAGAAAAAACAAAAGAACCAAAGAAGAAAGGAATTTCCGTAATGGAACGAACAGAAGAAGATGTTTGTTCTACAAGACTTTGACGCCACTCGGGCGTTTGCCTTCCATGGCGTCCTTCTTGTTCCTGCAGTCACCACAGAGGAACGGCCCCTGCCATGGCTTCAAGCTCGTCGAGAATATCGAACCAGCGTGAACCGATATCCCCTCGCTCGGGGCCAAGTCCACCTGGCATATCGCGCACGTGAACATCCCCTTCGTCTTCGTCGATACCTCCTCGCCATTCCCCGATCCCAACCTGCAAGGTTTCGACCCGAAAATGAATACGGTCCGAGCTTTCTCGGGTGTTTGCAGGGAAGGAGAAAGTAAAAGTAATGGACAGACCTTTCCGCGAGCATGGCGGAACCTTCTTCGAAGAGCTCTTCCACGTTTCCGACAGCCGAGAGTTTCTCCGAAAGTTTGTTCGATGAGCTCGATTTCTTTCGGAAGAG
>NW_010960187.1:3364312-3377991 GCF_000463585.1 Tarenaya hassleriana | reverse complement strand
TCCAGGAAAAGATCGATATCGGAAGAAATTGTTATGCTTTTTCGGAGGCGACGGTAGTTCTTCGGCGTTGTTCGGAGGGATAATGTCGACGACTATGCAGGTCGTGTCGTCCTTAAGTCCCCTCGTCCTCAATGCTTCCTGCATCAATACGCAGAGAAAGCTTAAGACAACATAGTTTGAACAGGACCTATGTCTTAACTCCACTTTGAATTGCCCAAAAAATGGCAAGTACTCGCCCGATCCGCGAGTCAAGTACCCGAAATTTCGGACACTCATCCACTGGCAAAAACAGCAGAGAAAGATTCTGTTACCTTAACGACTTGTCGAGCAGCAAGCTCGGCTGGTAATCCACGACAAGTTTTCGCAGCAACATCCGAGGAAAGAGCGTCCCATATGCCATCGGAAGCGATGATAACCCTTCCCCCGAGGTTCGATAGCTTAGGAACAGAAACGTGGAACATTGTTAGAGGTTCTGTCTGAAAAAAATGGTGAAAAAATCTATGCAAAAGCTGTATATATATACATACATACCTTCACTTGCTTAACAAAGGGAACGGGAACGATGAATTCTCCGACATCCATATCCCCGATAGATCTCGAAAGGCATAGACCTCCGGGCCAACACCGTAGAGGACCAATCTGCAGAATTCCGAGTTTTCCGTAAAAAAAAAAAGTTTTTTTGTTGCTCGCCGATGGAACATAGATTTTTTTAAAAATAAAAGAGAACTTGCCTCCATGCCTCCAACAATGCTTAGCCTACCGACTTCTCCTCCACTAGCAGTCACCCGTTCCCTCCTGGAATCCCGAAACCCGAATTCAGATTACATCTTTGAGTACGAAAACATAAGCAGCGAACGAAAATTCATTCGAGAAATTGAGGTTTTTCGGTGTATTCAGTTCAGAGGTGTATGTATGTATCTATCTATAGGTACATACTCTTCTGTGTTATCTTCAAGCCTGTGATCAACAGTTAGGGTCGAAACCGAACCCCCTTGATTATCCAAGATGCAACGGGAATCTCCAACTGATGCAACAGTCACTGTCCATCCATCTACGATCACGAAAGTGGCAGTTGTTCCAGAAGTTTCTCCTGGGAAGAAGGAATGAGCCCGGGAATTGTCAATTTCGATTCGTTGGGAAAAACAAACGAAATGAAACGAACCGAAAATTTATACATAGATGCTCATACCTCTGCTCTGGAACTCTTTATCAGTCTTCACAAACCCGGCAACTAATGCTCGGGGTAAAGCGTGAAGCCATTCCTCACGGCTAAGCCCACGGGGAATAGCGGTAAGAATGTGGTTTAATAGATTGTCCCGTGAAAATACTGCAGCAGCGTTTCCATTGTGCCCATCGAAAATCTAACGGGGAAGAAACCGGAAGTAAAAATAGTTAGAGACCGAAAGAAATGACGCAGACAGGAAACATTGATCAGACAGTAGTAGTAACCGAGGTTCGATCCTAGAAAATTCAATTATGCATCCGAGAAACTTTGTTTCAGAAACAAGAAAATTTTCAACCTTTGGGTTTTCATTATGGAAAAGATCAGTGAATCTACAAGCAAAGCTGCTAATTCAATGCATCAGAGCTTGAAAATTTAAAGATCGAAAAATTTTACCGCGAAAACAGAGAAAGCGGTTGAAGAATTCCCCGGGACTCTCAAACAATCAGTCTTGATCAAGAAATAATCTTCGCCTTTCCGAGACTGAGCAGCCTGACCGTATCTCACGGTGGGTTTCTCCATCTTCTCAGTCTTCATCTCTCTGCTGATCAAAGCTGCAAGAGGCACCATGTTCTGATGATGATGATGATGGTGATGGTGATGATGATGGCGTCTCCTTCCTTCTCGAGACGCCATTATCTTTCTCAGACAACAGCTTCTTAGCCCAAGAATGACCCGAAACGCAGATTTATCAAAGACCTTGGTCTCAATATCATACCAAGGAGTTCATAACCTATGACTTCTATGGGGATATGATTTGGCGATAGATATAATCTTTTAGCTCATCATCAAGATTCTGAATCTTTGAACTAAAAAAGCAATCAGCTTTACTTAGATTCGAACTTCAAGTTAGCGACTTGATCTGCAACAACATCGATGAAGAGCATATCAGCAGCAAATCAAGTACCAAACATGACAAAGTTAGTAACTTTAATGGATAGTAAGCAGAGATGAAGCCAGAAAACGAACTTGGTGTCGGTGTTTCTATTTTCTTCCGCTTTCTCGGCAACCAAACAGAAGCAAACGAGAATTTTGCCAAAGAGAATGTCTGTGTCGAGACCCTCCTATGGGGAAGACAAGTATAGATCTGGCTCAGACACAACACATAAAAGGTAAGAAAACGAAAACAATTAAAAGAAATCGAAGGAAGAAGGAAACTTGACACGGAAAGAAAACGCGTAATGGTGACAAGAAATGAACTGTAAATACCCAATCATCCAAACCCACAAGGACAGAGAAAGAGGAAGAGAAATTATTTTTTTATAAGAAGCAAAAGAATCCGGCTTTAAAAAAACCCAGATTACAAATACAAACAAGAATCCAGGAAAAGATCGATCTTTTTCTCTAATTATGAGGAAAACTCGAGTAGGCTTCTCAACATTTTCCCCCCACCAAACACGTATATGGGTCTTTTTTCCCGGAAAATAAAATGGAAAGCTTGAAAAGAAGCATGATGCTCGGTTTGTTCAGATTTGTAATGAAGCTAAGAAAGAGGTTTTCGCTGACCAAAGGATAGAAAGCAAGCTGTCATGAAAACCCCACATTCGTGCTTCGGTTAAATGTCGGTTTCAAATATCAAACCCCGTTAATTTCCTCGGATTTTCAAACTCAAGAAGCTGTTTTGTTCTTCAGATACACGGAATAGTTCGGGAGAACGAACAATAGACGGAAAAAATTTGTGATACCGTAAGGTTGATCGGTTACCTGGGAAGTTCAGAGGAGAGGATTTTCCGGGAAAATGATGGAAACCCCAGTAGATTTTCCTTTCCGATTAAAAGGCGGTGTGAAAAAAAAAGAGGTTTTTTTCCACTCTTTCTTTTTTGTATGCTCGTGTTAAGTAGAAAAAATAAAATATATGTGTTATTGTTTTTTGTAAAATATATATATATATATATATACACACACACACATATTTTTGTAAATGAGACTTACGGCTGAATTATGTAACCTATAAAATCTCTATGAAAATTCATTGATATTACGAACTACTATTGTTTTAGATATGCATAAATCGTTCATATTCTACTTTCTTACATAAAATGCTTTTGTTTCTAATAAGTTGGTTGAATATGAATCATTCATATAAGATTTGATTATGTGAAATGTATAAATTATCAATTAAGGATACAAAGAGCAATTCGTTTTTTTTTTTTTAATCATATATATATATATATATATGTGTGTGTGTGTATATATATAGAGAGAGAGAGGTTTGGTCGTATGCAGAAACAGAGATGCCATGTTGTCTTAGATTCTCTTAACATCCACAGGCTCTACACAGTTCATCATCTTTTGGTATCACAGTGATTACGAGGAAGTCCGATATCCTTGGTGGGCCCCATTGATTTTTTTCCCCCTAAGCACCGTAATTTAATTTCTTATAAATGAATTATTTAAATCTAGGATGTTTTCCGTTTTTCACCGGCCAACAATAGGACTCGATGGACGACCTACTCTCTCTCTCTCATAACCATAATTTTTTTTTTTTGTCTTTATAACGGTGATAAAGAACGCCTGTCACTCGTCTTTGGACTCGGACACCGTTCGGCCCATATAGAACAGATAAACCAATCGAAGTTAACCGATTCAACAGAAAATTTAGATTTTAAAAAGAATCACACAACTTCGTGTAGTGAAAATTTGTCATTTTTCGATTGAGTTAGAAATTTCTCCTAACCATAGTTTCTTAAATAAATTAATTAGATACATAGATGGACAAAATATGCATAAGTTACAATTCAAGAGGCAATTAATAAGAAGTTGAAAAATCAGTCGCACATTTAGATTCAATGCAACTGTGAATCCAAGTTACTTTTGTGGGCGAATTTTAAATGTCGGAAACTGACAACCGTTTCCTCCTATATCGATTCACTTTTTTTTTGTTTTTTGTTTTATAGATCCAAATCTAAATCTATCAAGTCTAAAGAATAAAATAAAATACTTTTTTTTATCCTCATTGATATTAATGTCAAATTATATATAGGAGACTAGGAGTGCATATTTATTGTTTCGGTTTCTAGTTGGACGTTTATTTTAATTTGAAATTTTCAATTTTAACAAACCATGCACGTTTTAATATTATTTCAAAGAGGGCATCTTAATTCTATTTGCTTTTTATATTTAGTTTATATTAAAAATTATCCAGTTTACAAGAAAAACATTGTTGTATATTCAATTAATTTAATTGTTAAAACATTACATCCAAGCGATTTTTAAAACCACCATACTTTCTGGTTATAGACTTTTAAATAAAATGATTTTTTTTTGTCAGAAAATTAGGAAGCAGAGAATACAAGAGATCTCATCTAACCACAACATCTCACCAACCTTATAACATATAAATAATAAGCAGATATAATTGGATCAAAAACTCGATTAATTTGAATTATAAAAAAATTACAATTGGTGAACTGCATCTTCCATAAAATTTTTATGTCCCTAACCCCCAAATAAATTAACATATGAAACAAAGATTAAACGCCAAACACACTTATTAGTTGGATAAAGAGCGTTATTTTAGTATTCGACACATCTTGTATTTTCTACAATATTGATATAGAAAATACTAATTGAAATAAACGTTGCGCGGTCATAATACGTAAGTGAAAAACTAAATATGAAATTCAATATATATATATATATATATATATATACACACGTATATGAGTATATATATTTTAAAATAAGAAAACAATCATAGAGTGTGGAGAGAATAGTTATTGCGTTAGCAGCTCCCAGACCCGCTAATCAAGGCAGTCTTCTGCATTTACAGTCCATCCGTTCATGCACTTTCACATCAATTACTCTTTTACTTATATACATATGTTTTTAAAAACCAATTTCTATTCCAATATTTCAAACACTGATTACAAAATTTGAATTATACGGATACTTATTAGTATTATGCTTTTAAAACTTACTTTTTTTTTTAATTTCTAAATTTAATATTTCTCATGCGATTCATGTTTAGTATCTTTTATGGTTTTTATACACGAGACTTTTTTCATAATTATAAATTTGAGATGGATATGGGCTTCAGAGAGATATTTTAAAGCCCAATAAGTCTACTAATGGGCCTTACATAGGCCCACTTATTCTTTGGGCTAGGATCCAAAGATGCTTGAGGATTTCCTTAATATCTCCACTACACGAGAGAGACGCTAATTGTTACCAAAATGGAATAAAGTTCGCGTTGACATCGAAGGGAATAAAGTATTTATGAGTTTTTGAAAAAAAAATATCAAAATAATATTAGATGGAATCCATCTGATGAATAACTGAGTTCTCCGAATACAAATAGGCAAAGCTTCTCCCTTTCTTTCTCGGTTTGTGTGTTGATATAATTCTCAAGCACCGAGACGTCATCACAGCCAACACCGTAGAAATTTCCTTCTGTGGAATCATCCGATCAGGTTTCCGGTGGAAGAAAAATCAACCCTTTGTTCCTTTTTCTTCGTTGAACGCCTAAATCTCAGGCAAACCTGTTCGGGCGGCTCGGTGCTGGAGAAAGCCTTACCCATTATCCGTTTCTACGGGTTAGCTTCGACAGCGGCTTTTGGGGATTTTCCCCCTTTTTTTTTCGGGTCGGTTCAATGCCATCGACGACGAGAAGAGTATACATGCATTGAATCACGAGGGCAAGTTTATGCATTGGAGGGTTTGGGGTCGGGATTTGAAGAGGGCTATTGGGATTTCGAGATCGTAGGGTTTTGATTTTGGTGGAGATGAGTGGAAGTGGGGATTCTTCCGGTGGTTCCCTAAGCATCAGAGGTGTCATCTGCAACGCTGGTGCCGGAGCCGCCGCTGGTAAGTTCGATGAAATTTCTTCTGTTTTAGGGTTTTTCTCGCTTCGTCCGATGATTCTCTTAGGTGTTTTTTTTTTGTTTGATTATTGATTTTGGGTTGATGTGAAAATTCAGGGGCAATCGCTGCGACATTTGTTTGTCCACTGGACGTGATCAAGACAAGGTTACAGGTTCTTGGTCTTCCGGAAACTCCTGCGGGTCAAAGAGGTAAATGCTTAAAGTTCTTGGTTGAAGACAGCTTACTCTGTTTACATTAGCAGGTTTTTTCAGCTGTCTAAATGGTAATCAACTGAATAAATTCAGTTCTCTGACCTGTATTGGTGTAGTAACTATAGATTGTTTGAGACAAGGTGTGGTATTTCGAATGTAAAATCCAATTTTGATCGAAGCCGGTTCTAGAGCGATGCTTCATTGGAATTCACAGGTTCTGTTCTCTTGATGATCAGGTGGTGTTATTGTTACAAGTCTACAGAGTATAATAAAGAATGAAGGTTTTAGGGGACTGTATCGAGGGCTTTCACCAACCATAATCGCTCTCCTTCCGAATTGGGCTGTGAGTTATCGTTTCTGCTAAGTTTTGTTTCTCGAGATAAAGTTCTTCCAAAATCACCTGTTCAACACATAAAGGCCCTGTCTTGGTCATGGAGGAGATTTTTTGCTCATTGTTTCAGTTTACTGCTGGTGTTAATCTAGTCTTGGATACTGTAATGAAAATTTCTTGTTGGTTTTCCCGTTACGGGTTGATTTGCATGCAGAATTTTCTGACAATCCGACATCAATGAGATATACTTTTCTCCAACATTGGATGTTGTTTCAGTGTTCTGAGATTATGATCGTTTAGTTTTTGAATTCTTGGAATTCCTGTAGAAAGAAATTGGAGATCTTTCTGTCTTTCCTTGTTATATATAAATATTCCGGTTTCACACGCAGGTGTACTTTACGGTTTATGGGAAGCTAAAGGATCTGCTTCAGTCAAGTGGTATCATTCACCATCTTTCCATCTTTTAGTTTGTCTCTATTCTCAATGAGGAATTTGGATCTTTGTTAAATTGTCTGGTCTCTGTTATTTGTTCATATTCTCATGACAGATGGAAAACTTAGTGTTGGGGCTAACATGATAGCTGCTGCTGGTGCTGGAGCTTCCACAGCTATTGCCACTAACCCATTTTGGGTTGTCAAGACAAGGCTAATGGTAAGTCGCTTCCTTTATGACAAAACATTCAAGATACGTTGCTATGCCCATTGTATTTGATTGTCTTGTAAACAGTTGTTTTCATTTCGGTTTTGTCGAATATTATTTCCTTTTGCATTGCTTCATGTCTTGTTCTTTGTCCCAGACACAAGGGATGAGGCCGGATGTGGTCCCTTACAAAAGCATACTGTCTGCATTTAGTAGGATTTGTCATGAAGAAGGATTCCGGGGGTTGTATAGGTAAAAGCAACTCTCTGATATGTGATGTTTTAACCCTCGTGTTTCGAGCATTAGTTAAATCAGTTATGTATTCTTTTGTCTTGGAACAGCGGGATTTTGCCCTCTTTGGCGGGAATAAGTCATGTCGCTATCCAGTTTCCTGCATATGAGAAGATCAAGCAACACATGGCAAAAATAGGTAAAACATGATGATCTCTCAATCTACATGTGTTTCATGATTGTGCATATGTACTTCTGTTCCCGGAAAGCTTCTGATCATTACTTAGTTGAAATTCTCAGGTAATACTTCTGTAGATAAGCTTAGTCCTGGTGATGTAGCTATTGCCTCTTCAGTTTCTAAAGTGATCGCCTCTGTAATGACTTACCCACATGAGGTTACACTCTCTCCTTCCCTCACTCTCCATCCCTTTCACATGTTTGTATATTTTGGCCATAAATTACAGTGCTGTGTGTTATGTTACCTCTTTCAGGTTGTGAGATCCAAGCTTCAAGAACAAGGGCAATTAAGAAACCCGGCGGTCCAGTACTCGGGAGTCGTGGACTGCGTCAAGAAAGTGCTCAGGAAAGAAGGGATTCCTGGGTTTTACCGGGGATGTGCTACTAATCTGCTGAGGACAACTCCATCGGCTGTTATCACATTTACGAGCTATGAGATGATTCATCGGTTTCTTCTACGAGCGGTGCCTTCAGACAGAACACGGGCAAAGACAAGATCGGAGGAAGACACGAGAACAGAAGACGAGAGTTTAGGAAACCGGGAAGAAGGAAACAAAGATTTGGGTTTGAGAGAATCACAAACTCAATCTAATAAGATCAACACTTCCTCTATCCCCCTCGGAAACAAATAGGGTTTTATCATGTGCTCTTTGAGCTTCTTCTTCATGGGTTTCATTCTTTGTCTACCAGATATGTTAGACGTCGAGATTTTCCCCTGCGAATGATCAAAGCTGTAGTCTTTTTTCACTTTTCCCCATTCTTTTGCATGTAATGTTCGTTTTCATTGTTATGATATCAGAGACTTTGCATTATTGAAAACGATATCTCAGTTTCAGGTACTGAAACATAAAGTTTGGTTCTTTAACATCGAACCCAAGGTACACAAAGACTTGAGATTTCTGTAATGAAGAAGACAGTAAGTGTGAATATCGACGAGTTTGATATGAAACGGGAAATGGGGTTTTCATTTACTCTGGAATGGTGACAAGAACAGGTCTCCAAGCTTTTCGGAGGAGCCTTTTGCTAAACCCGAACCATGCTGCTCTGGCGGAATCCTGTCGGCTTCCCAGATTGGCGCCAATACAAGCCCCGTTCAACTTAGATGCCATGGCGGAAAGCACTTCCTCTCTTGTCAGCCCCTTCCGTCTCTCGCTTTCGGCTTCCGATTCATCATCATCTTCTTCTCCCATTGAAGGCGAAGAGACAAACAGGTCTTTCAGTGTACGCCCTGCGATGACCCTGCTGCAGTTCCCGGAGAAACCAGCCGCCGTGGAGGGCTGATGAATCGGCGGCGGGGGCTCTCGGCGGCTCGGCGATCTAAGGCTGAGAAGCATCCTTAGCGTCGTCTTCCGGCGGCGGAGCTGTACCAGTGGACTCGTCCTCGGGCTCCGTGTCGGGCTCTGTTCCACTCCGCATTGCGTGGCCAAGACCTTGAATCTCTGCAGCGTTGCCATTGCTGAGATATCCCTCTCTCTCTCTCGATCTCTCTGTGGGAAAATTCAAAGGAAGAGACTTTGGAATTTGAAAACGACGATGGAGACTGTGTGTGTGAGAGAGAGATATAGCTGCTAGGGTTTTTGCTTCCAAGGGAGGGATCCAACAAATCTCCTTTTGATTCTTTTGTTGCAGTCTCAAAAAGTGCGTGCTTTGAATGGAATTGTGGACCTTACAGCACATTTCTCGATGGAATTCCAATTTCCTCCATTGATGCTCTCTCTGCTGAAAACTTTGAAAAAGGAGAGAGGATTCCCTCCCATTTCCTCTTTCTTTTTCTCATTTCCGGCTTTTGCTTTCCACATGGCATCATCATACAATATCTTGTGAAACATCAACGTGAAAGCCATGTGTTCTGGTTTTGGATCTCCTCTGAAACTTCCATCTCCCTCTACTGTTGGAGATGTTGATAATGGTGACAATATCTTTTGATGGGTTTTGGAGCCAAATCCTCCGTTGCCATGGAATCTGTGAAAGTTCTTGTGTCAGTAGAAGGGAAGTTTTTTGCTTTCTTCAATGCGGTGAGACTGTCTACATGAAAATCTTGGGGAAAGCCCTTTCCAAAGCTTCAAGCCCTAAGTGTCTGGTGAGATTTCAGTGGAACCTGTGAGGAATGTGGACACACACATGTAAATATATATATATATTTAATATATAATGGGTTACATATCCCTATATAATTAGTTAAAAAATTAATTTTTCATAAATTTTATAATTTCAAATAATATTTTTTTTTGATAAAAAATGTGATTGAATTAATCCTAAAAGAACCGTGTACAAAAATAGTTCGAATACATCAGTCAATATATCAAAAGTATAACAGGAATCCCATACGCAAACGGGCAAAAAGTTTTATCTAGAGTTAGCTTTTTTGATACTAATATTAAAGGATTTCATTCATACCTGTAACCTCCGAACGGATCATTTATCAAATAATATTGATAAATGATCCTATTAAAATTAAGTTTATCCGTATAGTATTATTATCCCTGCATAAAAATATTTTTGGATCCGTCACTCTCTCTCTCTCTCTATATATATATGTTTATATTGATTCGTTAGATGAATAAGAGAGAATATTTTTTCGTAAATCTTACCATTATATCAGAACCGGTTCAAAATGTCTAGAAACCGGATTCGGGAACCAAACAAAACCATAGAACTGTGGGTGGGCCCGTGGTATCAGCCATGTGAATCGCGGAACGCTAAAGGGAACGCGACCCCTTTTCTTGCGTGGAAACCTCAAACGCTAACGCGAATTGGTGCATCAGCACGCAAACTCCGAACTGACAGCACGTGCCACGATCTGAGCGGTCATATAGTCATTATTGACGCGTGTAATAAACGCGACGCATCTCGCCCTGATATTTTCTCCCTTTGTAAAGATTTTTTTATTATAATATACCAGATTATATATATAAACAAAATTAATTTTGTAATGGATGCTACTACCGATGAGATTTCTCGCGAAAGACAGGGGAGCGCCAACGTGATAACAAATAATAATAATAATAATAATAATAATAATAATAAAACATTTAAACAGTCGATCTAAAATTTATTATTATTTTAATTTTTGTCCCATAAATTATTATTATTATTATTTTTAAACAATTATTATTATTATTGTTGATGATGTTTTGTCGTTGTAATTTTACGTTGACACGAATAGAATAGATCACTACTTTAAAGACGAGACGCATAATTCACATATATAGATCCAACAAGTTCTTATTGATTATTTAGAAATCCATAGATTTATGATAACCTATAGTAGAACATTGTAATAATGATTAAATATCCTATATATATTATGATTAACAATTTTTGACAGAATAAAAGCTTCAATTTTCGTCATTCTCAAATATTAAAAAAACTACATGTAATAAACATATTTTGCGTATATATATATATATATATATATATATATATATTCACAACATTCAAATGTCTGAACCGTTTCAATGTTTTAAAAATAGCTATTGTAAATATCTGGCTGTCATCAATGACCTTTTGAATTTATATGTACTTTTAAAATGCACTAAAGAGAACATCTTATCAGTTTTATTTTATTTTATATTAATATATTTTTTATAAATACGAAAAATCTTACATAGCCGCACAAATTTATTCATAAATTAATATACTAATTTTAAAGTTTTAAAATTTACGATTATTTTTTTACTTTTATTTCAACTTTTGAATAAAAAATCTCAAACCCCCCAGAAAAACTACACGTTAAAATACTTTTTAACGAAATTTCTTAACAAAAACGTTGATTTAGTAATAAAGAAAAAATGGATCAGATGACATCAGCTGTCACATATAAAAATTGATAATAAATTTTGTGTATTTACATGATATTTTCCTCTAGAATATTATATTATATTTGCTATGTTCCGATGGTATATAATGTGGTTTTGGGTGGCGCTCCACATGTAAGAGGAGCTGTTCCCCGTCTAAGTTTTCTCGCCCAACAGTCACCCTTCTCCTACCTCAAAAATCATAAAAGGGAACCCTTTTTTTTTTCCTCCCCTCCTATTTCTTCTCTGATTAAGTTTTTTTTTTTCTTCCTTCAAGATTGTTTTTTTTTTCATTTTGCTCTTTATCGCCATAGCTCACCTAGCACGAGAAGCTGTACAGTTAAGGTACCATCTCTCTCTCTCTCTCTCTCTCTCTCGATTCATCCGAAGAAAATACTGTGTTTTCAATCTTGCTTCTTTCGTTTGCGCAGATGTGGGATTTGATTTCAGTCCCCTGTTCATGTTTTCTTCCTGAAAATTTTATGGGATCCGTTGGAAAATTTTCAAATAATTCTCGAAGTACCCCCACTTTTGTTTTCTTCTGCCTTCTGCGTGTGAAAAGTTGGCATCTTTCTCGTGTGTTTGATTTCCGTTTGGTCAGATCTATACAGATTTTCCAGATCTGATGCTCAAAATCTTCAAAATATTAAATTTAATCCTTTTTTTTGGTATTCTATTGGGTTATGAACAGGTAATCTTTCATTTTCCAATTTATTTGTTCGAAGAAACAGAGAGATGAACCACCGGGTGATCCGTGACCAAGCCCAGCCCGTCATCTGTCCGAAGCCACGTCGGATTGGTCTCTTCCGTAACCCAGCCACCGTCCATGACCACTACTACCACCACCATCCTGTTCGGTCTCCCAGGTGTCACTTCAGGTACTCTCTCTCTCCGTTTCAATCCTCTGTTACTTAAAAAAAAAGTCGTTTTTTTATGATTTGGGTTGACTGATTCGTTTAATCTTTGTTGTTTCAGCCACCAAATGGAGCTATGTGAATCCAAAGAAGAGATTGATATATTGGATATGATCCTGGTAAAGTTTGGTTTTTTCTTCAAATTTTCACTTCTGGCATGTTTTTTCTCTGCTCATCTTTGGTGGGTGGGAACTGATTTGTCGAAAAGAGTGGTTGAATCCGAATTCAACTCTTAAACAAGAAGAAAATGACGGTTTCTTTTTCTAAGAACAAGAGTAATCGTGTCGGTTTCTAAATTGAAACTTAATCATAAGGCATCGATTGAGACGTCTCCTCTCAAATCCTTACAGCTCATCACCTGTGGGCCAATCCCAGACCAAACCCGTCCCGTGTTTTGAAACCAAAGCTCGGTTACATCAACGAACTACACTGCTCTTGTCAGAACCAGAACTTAACGTTAATTATGCTTTCTGTTTTGTGTGAATTCTCTCAGGATGGATTTGGTCGGGAAGTAGAAGATGAAGATGAAGCTCATACACAAGTAATAGGAGAACCCGAAGACGGCTTCTCGACGCCGCCGCCCTTTTTTTGCGGGTCGCCGCCGAGCAGAGTCGCTAATCCTTTAACAAAGGATGCTCGTTTTATAGACGACATTGGCATCACAATGATTCAGCAGCCGCCCTCCCCGAGGAAAGGCTGCATCCGCGGAAATTTCAGGAAAGTATCCGCGGATGCAGCGGCGGCGGCAGCGGTGAGGATAGAAGGGTTCGATTGCCTCGACAGGGATAGCCGAAACTGCAGCATTGCTACATTGGCTTGAAAACCCTAATCGCCCCTTTGCTAATTATATACCGAGAAATCTGAGATATACTTAAGTAGATAGTTTTACACAGTGTGAGGTATTGATGAGAAGCTGAGTTTGTTCTTCACAAGATTGAAGAATCGTTTTTTTTTTCGGTGTAAATATTTTTTTTTACTGACGGTAAGTTTGTAGTGTTTTGTCTGAAGCGTATGTAAAAAAAAAACTGTAAAAAAGGGAAAATGGGAAGATTGTAAAATATGAGGTTCATTTAAAATCTCTCTTTTTTTTTAATAATATTTTCTGCTCCAAACACTTGGAAAAAGAGGAAGCAAAGTGATTATTATCTTTAATTATATATATATATAAGAAATAAAATCTTTTAAAAAAATAAAAAAACAAAAAAGAAGGGAGAGGAAGAAGAGAGCATCTTCTCCGAAGTATGTGCCCTGAAAGCCGTCGTCAGTTATTGCAAAAAAAAAAAAAAAAAAAAA
>NW_010960187.1:3362205-3364302 GCF_000463585.1 Tarenaya hassleriana | reverse complement strand
TGAAAAAAAAAAAAAAAAAAAAAGCTGACGATGACGCTCTCTCACCGCTTCTCTTTATTTCTTCTATGGTAACTTAATGGATAGAGTTCATGTCACATACATGCATACATATATACATACATGTGAATGGCCGAGAAGTTTGACAAAATGATGAAAGGGGACAGTGGGTGGGTGCTTCCGGAAACTGTCGTGGGGCCCACTCTTTGATTTCTGTGTCTTATGATTCAGCAAATGATTTTTCGGTTAAATAAGGTCCAATGCATCTGAACGATAATCATAGGTTTAAACTTTCGGCTATCCCAATGTTGTGGTTCATACTACTACTACTGTTTTATATTAGGATTATATATTTATTTTGGGTTCTTATTCGATCATTGCATAAAAAGCATTATTTATTTGATTTTTCATATCAAATAAAAATTTGATTCTTTTTTTTTGTAATATTTATATTCAGTTGAATATAATTTAAATTCTTGAACTTATTTGATTTTTTTATGTATCAGTTTTGATTCAGTTTACTTTATTCAGTGCTAAACCTGTTTGATTTGAATTTGTTTTCTTTTAAAAAAAAAATTGGTTCTTTTTTATTATATTTATATTCGGTTGAATATAATTTTTAAAATTTTGAGAAAATACTATTCGACAGAATTTGATTGTATATTATTCGATTTAAATTTTATATAGGCTCAAAAATTCTAAAAAGCATCCCGAATTATACCATTTTGTTTAGTTTTGTTACTTCATGCAAATATTCTACGTAATTCCCGTATAATACGCCTTCCCCATTGGGTGCGAGGAATATGATACGCAATGGGCCGAAGAAAAAGCCCATTTACCTGTATATGGATATTGAGATCAGATGTTGGGCCCATCAACAGAATTTAATCATGTTTATAAACCCTCGTGGGCTTCTTAACCCACTTCCCATATGTAATACGATCACTTGCCGAAAGAAGCCCATTACTTTTCCATAATGTGGCTATTAAACCCCATACTTTCACTAAATTCTATTAACATCTACATTCTTTAAAAATGCCTGTCACACCCCCGGTCATATGTATATAATTATATATATAGTTTTCTCTAACCAAACCTCGAAATATTTTTCGAATTTTACTGATTAGCATGCCGGAATTTAAGTGAACAAAACTGAGATCAAAGTTAAATACATGAAAAAATCCGTATTATATCTGCAGCGTACATATATGTACGATTTTTGCATCATTCACCTCGATTTTTATACTCGATTACGTTATACGTATACGTACACTGCAGATATAATACGGATTCAGAAGTGGCATTGTCCTGTTATATGGGCTTCACCATTCAATAACCATGGCAGAATATAGGGAACAACAAAACGCAAACGCAGCAAAACCGAAACGCATAAAGTAGAAAGCCTCGATTACGATTAGAGTCTTTAAGAGAACCAAAAAGGGGGATGAAGATGGAAGGGGATGCGAGCCAAAACATGGATCTTGAGCAAAACCCGTTTCGGACGGCCCTTGCAGCACTTGAAAAAACCCGAAAAGGGATTTGAACACAGAGACCATAACCTAATTCCCCCCTGCTTCTTCATCCTCCGGTGAAACAACAACAAAACAAAACCAGAAACTCTTTTCAGACACACCACCATGTGTGTTATGTCTGTGAATACAAAAAAGCTCATAAGAACATGTTTTCGGGGGGCAAAATCTAAAAATCCTATAGGCTGCAAAACTTCAAGGGCAAGCAACGTTGAGGGGGGCGAGCTGATCGGGGAAGGCAAACTTTGAATCACCGAGCTCAAAGTCGATATCTGCAAAGTCAAATTCTGGTAGCTCGGTTGGACCACCGCCTTCGAATCCGTGAATGTTCACATCGTCCAGCAAGCAGAAGTCATCAGGCAGCTGCTCAGAGTCGTCCATGAGGAAATCATCAAAGTCTAGCTCCTGGCCATTTGTGCCAGAGATCAGAGGCTCCTCCATGAAGAAACCCAGGTCGGGAATCTGCAAATCCGCAAAGTTGAAGTCGAACAACGGATCTTTGCCCGAACCACCAGAAGCAATATCAGTGTTCGAGAAAGTCCCGTCTTTCAAAAGATCACCATCAGCAGGA
>NW_010960187.1:3349816-3362006 GCF_000463585.1 Tarenaya hassleriana | reverse complement strand
ATCCGCAGGAACAGAGGCTGAAGCAGAAGAATCCAGGTCAAGAGCAGAAGGCGAAGAACGCGAACGCAGGCTATTCTCAGAACCCTCAGATAAGGAAACCGCGGGTTTGACGGCGCGAGAGTGAATCTCGGAGTGAGAGGCTGAGCTAGAAGATACCAATGTATCGAACTCAACCTTCTTATCAGCATAAGCCTTAGCTGCTTCTTCAAGAGTTGCAAAAGTACCAAGCCAAGTCCTAGCCTTGGTAATAGGGTGCCTAATCTCAGCAGCCCATTTCCCCCATTTCCTCTGCCTAACCCCAACAGGCTTATTCGTCAAGCGATGAACTTTCTTGCTACGCTTTCTAATGGCGGGAGTTTTGACGCCATTACTGTTCTGAGAGGAAGTCTCAGAGACTTCGAGAAGAGGAGCAAGAGACGACTGAAGGGGAAGGAGGTTAATCTCTCGGACAATACGCTTCGTTTTCGAAGGTTTTCGGCAGTCAGATTCCTCGTCGCTTGAAGAATCATCGGTTGCGTAAGGATCACTGACAAAAATACGGATTTTTCTCACTGTTTCAGATTCTTGAGACGAAATCTGTGACTCAGGTAAGCTATTATTACTCTTGGGTTTCTTGGATGGCTTCATATCGGTTTGACCAGACGGCTGTTTCCTACGTTCAGCCATTTGATTCCTCCCCCCCCCTCAAAAAAAACCCAGAAAAAACAGGAAATCACTCAAAATCTCTGACCAAAACTGACGAATCAAAAGAAATCTCGGCTATGTATCAGCGAAATATGAAAAAGGGTAGCTTTTGTTTTATGTGAAAACCCCCAAAAACTTCAACGCCAGAGCACGTCCTGCGATGAATCAACACATATAAGCACAGAAAAAAAACAGAGACTTGTTCAGGAACAGGCATAGAAAATAACGACAAGGAGGGGAAAACACGAAAAGGGCGAGTGAAAAATGATACCTTTTTGGCCTTAAACGCATGGAAACGGACGGTAACTCCAGAATAAGCCTCTGCTTGGAGCAGAAGTGAGGAGCGTTGAGAAGAGCTTTCAGACCAGAGAACGAGGAAGACGACGAAACAAATGGAAATGAGGTGTGAAAGAGAGCCAAAATCGCTGCCGATTCAAACCCAGCCGACATAAAATCCGCTTCAGAGACGCCTTTGTTCTCTTCCGGTTTCTCCCCGAGACCAAAAAGACGCTCACTCACTGTTCCTGTTCGTCACCAGACACAACACCCAGTGACGAAAAAAAACAACCAGATTTAAAAAAAAAAAAGCCGAAACGATGAAATTAACTAGGAACAAACGTAAAACCCAAAACCCTAAAACACAGAGAGAGGATCAGAAATCTGAGGCTAAGGGTATATAAAAAAAACGAATGACCGATGATGATCCTTTAAATAACTGTAAAAGACTCGAGATTTTACTTAAACCGCAAATCTCAAGAGAGAGAAGAACATAAACATCATACGACAATAAAGAAATCCAAGGGCATTATTTTAATGGAAACCATCGAGAAGATGCACAGAAAAAAAAATAATTTTTTTTTCACCTACCTTGCGGTGGGTTTGCTTCCCTCGTCTCTGTCTTCCTCTCAGATTTAGCTTTCACGCCCTTTATATTCTATTCTCCGTACCCCCGATTTCTCTCTCTTCTTCAAAGTCCTTTTCACCGTTTTCCATTGAAAGAAAAAAAAAGGAAAGGGGGCAGATTTGGAAAATAAATTAAATACATACCATTTCGAAAATATTATACAGAATAATATTGGCCAATTGAAAAAAAGTATAACCCATATTTTACATTTTTTTTTCTTCATAATTTAGGATTTATCAACCCATTCCTAGTTCCTACCTTATTAACAGCATTTATTGACATTTTTAGCGGTTTCGTTATGTTCTATAAAATCTTTCACAAGTTGCGATTCCTAACATAACTAGCAAACCTTAAATGTCAGTATAAGAAACAAAAGAGAAAAGATATATGAATAGTTGGAAATATTACATAAAAAGTTATGAACTTTCTATAAATCTTCAAACAAAACACACACAAAAAACGTATGGAGTTGGCGTTTCGGTATTCGGTTCGATTCTTTTGATTTTATAAAAATATATATTAATCGATTATTATATTATATTCGGTTCGATTTGATTTCGATTTTTACTAAAAAATAGATATTCTTACAAAATTGATTTTTCGGGTTTTTTTAAAAATTCGATTCGTTTTTAAAAATTCAATTTTTAAAAAATAATAACGTTAAAAAATGTTCGACGATTTAGATAAAAAAATATATATCATATTTCTCGATTCTATATAATTTGGTTCGGAGTAACAGTAGCCTTTGACTTTTTTTTCATGAAATTTTATATTCCAGTAATTTAAGACATAGCAGATCTATCTTTAGCAAATTGCAAATAAAAATTTTGATTGACGTATTTATAATATAATAAATAAGTAATATAAAATTAGATGGCATGGTGGAAGGAGGGACATGCACGTTCATGGCGCATGACCATACCAGTACGCCCATGTCATGTATCTCTCATGGCCCACCAAGAATCATGGGCCCATTGTTTAGCCCACTCCCTCTGAGCGCGTAGGTTACACCAACAAGGATTCCCCGCATATGTGATTCACGCGTTGAGGTCGCGCGTGGGCGCTTTTTCTGGGGAAGCAGCGGAAGAATTCTCATAAGCCTAGGCCTGGGGTTTCTGATATTTACGACAATGCCACTGGCGTGTATTGTGCGAGATTTCAGATTTGCTCTGGAGATAAATCTCTGTGTCCTTAACTTATTGTTAACATTGTATTTTTTTTTTTAATTTTTTCATTCATATATAAAAATTCATTTATAATTACTTATTGACTACACTATTGAATATGTATAAGATATTTTTATATATAAAATACGAACGCTCATGCTCCATAGTGACTAGTGAGCGAGAGCTTGTGGTATGATAAAATATTAATAGTCACGCGTATAAGGTGGGAAGAAGTGGTACGGTCGTGGAATAACATAAATACCATATAATAAAAAGCATGAAGCTATTAAATTATGAAATTAATAGTATTGTTTTCTAGAGATGGGACGAGAGTGCTGATTAAATATTTTAGAATGTTCGAAATAATATGCTTGCACGTGTGAGTGTGACACGTGTAAGACGTTGCAGATCTATCTTTAGCTTCAATCTCACTGAAGGCAAGCGTATCACGTATACATATAATCGCGATTATGAGACATTTTAATTTAGTGTTCATCTTTTTATTATTATTTTTTTGTTAAAAGTGTTCATCTTTTTATTATTATTTTTTTTGTTATAAGTGTTCATCTTTTTGGATGCGAACACACGAGAAAATGGACTTTCTTCGTTGAGTTGTGGTCACCTTAATGTTGTACAAAATATCTAAAATATTATTATAAAATAGTATGCATTTCAACAAATTTCAAACCTAATATATGCTAAGATTAATATTCAATAGCCAGAAATGAAATAACCATAACACACACACACACATATATATATATATATGCATATTCAGGGGTAACGCTTGAAAATATTGGGTTTCTATAAGCCATTTCACAAAAATATGGCCCATAGTTAAAAGTGTAATTTGCTGAATATTTGGGCTTCTAAGCCCAATATGTGATTTTGGTTTACTCGTCGGAACCAAACATTTCCCTTGTTAAGCCCAAGCTTTGGTCTTGAACATTTGGATTATTTCGGCCTTCAAAATATTCATATTTTAAATAAATTGTATGTTTTAAAAGAGATTCTTGTTTTTATTTTACACTTTCTTATTTTTATATTGGATTTTTTCAACTAATTTGATTTAAAATATAATATTTAGATTTGATCACATCTATCGATTCTCAAAACAAATCAGGATGTCATTAAATAAAAATTGAAATACTTTCCACGGATTTTGCTTTTTCTGTAGAACTGATTAATTAACTAATTAATTAATACTATTTCAGGATTTTCAGTCTTATTTTCGGATAAATACAACCCTTTTATTCAATTCAATAAAGTAAATTTGTTCGTTTCTTTTTTTGGTTGGATAGATTAGTTCATTTCTTTATATGCAAGACCGGTGGACATTCGTTGTTTTTTTTTGGATTCTTAATTTATTTATTATTTTTATTATTTTCCATACAAGTAAGAAGGCGTATCTCGTCGGACCATGACGAGGAAACTAGATATTTATGCAGCGAACCGAACACAGCCAAATATATTCCTCAATCATGATGACGTCATATGAGTTCACTTCGGAGTGACATTCTGCCACGTGTTGCAATTCCATTTGAGAACGTTCTCGGTAGGCGTCTCTTAAAACTCCGCCACCAAATCACATCTCCCAGAGAGAGAGAGGGAGATGTCACCGAACGGTGAGACTGAATCGGAGAGGAAGAGGAAGAGAGAGGAAGAGGGACGAAGCCAAAACGACGTCGCTTCTGGATCCGTCAATAGTCACGGCGGTGGCGGTGATGGAGGAGGGAGTACGGCGACGGTGGAGGATCGGGAGGTTGACGAGTTCTTCGCGATTCTCAGGCGAATGCACACTGCCGTCAATAACTTGAAGAAAGCCGAGGGAGTTAACGGAGTTAGCCCTGTATTGACGGAGAGAGGTGCCGTTAGATCTGGTCGTGACGCTAACGGCGTTAGCGTTGATCCGATGGTCAGGGGGAGAGACGTTGTGGCCGAGAATGGGGGTCTGGGTTTTGATTTGAACGCAGATCCGGTTCCTGAATCGGACCCGGTTTAGCCTTATATTCTCTTCGTCTATTTTATTTTTTCCCCATAGTTGGACAATTTGGAATAAATAACGGTTTCATATATTTTTATTTCATACAAAATAAATTTGCATTTGATAAGTATTGTATGCCTATCGATTTATTTGAAAATTTCTATATTTTTATTTGATTTCATTTATTTTTTATTTTTATTAAATTATAACAGTATAGTCTTCCAATTATTTTCCAATTTTTTCATTATCTTGTTTTTAAAATATTACAAACTGAATGCTAAATATCTAAACGTATAAACACATTGATTTCAAGAGGAGATGTATATTAGTTTTAAAAATCTATTATCACTTATTATGGATGTACAAATATTAAGAGAAAATCTACTTAGAACCTTGTCGTGAAAATCATTATATTAAAAAAAATATATTCTAACTTCAAACAATTTATTCACTGTCTAAATGGATTTGATTTTGTTAAATGAATAAATTATTATCTTGAAAATTAATTATGTATATAATGATTTTTCTTATCTTGAATTTAATAATTGATGAGGAAAGAAAAGGAGACCGAGTGAGATTCATTGAATTGTGTTGGAACTTGGCTTTTGATGAAATAGAAGAATATAGAAAATGTTTTAAAAAAAACGTTTGTTTTGGTATGGATTAGAATTGTATGTTTATAAATAAATAAAAAAATTCCATCATCTTTTTTTGGTCGAATGTGTTTGGTATTACGTATATATCCGTGTTTAAAATCCGACATGGCATTAATTAAATAATTTTGAAAATAACAAGTCAAAAGAAAATAAAACAGAAAAAGAGGGAAAATGAATAAATAAATGAAATTTGTCCAACAGAGCACGAGGCCTCTTCAAGGGATGCCATAATGGGCCTGTTCAGCCCAAATAGTAAGCCCATTTATCTCAACAGACAAATCCAATGTGATAATATTTTCTCCAGACACGTTAAAACGGCCCATTTATATGGGTTAAATTAGTCATTATGGTTTATCCATCTAACACATACCATTAATCTGTATAATTAATTAATTCTAAATATCAACAGGAATCCATTTGTTGATAGTTTAGATTGGACTAACTTGACTCAACCCATTTTCCCATCTCTATTTATTTTGAAATCTGAAATTTTTTATCCATACAAAATTCCTGGTTAATATATATATATATATATATATATATATATATATATATATATATATATATATATATATGTCAAAAACATTTGGTGGGCAAAGAAAGAAGGGTACTGTCGGATTCAGGATTGCTCAATTTCTATGAAAAATGGACCGTAAAAGCTAAAATCCAATTTTACTTTGGAATCTGAGGTTAGTGGCATGGACCACTCTTTACTCTTTAGGCCAACGACCCCTTCTATTTATACAATTATGTAACGTGGGTATCAATCGTATCCATTACCAAACCACGAGGATCATTGTTTTTGGGCTTTCCAATATATATATATATACACATATTTACAATATTGCCTATACACAAACATTTTTTTTTTTGATATTTTAAATCAATGAATGGTTGGTATTTTATGTTTTTGTAGATTTTATCGTTGGACCGAAAAGTATTTCGGGTCATAAGACTCATAACCCAAAAGCAAGTAATTGTGTTCTTTTTCATCGTGCGTGGATAAGATTCTTGTTCATGGCATTTTTACTTGAAAACAATAATATTTTTTCTTGTAAAAGCGAAAAGCATTATTGTTAATGTTAATTATATAGTGTTGTATCACTGTCCAAATAGCGACAGAAATCGTGCGGCCACTGCCTTCTGTTCCTCATGCTGTCGTTATTCCTCCCGTCAAGACCACCTAATTATACAGTTCGAGCTTTGGTGACTATGATTTCTTATCCTAATTTGATTGATATGATATTACATCATTATATATTAATGGAGTTTATTTACGTTCATCATTTAGTTATTATCTTAATAAATATGTTATAGGTTTAATGATAATCAACATTTTTAGTGTAATGATCAAATTGTTATGAATTATTTTCGGTCTGTTATGGCTAAGAATGATGATGACCATGATGGGAAAGAACTATTTAGTAAAAGCATGGTGATATAATAGAATGATATTTGAGTTTATTCAAGATAAAATATTATGAAATATTAAAACATGTTATCTAATTAATATAAATAGTTAAAATGTATATTTGAATGTTATATAATATTATGGTTTTTTTTGGTATAATACTAATATATAATGCCGAGGAAAAATGAAAGAAGGATATGTATTAGATTGTATATATATATAGGGATACAGATATGTTGTTTCAAATTCACATTTCATAAAAAAAAAAGATATGTTGTTTCAAAAATTGCCTAGTGGACTTCCATTTGTGCACTAAAATAAAATTTGGACTTGTTTTTAGTTATTTTATTTTTAAAATTTGCTATATTTATTTAAAATTTTCCAATTTAATCATTTAAATGTGTGTTTTTTTTTGTATTACCTTCAGAATATAAACTGTGACACTCATCGCAAGTGGATGTGCCGTACGAAACATAATACACTTTCGTTACCACTGTAGAGTGGGTTTGGGTCCATTAGTCCCATAAGCATGTATGCAGTCCTCTCACTCATTATCTATATGGTAGTATGGTACAAACATGCATTTGTATTTTTATATATACATATCATAAAGTTTAGGATTATAATATCCGTAGAGATAAAATAAATTGTAAAGTTTAGGGTTATAATATTTATAGGGAAAATGTAATAGTAGAAAATTCCAATTGTTTAACATAAAACACAAAACAAAATCCAATCTTTAATTTTTAAAGGAAGGTATATATATATATATATATATATATATATATATATCCAAGTTGGCCATTTTATTATGAGAATATGTTAATTATATAAAATTCATAAAAAAGTGTAAGCTGTTTATTCAACGGAACTATCCGTGTCACCACTTGTGAAATTCCACAACATAAAGAGAAACAAATTCCCTAGACCGATCCCCACGATACCAATTGAAAACTTCTTGAAGATTAAACCGGTCAACTAAACCGGATATATTGTTGAAATAGGAAAATGAATATGTGATTGAAGGAAATATTGATTTTAAGATATGATTAGAAATAATAATGGATATAATATTATATCAAATATTGTGTATCGATCTTATTTATTTCTATTTCCTTTTTATTTCGTCTTATAGTTTTCCTATAAATATTTGAGTCATTTTCATTGTAATTCAACAAGAAGAAGAAGAGATGTAGCAATACAAGTAATTCCGTTCTTTTCTATTTGTCTTATTTTATTTCCGCATTTTATTTTTCTACATGGTATCAGAGTCCAACCCCATTGCCGATCGCAGTTTCGTGAAACAGACGTGACTTTAAGTCTATACACTAAAAAAAACTCTTTTTTTTCACGAGAAATGCTTCCCGGTACACGAAACTGCTCAATCAAACCCTAAAAAGAAAAAAGAGAGGGAGGGAGAGAGAACTCATTGCGAGGAAAAACCGTCGAAATGACGCTAATGCCCAGGTCAGACATGGTCAGACATCCATGATTAGCAAAGGGCATAATGGTAATTAATAAAAGCTCTGAAAGTACTCAGAGAAAGAGAGAGATCGTCGAAGCATCAGCAGATCTTACGCTTCACGCTTTTCACTTCGCCGGAGACGGTTGCGATCTGACGTTCGTCATCAACACCCAGTCTCCGAAACGAAATCGCAACCGTCCGATTCTTCACAACCATTTTTTTAGAAAAAAAACTCGAATGCTCAGATCTAGACACTGCAGAATTGCCCAATAATCTCGGAGAGTATTTTACCTTCCGGTACGTGGTACCGTCTTCTTCGACGGTCCAACCAGCTTCTTTGCAGAGTGCTTTGAGGACTTCGTTGTTATCGCAGTGTTTGGGAAGCTTGTCAAGTAATTCCGTTCTTTTCTATTTGTCTTATTTTATTTCCGCATTTTATTTTTCTACATATATGTCTCATATAGATCTCTCAAACGCTGAGAGCGATAAGCACTACAGCAATAATAATTGAGTCCCTATATAAAAAAACATATCGTTGGGTTACCATTTCCATACACAGCAAGGAAAAACACCAAAGTAAAACATGGAGAAGAAGAGAGATGACGACGACAAGGTCGAAGAGCAAAACCAACATGGCATGCGACGGCCAAAGGGCGGTTTGCTCACAATGCCCTTCATCTTCGGTATATATATAAACCCTTTTTTTTAATTAAACATTTCTATTGGAAATTATAGAGAGAATTCACATCCATATAATATACGACGACGAAACTAAACCAACATAGAAAACACACTAATAGTTGTTAATTATAATTTCTAACCTCATTTCATATCAATCTCTCTTTTATGATTATATATGTTTTTCGTGGTGAGTTCGTATTTTTTAAACCATAACCAAACCAAACCAAACCCAGCAGAAACATATTGATACGGAAAATTCTTCGTAATTCTTGATAATTTCTGATACCCATCTCTCTAAATTATGTGATTATGTTTTTGATTTCTTGAATTTTGTGATTTTTTCGTGGCGGTATATGTGTGTGTGTGTATATATAGGGAACGAGATATGTGAGAAGCTGGCGGTGGTGGGATTCCATGCGAACATGATAAGCTACTTAACGACGCAGCTTCATCTTCCGTTAACCAAAGCAGCAAACACACTGACCAACTTCAGTGGAACCTCCAGCCTCACCCCTTTGCTCGGTGCCTTCTTGGCCGACTCCTTCGCTGGCCGCTTCTGGACCATCACCCTCGCCTCCATCATCTACCAAATCGTAATTAATACCCATTTTTCTCTATATATTTATTTATAAAAGCCATAATAAAACCCTAATCATCATTTTACATTAATTGAACCCTAATTCATAAAATGATTATATATATTATGTAGGGGATGACTTTGCTCACAATCTCGGCGATATTGCCGAGTCTAAGACCGCCGCAGTGCCACGGAGAGCAAGTTTGTCAAGAAGCAAACGCAGGTCAGTTGAGCGTTCTCTACGTGGCTCTGCTTCTAGCGGCTCTCGGCTGCGGCGGGATTCGACCATGCGTCGTGGCTTTCGGTGCCGACCAGTTCGACGAGTCCGATCCAAAACAAACCACCAAAACTTGGAACTACTTCAACTGGTATGTGTGTGTATATATATATATATATGTTTGTAATTCATATGCACATGCGTAAAACACACACATGATGTTATAGTTGTCTTTAGCTACCATAATTAGCATAGCGTGGTCCGTCGACTGTTGCGTTGGACCGTTGGGTTTACCGTCCGCAATATTGTGTCATTCGTCCGGTCTTTTGGGCTATGAGGTGTTGCGGAGTCCGACCCAAAGGGTCGAGTACGGGTTCCCATCGTTATAAAAAAAATAATTAGCATAGTTTTTTTAAACATAATTAGCATAGATCTTCTATTAGATGATTCTAATGACCCACAAGATGGTTTAGCTGAAAATGAATATGGTTATAATTATCATATAATTCAATCATTGTAATCATATGTTTCATTAACCAAAAAAATGTTTCATTAGGTACTACTTTTGCATGGGTGCATCTGTGCTCGTTGCGGTGACGGTTCTTGTCTACATCCAAGACAACGTCGGGTGGGGATTAGGGCTAGGGATCCCGACAGTGGCAATGTTTTTTTCGGTTATCGCTTTCGTGGGCGGATACACCCTTTACCGTCACATGGATCCGGCGGGTAGCCCGTTTACCCGTCTGGTCCAGGTAACGGTGGCAGCGTTTCGGAAGAGGAAGCTTTCGATGGTCTCGGATTCTAGTTTGCTCTATCATAACGATGAGATTGATGCTCCCATCTCTCTTGGTGGTAAACTTGTTCACACCAAACATATGAGGTAACAAATTTCTTCCTCCTCTTACTCATAGTTGGTGCATTCATAATAATAATGAATATATTTTGATTATATAAAAAAATAATGAACAGATTTTCACTTGGACAATTTGATTTTTTTCTTCATGTATATTAGAAGTAATTAAGCTATAAACACAGACAAAAATACATGGTGAAAACATAAATTACAAGAACCCTAATGTTTTTTCATGTGAATCCACAAGATGTAAGCTTTGTTATACACATCAAGACAATCATTAAGGTTGTAGTTATGTTTTGGCATATGAACCGTTTGGAACTTGTAACAATGTAAACGTACGAAATGGATTCATCATACATACATACATATATATATATATATATGTGTGTGGACGATGTTTTTCTTGCTGTATTGATGAATGTCTCTGACCTAATCCTTTGTCTTCTCTCACTTTATTTGTCTTTTGGGTCCATTATTTCAATCTTTTGGATATTCCCTATAATGACTTACAGTTACAGCCACTAAATCCAAATCGTGAATACTTTTAATTTATAATTTTAAAAAATAAACAATCTTGAATTATTGTGTTTTTCTTAACATTTGCTTTAAAAAAGTGTAGATTTTTGGACAAAGCAGCTATAGTGACAGAACAAGACAACCTCAAACCGGGTCAGGCCCCGAACCCGTGGAGACTCAGTACGGTTCACCGAGTCGAGGAACTCAAATCGGTGATCCGAATGGTTCCCATCGGAGCGGCCGGAATCCTCCTCATCACGGCTTATGCCCAACAGGGCACGTTCTCTCTTCAACAAGCCAAGACCATGGACCGTCACTTAACCGAATCCTTTCAAATACCGGCCGGTTCAATGTCGGTTTTCACCACCGTCTCCATGCTCTTAACCATCGTCTTCTACGACCGGGTTTTCGTCCGGTTCGCTCGGAGATTCACCGGTTTAGACAGAGGGATCACGTTCCTTCATCGCATGGGAATCGGTTTCATCGTCTCGATTCTCGCCACTCTGGTCGCCGGTTTCGTGGAGATTAAGCGTAAACGAGTCGCGATGGCTCATGGGCTCGTCGACAAGGGCCACTCGGTCGTACCGGTTTCGGTTTTCTGGTTAATTCCTCAGTACGGACTCCACGGAATAGCGGAAGCGTTCATGTCGATCGGGCATTTGGAGTTTTTCTACGACCAAGCTCCGGAGAGCATGAGGAGCACTGCCATGGCGATGTTCTGGATGGCGATTTCGATCGGAAATTACGTCAGTACCCTTCTGGTTACGCTGGTTCACCGGTTTAGTGCCGGACCGAATGGGCAGAATTGGTTACCGGATAATAACTTGAACCGGGGGAAATTGGAGTACTTTTACTGGTTAATCACCGGTTTGCAAGTGGTGAATCTCCTGTATTACGTCTGGTGTGCGAAGATTTACACGTTTAAACCGGTTCAGGTGCACGATAGCAAGGAGGAAGGTGATGCGCCGGTCAGTAAAGAAATGGAGTTATCCAACAAGGTTTTAATGATGCCATGAATGAAAGTTATATATTGAATCAAGGGGCTCACGTCAGAAGACCCCCCCCCCCCCCCC
>NW_010960187.1:3340135-3349624 GCF_000463585.1 Tarenaya hassleriana | reverse complement strand
AACCCCCCCCCCCCCCCACAATTTCATTTTATCATTTGCAGTTCACGTTGACATTATCATATGGGTCAGCAAAGATAAGATAATGGGCCTTATTTATCTTTATTGGGCCTGTGATGGGCCGGAAATCACCAATTGACACGATGGTTTGAAATGACTGGTGTAACCCTGGCGAGGAGGAGAACTTCAAATATATATATATATAGGGATATCAATAAACACACAAATAGGGTATTAGTACGAGGTCGAAATCCGATCCGAATCCATCCGAAAAATGATCAGATTCGAGCTTTAATTTTTAGACCCGAAAAATTTTGGACTTTCAGACCGGATTCAATTCGGACATCGAGTTTGGTTGGGTTTAGCCGGACGGGATTTGGGTAGGCCCGAATACATATATTGATCTAATGAATCAGAGAATGAAAGCTGTCTTAAAAACTCGGACCTTATACACCTAAGTTACTAATACTATGGCATTTGATGGATCGATGGAACGATGTTTTTTAGTCCTCTGGGCGAGCTAACCATAGAGAATTCAGTGCTCTTAGTCGGGAAACGTAGTCGTGGATTACCAGGAACGCTCGGGCCGATTGGCGTGTGGTCAGAATCCGATGCAGCTGCTGCAACGTTTGTTGCCTCAAGAGATCCGCCTGCAGAGGAAAAAATGTAGAATCTGTAAGTTTCCGCTGAGCACAGACTAGGGATGGGCATTAAAACCCGAGACCCGCGGGCACTCAGGCACGAACGAGGCCGAGCATGGTTGCACCAAGGCATGCAAAATGATGTTTTAGGATATTCACAATAATATCCATGTTAATTTTTTTATGTGAAATCACCATTATACCCCTCTGATCAACTCGGGTCAACAAAAATTTACATGTTTTTGCGGGTTCATATATCTGCGGGTATCCAAATCTCGGACACCGAGAACGAGATACTTCCATCACAAAACCTGTGAGGGCGAGACCAGTTACCCAAAAAAAACTCGGATACCTGACCGTGCCCATCTCTAACTCAAACCTGATAAGAATAGCAAATCTTTGTGTAGGGATCAGGTTTTTGCCTGACGAAGGAAGGTCTCGAGGGTGGAGAGTTTGCTCATTGCAACTGCCATTTGCCCCATGTAATCTGCAACATTGGCCGGAGAATTCGGACAGACCAATGAAGCAGTAGAGGAGAGTGTCTCCATAAGAGACTGTTGCAGAGCTTCCATGCCCTGAGACAATGCTTCTTCGGCTTGCAAAGATGACTGCTGAAGGTTACAAATGCCTAGAAACTGCTGATCCGTCAATGGGTCCAGATGGTTTCTCAGTACCTGAACCCACAATTCAGATCAGGAAATGAAAAACGAAAAAGATCAAGACTTGAAACCGATGAGCCAAATGTGAATCCGGGCATCGATAAAGACTGATCATTGATTGATTTACCCTGAGTAGTTCAGAGGATCTGAACCCACCAAGCCACATGAAAAATCTCTCAGCGGGCGTTGTCCAAATGCCAGAAAGCATGTGAAAGACGTCGGCTTTAGAGCCAATACCCTTTAACCTGAAGATCTCATCATAGTGAGCCATCACAGCATCTACCATCACTCGTAGCTCGGTATCTCCCAACTGCAAGTCAACAGCTGATCGTAGATCACTGATCAGCCGCTCATGTTCCTCGATCCAGCGAGCATATTCCAATTCGAATGCAAAGGTCCCTATACACATATCCATGGCAGAAACTAAATCCCGAGAAATACAGAGCAATCAGTAACACAAATATTTTCCATAGGATCTACAAAACCTTTACCATTACTAGAAACTTTATGAGAATGATCCACTGGAACTCCACTTTCAACAAGATATCCCTGTTTAAAAGGCAGAATCCACGAATCAAATGGATGAATATCTTAGGAGAAACCAGTAAATTATCATAGATGAAAACCTCAAGACCTGTTGGGGAGCACTTTTGAGCTCATCCTCAAGTTGAGCTAGCCTGAGTCGGCTGTTTTCGAGCTGCTGAACATACGCCTATAATGAAACAGAACATCAAGAACCATTGAGAAAGCACATATATAGTAGAAATGTACACACACACACATATATATATATGTATGTATATGTATAGTGGAACAAAGCTCAAGATTACTTTTCTCCTCAGTCTACTTTTCCTTGCAGCTTCTCTGTTCTGAGCCTGTCTCCTAAGTGTCTGGTAAGAATCCAAATCTCACTTTTGGTTAAATCCTTAAACCAAAACTAAAATATTCCTGTTCTCTGAATATTATTTTAACCTTTTGGTTCCCAGATATCGCCTTGGATTGATCTGCACAGTCCTTCCCTTGCTGAACTCCATTCAACTGTGACACCGCCACAGAGAAAAAGCCGCTATAAACATAAGATTTTCAACCATTTGACCATAACTACAAGCTCCAGATGCAGTAATGGAACTAAAACTGTGAAATTTCATGCAATCACAGGTCACATTTCCATAAAAAGCTATGAAACCGGTAAAAATCTGATCTGGGTACACCATTAATATTCAATGAAAACTGAAGACGGGCAATAATATCAAACAGGAAGAGAGTAATGGCTACAAGCTATCTTGGTGAGCCCCATGGAACCAAATCTGACAATCTTCTCGGGAGAGTCGACGAAGAGATAGTTCTCAGTGTCAATTCTCGAATTCCCAGATGACCCATCAATCGGATTTATCGACCAGACGGACAAAAGCTCCAATTTGAACGAATATTTCCCAGAAAACAGTATCTTTTGGACAGTGATTAGGCGGAAAAAAAAGGGAACAAGACAAAGACAAAACCTGGGTTTTGTCATCAGTATCAATATCTGTGGAAGTGTCAGTATGTCGGCTGTTATCTGCCATGGCAGAAACTGAGTCGCAACATTTCTCTACAGTGTTGCCGCAGTACCCATTCACCGACGTTGTCATCGCTCCGATCGTTATCCCTTTCTGGAATACCGATTGCCCAGTGTCCAAACAACCCGCTTCTCCTTCAACTCCATCCCTCAATCCATAATCCATAACCTACAAATGAAACCACCCATCACAACGACTTGATCGATTAAGTGAACCGAAACGTCAAAAAAACTTGCTAAAGGTTTGAACTTTGTCTTCCCCATTAAAAAAAGGTCTAAATTTTCTCTCTCCGTCGGGACATTACAGAGTTATTTACCGTATCATACGTCGCGTAGTGTAAGTTGGTGCAATCAACAGTAACATCTGCAGGCGCTGAACCGAAAATGGAGCCTACTGAGATTCCCAATGAAGCACAAACAAACGGAAAGATACATGGAAATAGATGCATTCTGTCTGTATGTATGTATATATACATATAATATATATATATATATGAATATTCTGTACGCAAAACAAAACAAGAAAAGGTGAAGACTTTACTTGGGCTTAAATCAACAGCTTCTTCGTGGTGAAAACCAGTGGTGGGTTGATGAATCTCTTCAAGACCACCACCGTTTCCCCTGTTTCCAGAGACCGTAACAGGGAAAAAAAAGTGTCGGAAAAAAAAGACAACGTTTTTAAAAACTCGGGAAAGAAACACATGAAAGAGAAAGCTTCGCAGGTCAAGAGATGGAAAAATACCTGTAGAAGAAAGAAGATTGACAGTAAAAATCTGAGCTGAAAGGAGCTGCCTTGACGCTGCTCTTCATTTATCTTCTTCTTGTTCTTACAACACACCAAAGCCCTGAGCCTTTTTTTTTTTAATTGTTCGCTTCTACTACCTCTGTTGTTTCTGATGAAGACGGCGAGAGGCGAAAGAAAGCTTTAAAAGGAGGGGGCGAAATCTCTCGACGAAGAAAAGATGGCGAATCAGTACAGTACAGGAGGAAGGGCAGAAATTATATATATATATTTGGTGGGCGATTCGATTCGGCTTCCACGTCCAATGGGGAAAAAAGGAACACATATATATATTAAAATGTGATATTTAATATTTATATATAAAATCCAAGAATTATAAACGGATTGACCAAGCAATAAATTGATTTTCCATTGAAAAGGACAGGTGATATTGTTTATGTTATAATAATAATAATAAAAAACATTATTGTGCAACTAATTATTTAATTATTATGATTGTTGACGTGTTTTTATGACTTTTTATATGGTTCAACTAATACAATTATCGTTTTGAAGCTATTGGTTTTTACTTAAATTATTAATTGGTTTTAATGAACTCAACAAGAGATTAAAAAGAGAGAAAACAAAAACAGAGAATGCCATATTAAATTATTAATTATGAGCAAATAATGTGTTTAGGACAAATATGATTTTGGATCTACGGCTTAAGTGCTGATTACTATTTGTACTAATACGGGATTTCCTTGTAGTACTAATTCTCATTTGTGTGTGTGTGTATATATATACAGACATATGCATGCATGTGTCTAGTGCCATTTCCATATTGGTATTTGTAAAAAAAAAAAAATTACAGCGAAGATATATAAGGCAAGTCTTTATAGTTCATACAAGTGAGTCCGGACAAAAGAAAAAACAAAAATAACTTGTGGGTTTTCTTCATCATGTTATCCTGTTTGTGCAAAACGCTGCGTTTTACTCTTTCCGGCTCTCGTTAAAAAGTAAAATAAAAAATTCACAACAGCTAAGCCTAAGCCTAAGGTTTAGCTGTGAATTTAATGCATATTTAATTTTTATATAGAAATTGGTTAATTTCTTTGAGAGATTAAATCCTCTGGTCAGGGCGGCAGGGAGAACTGACATTGTGACCAGAAGCTGCTGATGTGAAGTTGATGGAAAACAATGATAACCCATTACATACACATATACGATACCTATATATATATATACACACACACACACAAAATCAAGAAAGTTCAATAAGTGAATGTACAAATGAAACTATTTAATGCGGGTGTAAATGTGCATTAAAAATAAGACATTGCTTGAAAGAAACACCCTAAAAAAAACCCTAAAAAAAGGGAAGCTACGAGTTTCTCTCTCTCCTATGGTCTCTGTACGATTCGTCTCAACATTTACTGCGGTCTTCTTCTTCGTTTCATGGGCTTTTGTGTGCGTTTTCTTTCTCCTGCGGTAAATAAAACTAGAACCTCTCTCTGTAAATTTTCTCTTGGGTCCATTTGGGTAAAACCAGTTTTGTTCATAAACAAGAGAAAGCTCACGACTTTTATCTAAGGGCATTACAGAGACGAATCACAGAAAAAAAAAGGGTTTGATTGAAGAAGATGCAATATTCGCTTCAGCGGAAAAAAGAAAGTACATTTCAGAGGAATCTTTTTGTTCTTTACAGTTTTCGGACAGAGAATAGAAACAAACTAACGTATGGAAGAGAAGAAGGAATACGGATCAAGCGGGGGCGGTCAGGACATGGCGGGAGCTGCGGTGCTGGAGACGGCGGTGGAGCATTTCGGACAAGTGGTTGAAGAAATCGGCGTCCCATCTCTGAATCAACAAAGGGTCTTCCCCGAAACATATGTATATTGACGTCACTGCACTCTCCACCACCACCATTGCCAGCCCCACCTGGACCAAACCATGAATCACTATTCAGTTGCTTTGAATATGGCATGGGAAAAAAACCCTATCTGTGAATCGGGTGCCCTACCCGACTATTATAAGAGATGAGAATGAGTTTGGTCACGAGAATAACCCGAAAATCGGGTTCAAATTTGGATAATTGGATCCGAATAAAGAAGCTCACCAGGACCATTCCCATCAACATGGCAGTAGAACCAACCATGATGACTCTGTCGCTGAACCTGATCCAAGCCCACACGCCTACGCAAGTACCCGTTACGAGCCCTCCGAAGATGGTTCCCATCAAGAGGACGGCTCCCGAGCAGTCGTAGGCCACAAGCGACTCCACCCCCGTCGACTGGAACAACTCCCACGCGTCCCTAGCTGACCGGTTGAACCCTTTTCCGTACACCGCTATCTGATAACAAAAGCTAATGCTTTATCGTATTTGATATCGAGATCGAGATATGTACATTGCAACGAACCGAAAGGAGTACCTGGACGTAGGCATACTTGTTGAAAAACCGAACAAGTGTTTCGACTAATTGAAACAGGAAGTCCACGCAGCAAAGAAGGCATTCGTTTCCGCCAATCTTTGAGCGGAATCCTCTTATCTGCAGTGTATCTGTTTATTAGGGAAGCCCGGAAATCGGATTCTGGTATTGACGTGCTAGAAGAGAATTACCCACGAATACCCAAATGAACAGTAAAAACCTAGGGTTTTGAATGAAATCTCTTGAATTTTGGATTCAGGTTCATAATCCAAAAATTTCTTGACACCAAACCTGAACCAACTCTAGTATATCATACATATGTTGAAAAATAATCTGAAATTTTGTTTTCGGATTCTAGGGTTCGGATATCCGAAAATTATCTCGAATATCCAACTTTTTGGATAACCGACCAAAACAGATTCGAGATCAGGTGACACATCTCATGAAACCCGAAAAGTTTGGGGTTTGGATTCGACTATCCAAAAATCTCGAATATCCAACCCGTGTAATACAGAATATGAAGAACTACCTCCCAGCGAAGCGTTCGGATGGCGGCAGTGAAGAGGGATCCATAACATATGCTCCCAAAAGACGTTGTCACTGCATATCTCAGGGACTCCATTAAAGAGTTTGGAGGCAAAGACGAAGCTTCTTCTCGCCCACCATGAAAAAGAACCAGAAACACCATTCCGGACACTATAACATGTACAGTGTTACACAGGACAGCGCCTGTCCAGAACAAGCTTACGGAAAGAACCTGCATTTGCAGATGACAGCGAATCTCAAACCATGATTCTTCAGTGTTCAGATCATAATTCTGCGAGGAAACTTCTGGAAAAATCTATGGGAATTTGCCAAAAACTTGCCAGCTCACCACAAGAAGCCACCATCGTCCACCGTCCCCCATGCTCGAGGCCACGACACCAGCCGCTCCAAAAGACCATAGACCCATCCATAGAAGCATTATCACCATGAAACCATGAGCCACCACCATTACTTTCGGTAGGCTCCAGACCAATTTCACCGCCTTTTGCAGCACCAGCATCGTAAATGGAAGCCTGCAAAAGAAGCCCGAGACATCAAAAAGAGAACTTCACCAAAGGAACATGGAAAGTTCCTTGCTTTTTTTTTTGTTACTTATCATTCCTCGCACCTGTCTATAACCGATATTACATACAAGAACTGAAGAACAGCTCCAATGGCGAATGCACCGCCCCAGAAGAACTGTTTGCACCAGAAACATAGTACACTAACTACAGCTAAATAAGTTGTTAAGATGTGAACCGAGACTTTCATCATCTCACTAGCATAAGAACCGAGCAGCAATGACCATGTCCAGCCGATAAACGTCCCGATTCCACCAGCAACGGCATATAAGGGCCAGTAATTCTCGGTAAGTCCTTTACGATTCTCCAAGAATCCTTGGGTATATCTGTCTATGTTTAACCGATCTGATTTTCTAAACCTATTGAGTCCAAGCACCACAAGGACGAATCCCAAGCAAATCATATGAATCACAAAAATTGCCGACCAGAATACATCGTGCCAGTGCCGGGACTCTCGAACTAGGGTTCGATTGCCATCTCCACTCCTTCGACTCCTCTCTACATTCTGCATCTTCAAAAGGATATGACTTTAAAAGCAAAAGAAATTCGTATCAGCCGTAAAAGCTTCAGCCTAAGCAGAGTACAGAGAATAATACTGATTCGGTGAAACTAAGTCACTGATGGGAACTAGAGCTATTGTTGACCATGAAACTTAGATTATGCAACTGCATACACGTATACAGAACTATACTGACGTGATAAAGCGCATAAAAAGGACGGATTTTGCCAACAACCCATGATTTAAATCACTGTCCTGAAGTCGTCAGACGCTATCAAGGAGCAAGAAAGCCAGAACGTGCTACAAGATCTCGCCGTCAAAACAGATAAATTCATTATTAAACAGAGTAACTTCAAAATAAAGGAAAACCCAGAAAAGGGTTATTGAATCCGACACCAACTGCTCTGAAAATTAATTGAATAAGACTAGGTCCAATCTCCGAATCCCCATAACGAATTCATATAAAACTTCGTGGGTATCGAACTAAGAGAATAAAAAAAGCGAAAGCTTGAAGTGAAAGAGAGAGGACCTGATCGCCGGAGGAGATGGAGGCATAATCGGAGGAAGGAGAGACGCTGTTGGAGTCACTCATGGCGGGCATAGACCGACTGACTCACTGACCAGATTCAATTTCATGGAAGCATCTTTCTGTATCACCTAAACAGAGAAAAAGGATACCAAAAACAGAGGAGAGAGACCGAGGGTCAATGAGGGTAAAAAGGGTATTCGAAAAAGGTCAGAAATGGTTCAAGGGTTTTTCTGAAACGCCGACGGCAATATATAGAGAGATTTATGATGAACAGCGGGACGAAGACGACGCCGGAGAGAGAGAGAGAGAGAGAGAGAGAGAGAGAGAGAGAGAGGTGAAAAAGAGAGGGTTTTTGAAAGCGCGAGTCGTCGTCAATACGGAGCGGTTTTCATTGGACATAAGAAAGAAAGAAAATAGTTTCTCGTAGGATCACTCCTTTTGCAACTGTCTACTTCCTTTTTATTCAATGCAAAAAAATGCAACTGTAGATTTTTTTTTTCTTTAATTTGTGAACTGAAACTATTATTTATTTTTTATTTCAATTATTTCGTAAAAGGAAATTGAAAACAGAGGAAAGAGAAGGTTCTTTTATATAGAAAATGATTGTGGGCAATGAGGGACACACATGGCATCATGTCTCCGCCACCTCTTCTTGTCCCTCCTTTTTCTTATGTTTATGAAACAAGGTTTTTGCCAAGAATTGCATTGTTTGTATGGAAATCAATTTATTTGCCACCCCAAAGCCATGAATACGTACTCAAGAAAGGCATAAGATCGGTACTCAAGATTTCAAATGTTCGACCCGAACCATGAGTCGGTATCCGAAATTCGGTTACTCTATATTCACGGCTATCCGAAATAGACTCACGAGTTTCGGGGAGAAAAGGATGAGCTCGAACGTGTTGAGTTTAGGGTTTTCGTTTTTGTTTTAAACTTGGTTAAAAAAGTGTTCAACTGAAAAAAAGAGTTTTTTTTTTCAAGAAAGAAGAACCAGAAGTCACCACAACATGAAAAAGATGTTTAAGTCATTTAACCCATGAAGCCACCCGCTCCAGGAATGTTAGGTGGACCCTGAGATCTTCCGGGGACTTGTCCAAAAGCTTGACCACCCATTACCGACCCAACCATTTGTTGCTGCTGCGGCTGTTGATGTTGCTGCTGCATCTGACCAAGCGGCGGTGTCTGTGCCTGTGTCTGCGTCTGCTGCTGCTGGTGTTGTTGGGGTTGGTGCTGTTGGTGGTGGAGCTGAGACAGCTGCTGCTGCTGCTGTTGATGTTGGAATTGAGACAGCTGGTGATGCTGCTGCTGCTGCTGCTGCTGTTGCTGTTGCTGTTGCTGTTGGGGCTGCGGCCG
>NW_010960187.1:3331182-3339520 GCF_000463585.1 Tarenaya hassleriana | reverse complement strand
TGTGGCTGCTGCTGGAGTTGCGGTAGTTGCTGCTGCTGGAGTTGCGGTAGTTGCTGCTGGGCTTGCTGCTGTTGCTGCTGATGCTGTTGCTGTTGCTGTTGGAGTTGTTGCTGCTGCTGGCTCGGGATTTGTGGCTTAAACACAACCATATCCTAAGTAAACAAAAAACCCAAAAGTCAAAAGAGATCAACAAGGATCAGAGTTTTCATAGCTTCTGATTACATTTATCCCAAATCAACGACCGATTTTGAGTGAAGGATAAACATTTGGAATTTGTGGATAGTGGAGCCAAACATCTAACAAAAACCCGGGCGAAAATTTTTGCAAAAAAAAAGGGAATACTAACACCAGGGAAAAGCATTCCAATCAAGCGGCAAGCTTTGTCGCTGACAGATAGCAGCAGTGTCTGCGACGGTAGCTGGATGACTGCACACTGCAATTGAGGGTTCTGAGTTAGAAGTATTGTCTAGTAGAAATCCACCCGACAAAGTCAACCAAAACATAGATAAGACAGTTCGAAAGGGCAAAACATTCACTCTCTATCCAGAACGGAGACAACCTAAATAGTTTTCGGGGTGATATTGGCACTGTCATCAGAATCATAGATATAAAAAAGTTTCTAACTTTCTAGGATTCCATTTGAAACAATCTACCCTTCAGTGCATCATTTGCCAAATCTTTTAAAACAACTACATAGTTGGCATATACTTGGAAAACCGAATAAAAAACATTAGGAAATGGAGATAACTGGAGCAAAATATAGAGAAGAACTTACAAGCTTCTTTTCCTGAAGTTGTCCTAAAAAACCATGTTGACTCATGGCCCGGAAAACTAGGAAATCAGCTTTGCCGACATACTGCCTGATGCAAAGTTAGATGAGAATATTAATGACAAGAATTGTAACATGCAACTATGAGATCACGGCTAGCAAGTCAGGCACTACTTGTTATTCATATGATCCTGGGATATGAGACGAACTATCTGCATAGTTGGAGGCCAATTTGCTGCTAACCTAAGAAAACCCACAAAAATAGAAAGACATAATATCGGTCAAATAGCTATAGGTAATTTGTCAAGAACAAAGATGAATTAGAGCCCGAAAAAAAAGACAAAAAAAACAGATTATGAACTTACGAATCAGGTGCAGAAGCACTTTTGTAACCCTGAAACAAAGATGTTACCAGTTTTTGCTAGGTTAAAACTTGCGACACAATTTGGACGAAGATAAATGTGCTTATACAAGTACATGATCGGGATTAATCATAAGAGGGGGAGACCCTAAATATGCACCTCAAGCCGAGTGATGAGAACAGGCTGCCCTTGCCTTTGCCCAGATAAATGTCCCTGAATGAATTTGGAAATGTGAGATTTACATATAGAATCACAGCATTTTGTGATCAAGTAAACAATTTTACCTCCCAGACTTTCACGTATTTGGATTGTGAAGCTTGTATAGCCCCCGAAGATGGCTGAGAAAACTGCACATTAGAAGCTGAACTGTTATTGACACTCAGAGGTTGTGTCCCTGATTGAACTTGTTGAGCAATTCCTGGTGTAGGCATCATTGAAGAACCAGTCCCAGAAGAGACATTTGCTTGACCAAGACCACTCATCAAGTTTTGGTTCATCACAATTCCTCCTTGATGACTTCCTTGGCTCATTCCTTGCATAGGTTGTGAAACACCAAGGCTCGGACTCCCACTAACATTTGTCATTGGAGAACTATAGGAAGCAGGACCCGAGCTTTGTCCCACTTGGGTAATAGTCCCCATAAGAGGACCTGAACCAGCCACTGAAGTAATTCCCTGCTGTCCAGATGAAATTACAGTTTGTGGAGGCGAAGAAGATGATGCAGTCATTCCAGTGGATATCATATTTGACATATGCATAGCAACTGCGCTTTGCCCAACTAACGAAGTTGCCCCAGCAAGAGCTGCAGAGCTCATGACTTGCCGCACTTGAGATAGATTGTTCAGTAAATTTACGTTGGCTCCACCAAGAGGGCCTGCACGCAATGACTGTGTCATCCCACCCACCACAGGTTTGATATCTTGGACACTCTCAGCACTTGATATCACTTCTTGAGAAATTGGAGATGCTGAAGTTGTTTGCATTGCAGGAATTGCTGGTGTGGCAGGACGAGCAATGGTTGGGATATGGGAGAAACTTGGAAGGGGTGCCATGGAAGGTACAGAGCTAGGCTCCTAAATAAACAAAATACAATCCAGCGTAACCACTTAATGAGATTACAAAATAAGGGTACCTCTTCTACAAGCAAAATAAAAAATTAAAGAGACTTACAACTTTTACAGTAGCATTCTGCACAATTCCGGCAGAAACGGATTGCCGAGTCAGAACAGATCCATTTGCTGAAAAAAGGGACAGACAAGATTTGACAAAGAATAAGGCGAGATAAATTTTAAAAAAATCCATGAACGATGCAAAACAAAAATGTTTAACAGCAAAAGATCCTGGTCAGTAGATGAATGACCTGATGGAACAGGAGCTTGAGGTTGCCCGGTGACAGGAGGTGGAGCAATTGTGCTCCTGTCCACTTTCAAAGGGCTTTGGATCTGGGGCAGATTTGTTGGAGTGCGACTTAAAGCAGCACGTGCCTCCACAAAATTCTCCGATATTAGGACAAGATAGAACGGATTCTTGACAGTGTCAATTGATAGGTCTGTAGTTTGTGGATTGAGCTTCCCCTGCATAAAAACAATCTCATCAGCACCCCAGAAAATAATCTTTCATCAGCAACTAGCTTTTAGAATAATGACCAGTCTTTGTTTTTGGTAGTAAATTCTTGAAATGATAAGCCTGAAAGGCTATAAGCTGGCCAAGAATTTTTGTTAGATGAACACCAAAGCATTGCGCAAATTCACTTGCAGATATGCATCCTATCAGTCTCACCGCATTGTATATTGCCCTGATTTTTAGGAGCTCCTTTGGACATATGACAGACAGAGAAATAGAGCACTGCAATCAATGTGGCAGGTTAGCAATTCTGTGGTTAAAGCACATAAATATAGCAGGTTGCAGCTATTCACAAAAATGGTACTTTGGGAAAATATTTGGCTACTGTCTCAGCATCTGACAAACGACTTTCTGATTGTCCCTCTCCGGTTTCATTCCTTTCCACATTTTGCAACGGTGGGTGATAGACTGGTGTTGGCAATGTGTAAGGATTGCTGGCTGCAACTAGGATACAATGCATTTTGAAATCACTACTTTGTTGAGCTTGCCCTGGAGGAGGAGAAAACATCTGTTTCACAAAGTCAGAACACAAATGTGAGATCGTAAGAACAGAATAATTACTGACAGAAACAGCACCATATACAATGAGGCCCCAAAACCAAACAAAACAAAAAAGAAACAAGACAAAGAAAAGTCCAAACAGATAAAAAAAATCAACTTCACGAAGCTAGTCAAATGTTATATTTGATGGGTTGCATCTCAAATATTTACTTCTAGCTGTGTGTTATAATGACAAAGGCATCCCCACCATTAATGCTTCAGCAAGCCCTTCGGCTGTGGCAGCCTCGTTGAAACCACCACCAGCAAATTGTATCGAAGACAGCCATTGTATAAACATATCGATATTTCTTGTCCAGCCACTCCGTTGCACCAGACAACCTGGTAAGAAAAGAAAAACAAAACAATCACACCTGTGAAACTCGGCAGAAATATAACATGTTATAGCCTTCTGAAAACTAAATAATCAGCGAACAGGGGGCTATGCAAAGGTATCTAATAAAAAGGTTGAATCACGACATCACGAAGATGGAGCAGAATACATACCAGAATATGAACCATGAGAATTAAAGGTGACAAGCGATAGCTCAATGTTAGAAGCAGGAACCCTCTGCAGATTTAGCAAAGTAAACGTATAAATAGACATCAATGGTCGCCTCCAAGAAATCAAGCTGTCTACTAGCTTTCTAAATTTTAGAACGTTGAGAGGATTTGATGGCAATCATTGTTTACCAACAAATGCATACAAATAACTGATTTGAAGAGATCGTGAAAAAGAAGTTTTGAATGAGCATCAGCTCAAGAATGAAAAATTGCATCTACACGATGAAAAAGCATGAAGTCAGATATAGTACCTGTCCATTCTCCATGCCGCAAAAAGACCTGCCCAAATGCAGAGAGTCCATTAATAAATAATGGGAACATACTCTTGAGTTTTAACACACGAGAAATTCCAGATAGAGAAGAGAAGACAGTTGTCCAACTGTTTCTATATCTACTATAGATATTATTTTTATGAGTTCCAGCATTTTAACATGAAACTAACACAATAATAAGGAGGCTGTACAGACTGAACAGAACCATTTATACTGAACGTTGTGATTACAGTGGACAGAGTAAAGAATGTGAAGGTCTGGAGGGGATAGGAAATTAAAATGCGACCTGACAATCCCCACCAAGAAATCCTGCATAATGGTGTCCCACAAGGGACTCATCCAGATACCTCAGAAAGGACAATGAGCTGTATCATATCTAACTGATCTAGTCTATGTTCTGAACTGTTCTATGAGTCTTATAATTGTGGTTGGTGTGGACAAGGCAGAGAGGGCGATTCTACTAGATTCTTTCCAGATGCACCCATTTGGTATCAACTAGATTATCCAGATCTTGAAAATAAATAAGCTTTAAATACAAAACTTCACTAACAGATGTTTCTATGTTACTTGATATCATGAACACCCTACCAATGCTCTGTCATAAAAATTTCATACTGAATGGTGGTAAAGTTTCATACTTTGTGCTGCAAACCAAGGCCGCAAAGCTGCAAATACCATGCATAGAAGCTGTTGATATAATAAGTAACTTATTCAGCAACTACAGCAGCAATACCCTTTACACAACAAGAAATCAGTCTTCGACAAAGTATGTCAATAGCAAACACTACAAGCTTAGTATATAATATATATGAGTGATTCCAAACAAAACACAGGAGAAAAGTGCAACATTGCATTCAGTTGTCTCAGCAGATATGATATGACAATCAAAGATCATCCAAAAACAGTGTATCTAATCGTTTTCAGTCGGTAGAAAGGGGAAGAAGAAGAAAGATCTTTCACTTGGAATTTTGGCCTAAGGTTGCTGAAATTGGTTCCTGGTTCTCCGAGGGTTACCAAAATTCATAGTTCTTCTTCAACTCTGCTGAAACCCAATATCATCATTTCTTTTCCTTCTCAATACAACCGCCACACCAAGGGGTAAAAACACTTCAAGCCTAAGTTGATACTTGATGGAATAACACCTTCAAGAAGGGCACACTAATTATGGCTAACAATGAACTTTCAAACAACCAACAGGGCGTGATACCTTAGCATGACATGGCGATGCCCAATCAGAGAAAATTGATGGAAATTTTGTCATGTTGCATCTGACATCGGTCTGAACCTAACAGTGTCACAGCATAATAGGGGAAATTGCTGGTACTAAACATATTTTACATCTACAAGCTTAAAGTTTGCATCTTCTGTCATGGCCATTTATACATCTGGGAAGAAGAAACTAAAGCTTATCACACAACATCAAGAAAATTCGTAGAATAACAAAATTTACAGCATTTCCGTAATGATACGCATCCAACCGGTCTAAGATCAAACATCCACAACACTAGGAGGCAATAAGATATTATGAAAACACATAAACGAATCCACCTCCAACAATAGATCGAATTTGTTCGACTTCGTTGTCGCTGTGAACAACAGAACGCTCCCCTTGTATAAACATTCGATCAAATTCGAGACCTAAAAATTTTGAAAGCATCAACTTCGGCTCACGATGAGAAACCCTAATTTCGAGTAAACCACAATCGCAGCTACGGACAACGAAATCAAATTCAAGAAAGAGGAGAAAGAGGACGGAGAAGGGGAAAAAACCTGATAATCTTCTCGAGATAATCGGAGACAATGGTCTGCCAATACGGACCCAGTGCGGCAGTACCTTCGACGACGATGATCAGCTGTTTCTCCGCCATAGTCGGTGCCTTGTATCTCCCACCGCTTCAATCAGAGAGACAAGAAAGATGAAACCTTTTCCAAACCCAGAGTCTTCACTCTAACTCTCGCCTGGAGTTGAAGTTCCCCCGAGGTCGAGGAATTTTCTCGGGAAAATGATCTTTGGCTCGTTCTCTCGTAAAATTTCCTTTCTTCTCCGGATTGAAGGGCAAAGAAAAGAAAAAGGACGATCTTTGGTTCGGTGGCACTTGTTCTTGGGTTTAAATTTAATTAGCAAATTGTTTACAAAAGATTAAAAAAATCATAAACCATAATTTGAGCCTTAAATTGCCCTAATTACAAAACTACTGTATTAGTTGGGAGCTTACACAAAAAATGCATAATGGTTATCGTTGCACCAAGTGGCAAGAGCAGAAACCATATGGGCAGAGATAAACAAAGGCTTGAAAATGCGAATTTCCCTAACTTGAGGCGCTGTCGCTGCATCCGCCATGGCTATTGCTCTGCCTATGAGTTGCAGACCCATCAGTGTTACCACCATAACCACAGCTCGGATCGTTCCATTGTCCTCGCGAGTCGCACACGTTCGTCGTGACGGACCGACCGGCTCCTCCTCCTTCTCCGTCCCGCGCAAGCTCTCACCCCCGGTTTCCAAGTATCGGACGGTGGTCTCTTCTGTTGTGTCGGATGACAGAGCTGTCGGGTTGATTGATTCAGGGACAGATATGTTTAAGCTAACCTATTTGGAGGTGAGTTTCATGAATTTCTTCGTCTATGGGTCGTTTTTGTTGGAGCCCATACCTTAGCCGAAAAGCAAATACATGATCTGGAAGATGGCGATAATCCTGCATCCAAGTGCTACGATCTCAATCAAGAGAATCCATGATTTGACGACTGAGATTATGCTAATATATTCTCGGTTTCTATAACTTTCCTCCTGCAGATATTAGTTTCCTTATATTATACTGTTGCCTTTAGTATAATTACACGACATTGTATACTCTGTAAAATTAGATCAGACAATAAGAACTTTTTCTTCTTTCCTCTGGTTGTTCTGCAACCCCAAGTTTCGAAGGTTTTCACATGGTATCAAGAGCCTCTGGGTTGCTGATTCTGTGATTCCTTTCGTCATCATTCTGCTTTCCTCCCAACAACTCCTTCCTCCATCTTTTTTTTTTTCCCCGGCTTAAGCATGGATCTAAATGCCCCGAAAACAATCCCTGTGCTCCTCTCCGGAGATAACTATTTCTATTGGTCGAAAGCGGCTAAGGCTATTCTCAAGAGTCGTGGCCTTTGGGATCACACAACCCAAACACAAGTCACGCCCCAACCTATTGCTGCAACAGAGCAAGAAACTCGGATTCGCCCAGATCTGTCAACTGAGTGGGTGAAGGAGGATAATCTCGCTCTTGCTATTCTTCAGAGCTCGTTGGATTCCAACGTCCTGAAATCATTCATTGCCTTGGAGACCACTAAGGAGCTTTGGGAGGCTCTTCAGAATGTCTATGGTAATGTTAGCAATCTCTGTCGAATTTTTGAACTCAAGAAACGTATGTTTGCTCTCCAACAGAATGGCAAATCATTCAACACGATCCATGGAGAACTCAGCTCCCTGTGGACTGAACTCGAGGAATTGCGCCCCCCTACGGCGGACATCAAGGCGTACAAAGACAGGTTGGAGGAGGATAAGGTTTTCTCCATCCTCCTTACTCTTGACAGCTCGTACAATAATCTCATATACCATATTCTTCGCCAAGACAAGCTCCCAAAATATGATGATGTCTGCATGATGATTAAAAGAGAGGAAGGAGGACATATTCTGTTTTCAGGTCCAAGCGAACTTGCTCATTATCGCCGCGGTCCGAACCATTTTTCCTCGCCTTCTGCTCCCGGTCGTGACCGACGTCCTCTCTCGTGCGATCACTGCAAGAGGCAAGGCCATTCCAAGGAGAAGTGTTGGCTTCTCCATCCTCACCTCAAGCCTTCAAGATACAAAGATTCACCCAAAAGCGATCAGGCAATGACTGCTGCTACTACAACTCTGTCATTTACACCTGATGAAGTTCAAGGTTTTAAGCAACTTCTCCTTGCCATGAAGGCCAAGGAGTCGGGTAATGTTGTCTCTGATTCATCTCTTTCTCTAAATGCATCTTTCATAGTTGATTCGGGAGCCACCAATCACATGATTAGTAATCCAAACTTGTTGAGTAATCTGAAAAAAATTTGGGGCAAGGTGAGTGTGGCTGATGGTCAAACTCTCCCAATTTTAGGACACGGCCAACTACATGTTTTTGATAATCATGTTCCGGCATTTCATGTTCCAGATTTTCAAAACAATTTGCTCTCCATTCCTGCTCTTACAC
>NW_010960187.1:3323779-3328034 GCF_000463585.1 Tarenaya hassleriana | reverse complement strand
TGTTGGAGCCCATACCTTAGCCGAAAAGCAAATACATGATCTGGAAGATGGCGATAATCCTGCATCCAAGTGCTACGATCTCAATCAAGAGAATCCATGATTTGACGACTGAGATTATGCTAATATATTCTCGGTTTCTATAACTTTCCTCCTGCAGATATTAGTTTCCTTATATTATACTGTTGCCTTTAGTATAATTACACGACATTGTATACTCTGTAAAATTAGATCAGACAATAAGAACTTTTTCTTCTTTCCTCTGGTTGTTCTGCAACCCCAAGTTTCGAAGGTTTTCACCGTTTTTAGGGTTCTTCGACGGTTGTGATTTTGTGGGTGAATGTGAAATTAGGGCAATAGTTGGATTTGGGAAGTCGGTGAATTGAGAATCCTGGTCGATCCAATCCTCGTGGGAACTCTTGATTTTGGAATTCCATGGCTATATGATGCCGCCAAGAAATTCTTGAAGACCTTCAAGGTACCACCATATCATAGTTTTTTTTTTTTGGTGTAACCACCATATCATAGTTCACTCAGTCATTTCCACTAATCTCACTGCTGGTTGGAGTTAAGTTCTTGGATCACCTGTGTTGATACATCGTGTTTTGTGATTTCTCAAGCTAAGTTGAATTGCTCTATGCTTTCTTTCCTTCTTTCTTTTCTTCTCATTGTGCATGTAAAATTTCTTTGTAGTGCAGCTTGAAGATCTCCCCGAAATTGATTGCGTGCTGATTACTCAAAGCCTTGACGACCATTGTCATCTGAAAACCCTAAGACCGCTTTCCGAGAGATTTCCGAGCTTGAAGGTTATAGCAACTCCAAATGCAAAGCCCTTGCTGGATCCTCTTTTCAGAGACGTAAGTTAAACATTTGGTGCTTCACCTCAGTTTCTACGAGAACGAGAATACTTGTCTAGTTTACAGTGTGGGAATGCCTGTGCCGGTAATTAGGTTTTCGCCTTTTTCGTTCTCGGGTTCCACAATCTCTGGCTGACATTCCCGAAACCAAATTCTTATGTTCTCTTAGGATTTTCGGTGTAGCTAGCCATAACTGTAAAAGCCTCCAACTACTTATTGGCATCTGTGTTATTTATTTTTTCAACAAGTGATCTGAATAGTCTCTAACTGTGGAAGATGATGATGCTGGTCTTGTATAAGAAACAAAATTTAAGACATGATAACCTCGTTTTCCGATGAATGATTATCTTCGAGTAACAATGTTCGTGTTTGTTTATGACAGTATCTGTATCCTTAGGTTTTCATTTCGAATTTCTTTGCATGATTCAAGGTATGTTCACCAAACATTTCGCTGTTGTTTCTGAAATATTTCAGGTCACATATCTGGAACCCGGCGAAAACTATGAGCTCGGTGCAAGAAATGGTTCGAAAGTTCGGGTGAAAGCCACGGCAGGACCAGTCCTAGGTCCACCATGGCAACGCCCCGAAAACGGGTAAAAATAATCTCTCCATGCTTCCATTTTCCCGTAGCGTTTGTTTTCTCCATTATTTTTGGTCTGTTCGGATTCCATTTTGAAATTCCAGAGAGAAGAGTTCAAAAATGAAGAATTTTCTGTGTTGTATTCAAGTGAATCATCAATTACAACATTTATGTAACCAAATACACATTCTAATCAAATTGTTTTTTCAGGTATCTCGTCGTGTCCCCACGGGAACAGCTTTCCCTTTACTACGAACCGCACTGTGTGTACGACAAGGAATTTCTCGAGAAGGAAAGAGCCGACATCGTTATTACACCCGTCGTTAAGCAACTTCTTCCCAAATTCACGCTGGTTTCCGGCCAAGAAGACGCTGTTCAACTCGCGAAACTCTTGAAAGCCAAGTAACTTTTATCTATCTTTACTCTATATGGACCCGAATTTTTTCGTGCCCTTCTCATTTCCTCAGTTTTCTGATTCCGTAGATTCATCGTGCCGATGAGAAACGGCGATCTTGATGCCAAGGGAATTCTCGCAAGCTTGATCAAGAGTGAAGGAACAATCCAATCGTTTAAGGTTCGGCTTTCTTTCTCTGAAGCCATCTTCGGAAATGGAGACTAGATGATCAAATACTTAGATGACAATTTTTTTTTTCCTGATTGAATTATCGGGGGATCAGTTGGAGCCCTCGAGATTAGGGGCGGTCGTTTCGGGTTTCTGTTCAGGTTCGGTTATTTCGGTTTTAGAACACCATAACTATTCGGTTTTTATATTATATTTGGTTCGGTTTGTTTTTATTTGGCCACTCCTACAAGAGATGAATCGGTCTTAAGCTTTCAAACCGGTGGGTCGGGGACTTGATCTACGGATGTTGTTTACGTGCCACAGGAACTGATGTCGAGAGAGCTGCCGGAAGCTCAGGTGACTGAACCCACGCCGGGCGTGCCATTGGAGATCTCGGCTCCTTCGTCGAACCACTAGAAAGGCCCTTTTTACACTATTTTTCTGTTACGTTTTTATATGTTATATATATATACACACACAAAGTCCTTTTAGCATTGGTCCACACCTTCGTTGTAGTCAGTTTTGTTTTAATTTCACGTGGTCGTGATAAGATTGATGAATGATTTTAGAATCTCTCGTTGATACATACCAAATCCTTTTTAAATTTTATTTGATATGACGTCATATTTAATGAATCGAATCAAACAACAACAAAAAATGGCTCTTGGAAATCGTGAAGAGTCAGGGGAATCCGAAGGAAGACTCGTCACTAATCATATACTCTCGGCCTTATTGGAATTTGGAAGATTCCTTTTTTTTTTATTTGTTATTGGTAATGGAATAATGGATGCTAATATTTTTATTTTATTGTCAAGAATATATTTTTTTTATAAACTTCTCGTAAAGAATATTCCTCCACTCCCACAGTTCTTTTCCCTAATCACACATGTTCCCATAATAAAAACAAATTTCTCTCTTATTTTATGTATGTATTATAAGAAATTCAATGCAACATTCTATTCAGTATGCTTTATTAAAAAAATCAGAGCTTGATTTATATATATTAATGTTTTTTTTTTACTAAATTCGGAGCGAGAAAAGAACGGACGAAATAAATGAGTCTTCGATCTTATCTAAACGCTTTGGAGATTGCCAGCTCACACGGATGCGACAAAAAGCGAATCTCGTTCTCCGAATATTCCAAAAACAAGGAAATTACTGTTTTACCCTCTCTCTCCCTTTCTGTCAATAAAGGGAAAAAAATCCTCTCCTAAAAACGAGAGATTCGTTTGCTACGCGACGCCCCGACCTCGATCCCTTTATCATGTTTTAAGACTTTCTCGCTCTAGAGATCTTCTGGATTTTTTTTCCTTGTTTTTCTTTCGTGACCGTCAAGTTTATTCCGTTTTCTGATTCTGATTAGATCCCATATTCTTCTCTTCCAAGCTGCTTCTTCGTCGTCTTCTTCGTTTCTCTCTCTCTCTCTCTTATCTGTATATGGTCTGTGCCCAGAACCGCCGTAGCAGTTGGAGGGATTGTTTGATCTGTAGGGATTCAAAATGGTTGAGAACGTGGACATGGATGTGGATTGCGCCCAGAAAATGCAGAGGTGTCATGAGTACGTTGAAGCTCTGGAAGAAGAGCGGAAGAAGATCCATGTCTTTCAGCGAGAGCTTCCCTTGTGTTTGGAGCTCGTAACGCATGGTAAATCGAGTTATTCCGATTCTCGTCCCGTGTTTGGTCTGGTTTTGTTGGGTTCTTCATTTCTGGGTTTTGATGGGTCTTTGGTTGTTGTTATCTGGGTCTTTTCCTTCAGCGATCGAGGCGTGTCGGAGGGAGCTGTCAGGTACGTCTTCGGACAACATGTACGGCCAGTCGGACTGTTCTGACCAGACGACGAGTGAGTGCGCTGGTACAGGTCCCGTGTTCGAGGAGTTTCTACCCATCAAGAGGATCTCGTCGTGCGGGGAAGACGGTGAACACGAATCTCGTGAACCCGAGAACGATGGAGATCTGAAAATTGCGAACAACACTGGGAATGATACAGATAAGAAGAAATCAGATTGGCTTAGATCCGTTCAGTTATGGAACCAGTCGCCGGATCCACCATCAAAAGAGGTAATTCATTATTTGGGATGATGTAGATTAGTTTCCCTAGAAAAAAAAAAGATGAGAGGGAAAGTGATAGTGAGCGATTTTGAAGAACCCTAATTTGTTATGTGAATAATATAGGATCAGGCAGCGGAAACGACTTTGGTTGTGGAAGTGAAGCGAAACGGCGGTGCGTTTCAGCCATTTCAGAAGGAGAAAGCTCTTCCG
>NW_010960187.1:3322903-3323699 GCF_000463585.1 Tarenaya hassleriana | reverse complement strand
GAGAAACCTCTCCCGAAGAGTAATAAGCAACCGGTGAAAACAACCAGTTCGCCTCCGGCACCGACGGCGTCGAGTTCCACGGCGGAAACCGGCGGCGGAAAACGGGTGTCTGAAAAAGTCGAAGAACAGCAGCATCAAACGCAAACACATAGGAAACAGCGGCGGTGCTGGTCGCCGGAGTTGCACCGGCGGTTCCTGAACGCGCTACAACAGCTCGGCGGATCGAATGGTGAGACGAATTCGATGTTTTTTTTCCAGAAAAATGGGATTTTGTTGATTGGATTCTGGTCTTTGAGATTCAAAAATGGGTTTTTTGAATCCAACCCATGAAATATTAAATATATCATGTTGATGACAAGTGAATTGCTCTTTCTGGGTTTGAAAAAAACTGCAGCGGCTACGCCGAAGCAGATTAGAGAGCTGATGAAGGTCGATGGGCTAACTAATGATGAAGTTAAGAGCCATTTACAGGTCAGTAATCATCGATTTCATATGATTAAACATGCCAAAATTTTCTTCATTTTCATCACAAAATGATGATTTCCACTACTGGATGATTCATAAAGTCTTGATTTTGCTCTATAAACTTTTGCGGGTTTCAAATTCGAAATCCAATCTCAGATTCTGTTTGTATAAAATCTCCTCATCTCCTTTCTGGTTCCTGTAAATTTCAGAAATATAGACTTCACAAGAGAAGGCCGGCGACTCACGGCGGCGGAAACCCACAGCAACCGCAGCTCGTGGTGGTCGGAGGAATCTGGCCGCTACCGCAGCCGCCGGCCCCGCCGGGGCCACC
>NW_010960187.1:3303591-3322846 GCF_000463585.1 Tarenaya hassleriana | reverse complement strand
AGCCCGCCCGCTCCCGCAGCCGCCGCCACCGGCGGACGCAACCGACGGAGTGAACGCGGCGGCGCAGCGTTCGTCGCCGTCACCTAAACGCTCGGAAGATAGAATCATCAGCAGCCGCTGCAGCTCGCTGGCGACATCTTCCTCTACACGCACGACCACAACTTCATCACCTGTTTCATAGTGTACTCCGACTCTTTGTGATTGTTGGCCTTTATACGAGTTAGTATAATTTTTTTTTATTTTTCTTATAGGTTAAAAATTTTGAGTAAATAAATGCAGACATCCAGCTGATTAAACACACATATATATATGTATATATATATATATATATCGTAGGAAAAAGATTAAAATATCAAACTGCGCGTACAAATTAAAGATAATACAAACCGTAAGATCCAATTACTACAAAATTATACATATCCTTTTATCACAAAAAAATTATACATATCCTCATGCCTCATCCAAGTTTCAATAGAAATGGGCCTTAATAGAAGACGGCCCATTTTACCAAAGATTCTGAACCGACCCGACCCGACCCGAATGAGGCAAAAAAAAAATCTGTTTGAAAAAAATTAGAAACATAAAAACTAGTGGTGCGAATTCAACGGAATAAAAAAATACAAAAAAAAAAGATTTCGTGAACAGAGTCTTCCAAGGCTGAACTCCACTAGTCGAGCTCCGCCATGGCCACCATTGCTCCGGGAAGAGCCAACATAGGACCTCCATCGCCGTTTCTCGGAAAGAAGGTGAAGCACAAACCCTTCTCATGGAAACCCACTATCTTAAACCCTAGAAAAACTATCAGCACGGATTTTCGCGCCCAATTGGTCGATGCGGTTCGTGATCTCTTCGTGGGCGTCGGAGTCGGACTTCCATGTACGGTCATGGAGTGCGGAGACATAATCTATCGCAGCACCTTGCCGAAATCTAACGCTCTGACCGTCACTGCCCCTGGAGTGGCCTTGGCACTCACTGCTCTGTCGTATCTATGGGCGACACCTGGAGTGGCTCCTGGGTTCTTCGACATGTTTGTTCTTGCTTTTGTCGAGAGATTGTTCAGACCAACTTATAGGAAGGTAGCCCTGATTCTGTGTTTGGATCTGTCTCTGTCTTCCACAGTTTCTTGTGGTTATTAGGTTAGGTTTGGTTTTTCAGGATGATTTCGTTTTGGGGAAGAAATTGGGTGAAGGCTCGTTTGGTGTGGTGTATAGGGCCTCATTGTCCAAGAAACGTTCTTCTAAGGTACAGAAATGCTTGATGAAATTTTACATTCATTTTGTCTTTTACTTGTTCAGAACTGTGATTGAGATCTTGATCTTTGTAATATTTCGTTTGCTTATATTCACAATACTTTAAGAATTGTAGAGAATTTGCGTCATCCAGCCGGTTAATATGTTTGATGTATTTTTTCCTTGTGGGCGTGTATAGGAGGGTGAATATGTCTTGAAAAAGGCTACTGAGTATGGTGCAGTGGAAATTTGGATGAACGAACGAGCACGAAGGGCTTGTGCAAACAGCTGTGCCGATTTTGTTTATGGATTCCTCGAGGTACTTCTCCTCCTGTATTGAGTTTTTTTATAGGGAACTTGTGTTTGGAGTTGAAGATTAGTCACCTGTCTTTAAACTGATTACAGAATTCTTCAAAAAGAGGACCTGAATATTGGCTGATTTGGAAATACGAAGGAGAATCAACGCTTGCCGATTTGCTGCAGAGTAAAGAGTTCCCATATAATGTTTGTACTTACTCCTGTTTTTCCCCCTGCTGATTACGCAATATATGTAGTTAAATTCTAAGACGAAAGTGGGAAACTTTAGGTGGAAACTTTGATCCTGGGAAAAGTCCAAGATCTACCCAAAGGGATTGAAAGAGAAAATAGAATTATTCAGACCATCATGAGGCAACTCTTGTTTGCACTGGACAGTCTCCACTCAACTGGGATTGTCCATAGGGATGTCAAGCCTCAGAATATTATTTTTTCTGAAGGTAATTATCTTAATTCTTGAATCGTTTTGGGCAAAAGAACCCAGTCGAAGGATGATGATACGATTTTGGTGTCCCATTGAAACCTGGGCAGGTTCTCGTGCATTCAAGATCATCGATCTTGGAGCTGCAGCAGATCTCAGAGTGGGCATTAACTACATTCCAAAGGAGTTTCTCCTAGATCCCAGGTCTTACTCATTCGAAATTTTTTGTATATTACTTTGTTAAAGATCGTAATTCTGCAAGGTTCTCTCTTTTGGTTGTAAAATTCTGAAACAGCTGTAGCCAAGATGTCAGAGTGTTTTTCTTATTTTTATGCTGCTTTCAGATATGCAGCACCCGAGCAATACATCATGAGCACACAAACTCCATCTGCTCCTTCCGCACCTGTCGCCACTGCACTTTCACCAGTTCTATGGCAGGTGCAAGTTCACAACTACGCCATCTATAGTGAATACCAAAGCTATCCTGCTTTATTCGTAAACCAAAAATAATCGACTTTTGTGTTATGATTGTGTTCTAAAACAGATGAATTTGCCAGATAGGTTTGATATCTACAGTATAGGCCTCATCTTCCTTCAGATGGTGAGTACCAATCCACTAATCACTGTAGTGTTCTCTATCTATTTGTTTTCTTTCGTATGATGATCTCTTTGCAATATATGAGAGCTGACGATAAGTTTTGACAAGCATGTCCGTTTTAACTAAACTACCGGTTTTATGGTATTGTCAATTTATGTCCAAAACTAATTCGGTAAAAGGGATACAGGTACATATCAACTGTTAGCGATTTTCTCTTACCGAGCTTTCTTCTTCTACAGGCATTCCCATCCTTGCGTTCAGACAGCAGTCTTATCCAGTTTAACCGTCAGCTCAAAAGATGCGAGTATGACTTAAATGCGTGGAGAAAGCTGGTGGAGGCCCGAGCAAGCCCTGATCTCCGAAAAGGGTTCGAGTTATTAGATTTAGATGGTGGGATCGGATGGGAACTACTGACATCGATGGTCAGATACAAAGCCAGACAAAGAATTAGCGCGAAAGCAGCTCTAGCTCACCCGTACTTTGATAGAGAAGGGTTACTTGCATTGTCCTTCATGCAGAACATGAGGCTTCAGTTCTTTAGGGCTACCCAACAAGATTACAGTGAAACTGCGAACTGGGTTATTCAGTTAATGGCGAAATCTGGAACAGAGAAAGACGGTGGCTTTACAGAAGCACAGCTACAGGAGCTTAGGGTTTGTGATCTATCTTCACTTCTGTGTTTTTTTTGCTTCGGATCGTTACATGTCTTTCTCTTGCAGGGTCCTTCATGACGATCTATTGTGTTGTTTTTGTCATAATTTTCTGTTTTCTTAACTAAAGTTCTGATTATGTTATATAGGAGAAAGAGCCTCGGAAGAAGGCGAGTGCACAGAGGAATGCCCTTGCTTCAGCTCTACGGATTCAGAGGAAGCTCGTGAAAACCCTAAACGACACAGTGGATGAACTCAACGAACGCAGCAAGACCGTATGGTGGAGCAGGTGGATCCCTAGAGAGGAATGAGTAGAAGCTGTACGTATATACGGTATATATATAAATATATATAGCATTTTCCATATTAAGTTCGATAATGTAAATTGCAATGTATATCTTGTTTAACCCAAGATATCTTCTCTACATGTGTAAATCAAGTAACCTTGGAGAAAACCCGAAATGTCCATAAACACGTATACATACACCTGCAATCCCTATTATTGAACAAGTATTGATTTTGGTAAACTGCGTATTTGGTGAGAGAGAGGGAGGGAGGAATGCAGGTTTCTTGAATGGCACGGTACCTCCTAACTGGTTATTTGAGGTTGTTCTCGACCGTGTCATGGCTCTGTTGTACCGGTCAAGTAAAATTTCATATGCGTACACCACGGCATTTATATAAATAAACTATTCCATGAAATTTTTGATGGTTTACAATATATATACACAGATGAAGAATGGAAAACGAATCATATTTTCCATTTAGAGTTACCCTTTGGGAAAAGCTCTCTGTTGAATTTAGACACCGTAGATGGGCATTCGCTCTTCGATCAGGACACGACATACAGGGCATTTCTTGCATTTCTCGCAGCAATGTCTGAAAAAAATACCCACATCGAGCGTTTTATCTTACATATATATATGAACGAAGAGTTTCCTTCGAGAAGTTACCTGCAGAGGAAGTGATGCCTACAAGGAAGTAGAACCACGTTGATCGAATATTCGAAGCAAATTCTACACAGAATCTTCTCCTGAAAGGACATTCCCACACAATTAGCAAGTTTTCTACTTGGATTAATTAGCGATGGATGCATATCGGTCGGGTATCTGAGATCCGAATGCTGAGCTCTAGTGAGTACCCAAGATTTCGAGAATCCGACTGGCGGGTCAGACGGGTACTCAGCCATTTCGGTGCCCGGACCCACCCAGGCAGATTTTCAAGTTCTCAACAAACCAAAAAAGAAAAGAAAAGAAAAGAAAAACAAGGCATGGAATGGAGTCATGGTTTTTTACGTGTTGAAGCCTTTCGTACTCCTGCCGGCTGTAATTGGTGATCTCTGTTTGCTCGCTCAATGCAGCCTGTAGTCTCCATATCTGATTAAGATGAAAAGTAGACGTTAAGTGTCCAAGACTTTATTTCAGATACTTGTCCGTTTAGTGGCTATGCAGCTTCGGCTCACAGGCAGGGAGGGAGTTCAAATAACTGTTTCTACCTCTTCAACAAGATCAGATTTCGGCATTTTCTTCATGGCGTCCGGAGAGAACGTGTTATATCTGAAAGATTCGAGACCAGAGAAGATACGTCAAAAGATAAAGACGATCTTTTTACATAATTGTAGATGATTACAGATGAGATACATTACCCTGACGCTTGGCCAGAATAGAGTCTAGCTTGTTCCTCTCGGCTTCCCTCGTCAATAGACCACCAACCCAGTAGCCTGTCAGATGCAAGAAAGTAATATGTAAGTTCGGATTTGAAGATTTTCAAAGTCGGTTTCATTCTTTGCCCAATAGTTGCAATTCGGTAAGGCGTTTAGAGGGCAGCATTCGAATGTAAATCTGGTTTTAGTTTGTATTATGAATATAGAATACATATTTCCTATTCCACTTTTGAATTCTTTCAAGAATTCAAAATGGTATCTGAACAGACATTTATTCTGTGTAAATTTCGTCTCTTTAATTATCAGTTTCAAACACAAGTTATTAAAGTTTCAAACACAAGTTATTAAAGTTTCAAACACAAGTTTGTACCTTGCACCATGGTGAAAGAAACCAAAGAATTCACGAGCCGAGGATGTAGCAGCAAAGTATCTTCCATAAGAACCATTCCCATTATGTAACAACAGGACTAATTTCTCGACCAACTTATATGTCGCGAACAACATCCCGGCTCCTTGAAGCAGGAATAGGGGTATAAATAGAACTAGGATCGGTATTTTTCTTGCAGCAGAAGGTGTTCCCTGCCATTCAAACAGAAAAAAAAAACACTCGAGAATGAGAATGAGCGACGAAAAGCTGAGGAATACAAGCAACTCATTTTTATTACAGCATGTACCTCTAAGTGCATGAAAAGGAGTATCTGGAAAGTAATGAAAGGAATTTTCATAACATGCCCGCCAATATCTTGGAGACTGCACATACTGTTGTTTTCCTGATTGTCTTCATCATTGGTTACGACAAGACCTCTGTTCCAGTCAAGGTATCTCACAATCATATGAGATGTTCCAGGTTCGGGTATATGTGAATACCTATGAATTGATGGATTGCTCCACTTTGTGCAGACAAGAAAAGCAAAGCACTCTGCTATTCTGTAGAACAGGAGAAAGAAGATCTTCCGTGACGGCGGAGAGAAATTCAGGGGAAGAAAGAGGATAGTCCAAGAAGAGAGAAAAAAAAATGAAATGTACCCAAAGTTTACGAATAAGTCCCACCATCCTAATGCAGCTACATCACCTATGCGTAGAACCGAGATATCAAAGATTCAGATAGAAAATAAGCTGAAACAAGATATAACAAGAAGGCATTGTGTGTATAATCTATATAGAGCTATCCTATTCCTATCTCCCTGGGCATGGAATAGAACATTTGCTCAAAAAAGCAGTAACGTACCACATAGCTTCAGAAGAGTGAAAGTGGTGGCAGCAATGAAGAAAACCATCGATATCGAAACCCAAAAATGCTACAAAATAAACGACACGTCAGAGCATAAATCTGCAAGAAAAGAGAAATATATATTGCAGATATGCCTCATGTAAAGATCATATTCCTACTTTCTGTGGCATTCTGGTTGTGGAAATATAAACTTACAGGAAGCGTCTCCCATATGGCTTCATCACTCATTGTTTCCTCATCTCCAGGCATGAGCGTCCTGCATATTCTGCACAGAAAATCAACTCGTCACTGAAAGGAAGAAATGAACCAGGAAAAAGATGGTATTGGGCTGAAGGCTTTAGAGGAAGTACCTGACATTATCAATCAAAATTGCTACCTCAAATGCAAGCAAGGGAAAGAAGACGATCTTCAAGTCTACAACTGTAACAGAGGTACAACCAGAACTGAATAAGTAGTACATATTATCAAAAGATAATGAAGAACTTGAAGATTCAACTAGTAAGCATGATTTTCATGGAAGATAATAGAATCAACCATTGCTATCTTCCAGATGAACACAAAGCAGAAGCTCAAAAGCAACAAGCAATGGCGTCGCCATGACCGAATGGAACGGGGCCCACTGCCACAAGAACCAAATCAAAGAATCTTTCAGTTTATGTTTGATCAGGACAACATGTTACTACCACCATGCTAACCGAAGAAAGTTATAACACAGACAGGAAAGAGACGGAGAAAACTGTCATACATGTCGATCACGAGGCATTGATGGAGCAGGCAGGGAAAATCTACCGCGTGCAACCACAGCATGAAATAGCAACAATGGTGCAAATACAATCCTGTAAACCAAAAAAAAAAGAACAATAGAGCAGTTGAACTGGAAAGTCACAACTCTATCTTGTCTTGAACCCTAAGACGGTAAAGACGATCAACTTTCAATTTCAGATTCGTCGGAAAAAAAAACAAGGATTCGAGCAACAAAACCAAACAGGGATTGGAGTTAGAAGACGATCCCAGTACCACGAACTCAAAGCTCGTTCCATTACAACCTTAAATCCGAAAAATTCAAACTTCTGTCCAAATATATTACGTAATCATTAACAAGCCTTAGATCCAAGGTAGAAACTCAACGTAGTTTCCAGATAAACTGGCATAATTCCCGATTATCCGAGAAACCAAACAGAGGTCAAGTCACAAAACCACAAAAAGAAGAAAGAAACAATTAACTGACCACCATGAATGGGAGAAGACATGATCAAGCTTCAGAGCGAGAAGAAGGGTGAAGGAGAAGAGCAAACCATGCGCCATCACAGCCTGCATCGACTTCCACACTCTCCTCCAGCACATTAATCTCCTCTGCACCAACATTTTCTCCCTAAACAATTTTTACATAAATATCCTAATCTCCAAAATCAAATCCTTACATACAGCTTCTCAATCAAAATCCGATTATCAATTCCGCGAAACTTTGTTGGGGAAGTAGAGAATTTTCAGATGCAGTAGAGCAAATGGGAAGCAAGAAAACAGCGATCATTCTCTGGTCAAAACGACGCATTCGTTTCCACGCTAAAGCAAGTCTCCGACTTTTGTAAGCTTTGACTAAAATACCCTCCAAGTGCTGAAAGAAACCAAAGAATTCACGAGCCGAGGATGTAGCAGCAAAGTATCTTCCATAAGAACCATTCCCATTATGTAACAACAGGACTAATTTCTCGACCAACTTATATGTCGCGAACAACATCCCGGCTCCTTGAAGCAGGAATAGGGGTATAAATAGAACTAGGATCGGTATTTTTCTTGCAGCAGAAGGTGTTCCCTGCCATTCAAACAGAAAAAAAAAACACTCGAGAATGAGAATGAGCGACGAAAAGCTGAGGAATACAAGCAACTCATTTTTATTACAGCATGTACCTCTAAGTGCATGAAAAGGAGTATCTGGAAAGTAATGAAAGGAATTTTCATAACATGCCCGCCAATATCTTGGAGACTGCACATACTGTTGTTTTCCTGATTGTCTTCATCATTGGTTACGACAAGACCTCTGTTCCAGTCAAGGTATCTCACAATCATATGAGATGTTCCAGGTTCGGGTATATGTGAATACCTATGAATTGATGGATTGCTCCACTTTGTGCAGACAAGAAAAGCAAAGCACTCTGCTATTCTGTAGAACAGGAGAAAGAAGATCTTCCGTGACGGCGGAGAGAAATTCAGGGGAAGAAAGAGGATAGTCCAAGAAGAGAGAAAAAAAAATGAAATGTACCCAAAGTTTACGAATAAGTCCCACCATCCTAATGCAGCTACATCACCTATGCGTAGAACCGAGATATCAAAGATTCAGATAGAAAATAAGCTGAAACAAGATATAACAAGAAGGCATTGTGTGTATAATCTATATAGAGCTATCCTATTCCTATCTCCCTGGGCATGGAATAGAACATTTGCTCAAAAAAGCAGTAACGTACCACATAGCTTCAGAAGAGTGAAAGTGGTGGCAGCAATGAAGAAAACCATCGATATCGAAACCCAAAAATGCTACAAAATAAACGACACGTCAGAGCATAAATCTGCAAGAAAAGAGAAATATATATTGCAGATATGCCTCATGTAAAGATCATATTCCTACTTTCTGTGGCATTCTGGTTGTGGAAATATAAACTTACAGGAAGCGTCTCCCATATGGCTTCATCACTCATTGTTTCCTCATCTCCAGGCATGAGCGTCCTGCATATTCTGCACAGAAAATCAACTCGTCACTGAAAGGAAGAAATGAACCAGGAAAAAGATGGTATTGGGCTGAAGGCTTTAGAGGAAGTACCTGACATTATCAATCAAAATTGCTACCTCAAATGCAAGCAAGGGAAAGAAGACGATCTTCAAGTCTACAACTGTAACAGAGGTACAACCAGAACTGAATAAGTAGTACATATTATCAAAAGATAATGAAGAACTTGAAGATTCAACTAGTAAGCATGATTTTCATGGAAGATAATAGAATCAACCATTGCTATCTTCCAGATGAACACAAAGCAGAAGCTCAAAAGCAACAAGCAATGGCGTCGCCATGACCGAATGGAACGGGGCCCACTGCCACAAGAACCAAATCAAAGAATCTTTCAGTTTATGTTTGATCAGGACAACATGTTACTACCACCATGCTAACCGAAGAAAGTTATAACACAGACAGGAAAGAGACGGAGAAAACTGTCATACATGTCGATCACGAGGCATTGATGGAGCAGGCAGGGAAAATCTACCGCGTGCAACCACAGCATGAAATAGCAACAATGGTGCAAATACAATCCTGTAAACCAAAAAAAAAAGAACAATAGAGCAGTTGAACTGGAAAGTCACAACTCTATCTTGTCTTGAACCCTAAGACGGTAAAGACGATCAACTTTCAATTTCAGATTCGTCGGAAAAAAAAACAAGGATTCGAGCAACAAAACCAAACAGGGATTGGAGTTAGAAGACGATCCCAGTACCACGAACTCAAAGCTCGTTCCATTACAACCTTAAATCCGAAAAATTCAAACTTCTGTCCAAATATATTACGTAATCATTAACAAGCCTTAGATCCAAGGTAGAAACTCAACGTAGTTTCCAGATAAACTGGCATAATTCCCGATTATCCGAGAAACCAAACAGAGGTCAAGTCACAAAACCACAAAAAGAAGAAAGAAACAATTAACTGACCACCATGAATGGGAGAAGACATGATCAAGCTTCAGAGCGAGAAGAAGGGTGAAGGAGAAGAGCAAACCATGCGCCATCACAGCCTGCATCGACTTCCACACTCTCCTCCAGCACATTAATCTCCTCTGCACCAACATTTTCTCCCTAAACAATTTTTACATAAATATCCTAATCTCCAAAATCAAATCCTTACATACAGCTTCTCAATCAAAATCCGATTATCAATTCCGCGAAACTTTGTTGGGGAAGTAGAGAATTTTCAGATGCAGTAGAGCAAATGGGAAGCAAGAAAACAGCGATCATTCTCTGGTCAAAACGACGCATTCGTTTCCACGCTAAAGCAAGTCTCCGACTTTTGTAAGCTTTGACTAAAATACCCTCCAAGTGCTGAACCATACGATTTTGGTGTCCCATTGAAACCTGGGCAGGTTCTCGTGCATTCAAGATCATCGATCTTGGAGCTGCAGCAGATCTCAGAGTGGGCATTAACTACATTCCAAAGGAGTTTCTCCTAGATCCCAGGTCTTACTCATTCGAAATTTTTTGTATATTACTTTGTTAAAGATCGTAATTCTGCAAGGTTCTCTCTTTTGGTTGTAAAATTCTGAAACAGCTGTAGCCAAGATGTCAGAGTGTTTTTCTTATTTTTATGCTGCTTTCAGATATGCAGCACCCGAGCAATACATCATGAGCACACAAACTCCATCTGCTCCTTCCGCACCTGTCGCCACTGCACTTTCACCAGTTCTATGGCAGGTGCAAGTTCACAACTACGCCATCTATAGTGAATACCAAAGCTATCCTGCTTTATTCGTAAACCAAAAATAATCGACTTTTGTGTTATGATTGTGTTCTAAAACAGATGAATTTGCCAGATAGGTTTGATATCTACAGTATAGGCCTCATCTTCCTTCAGATGGTGAGTACCAATCCACTAATCACTGTAGTGTTCTCTATCTATTTGTTTTCTTTCGTATGATGATCTCTTTGCAATATATGAGAGCTGACGATAAGTTTTGACAAGCATGTCCGTTTTAACTAAACTACCGGTTTTATGGTATTGTCAATTTATGTCCAAAACTAATTCGGTAAAAGGGATACAGGTACATATCAACTGTTAGCGATTTTCTCTTACCGAGCTTTCTTCTTCTACAGGCATTCCCATCCTTGCGTTCAGACAGCAGTCTTATCCAGTTTAACCGTCAGCTCAAAAGATGCGAGTATGACTTAAATGCGTGGAGAAAGCTGGTGGAGGCCCGAGCAAGCCCTGATCTCCGAAAAGGGTTCGAGTTATTAGATTTAGATGGTGGGATCGGATGGGAACTACTGACATCGATGGTCAGATACAAAGCCAGACAAAGAATTAGCGCGAAAGCAGCTCTAGCTCACCCGTACTTTGATAGAGAAGGGTTACTTGCATTGTCCTTCATGCAGAACATGAGGCTTCAGTTCTTTAGGGCTACCCAACAAGATTACAGTGAAACTGCGAACTGGGTTATTCAGTTAATGGCGAAATCTGGAACAGAGAAAGACGGTGGCTTTACAGAAGCACAGCTACAGGAGCTTAGGGTTTGTGATCTATCTTCACTTCTGTGTTTTTTTTGCATTTTTTTCTGAGAGGAGGGTACTCCATGAAGTACAGGTAGCAATTTAAAGGCATTTTTGATAATGCCCCATCCGAACGTCAATGGTGACATGGCAGACGTGTCGACGTGGCATTTGCTATGGCAAAGTAAACACTGGTTAAGTGATTAGGAAGAGAAAATGCAAACTCATAGATTTTTCATAGTTTCTACTTGTTTTATTTTAAAAAAATAGAAAAAATTAAATTCTCTTTTAGAAGAAAAAATTATTCGAAATCTTAAATATAATAAAGTAGTTAGGTTAGAAAATAATATGATTTAAATTAAACAAAAAGATTTATTATTGTAATTGTATGAGATCAAAGGCCTATTAGCTCAGTTGGTTAGAGCGTCGCGCTAATAACGCGAAGGTCGCAGGTTCGAAACCTGCATAGGCCATTAAATGTTTTTAAAATTTTCCCCTTTGACCCCATTATTAGTGCTTCCATCCTTTCTTTTTCAGACCAGATCGAACAGCATAATTGGGCCGATGAGATCCAATGGGCCTTCGTGACATGTCACGTGATCTTTTCTCTATCCTCTTTTTTTCTGACCAAAAAAAAATATGGAGGAGAGGAATCAAAATCGAACACCGAAAAAGTCGGATATCACCACTTATTCGGTGTTGTGTGGTATGATTTTTTTTTTATTTATTTCAATTTGATTTTCGTTCAAAATATATTTATTGTAATATATTGTTCATAATTTCTACAGTAATTGGAATTTGATTAATTTATTATCTAAAACTTATTTAATGAAATTGAATTAAGGAAAACCAAATCAAATCGCTTTTCTTTTTAAAATGTTCGGGGCCCGGCACGATTTTGTTCCTCGCGATTCATTTCACAGGAAAGAAAAGAAAAACTAAGTTCTCAAACTCGGAGGAAATTCCAATGCCAAGGTCTTGTTCCTCGCGTTAAATTTCAACCACCAATTCGGAGATCGTCGCCGGACGAGCAATGTTGAAGGCCACGGGTCCTCCGCCGTACGCGGCGGCTCCGGCTAGGCTCGTCACCGCTTCATGGCCCAGTCTTCTCCGTTCGCCGCCTCCCTCGCCGCTCTGTCCATTTTCCTGGAATCCGTCGCTTTTCCGGCCTCTCCGATGCGAGAGGACACACAAGCCTCTTGCTTTTATCGATCTCAGAGGAGGGAAAGGGTACATCTCTTCTCCTTCATAAATTTTCTCTTCACTCTGATTGTGCTTCTGTTGCGGAATCGATTTCCTGTTCAATCGGACCAATTTGCTTTGTGGATTCAACTTTGGCATGTCGATGTTAAGGATGTGATGATCGTGATTGGTGAATTCAAGGGTTTTGAATTATATACTAACCATTGAGCCTGGCAGAGTTCAATGGTTTGATTTCTCTGATTCCAATCTTTGAGATGTTATTTCCATATGGCAGAATGAGTGATTTCCATGAGATTGAACTCAAAGTTCGAGACTACGAACTCGATCAGTATGGTGTGGTGAACAATGCTGTTTATGCCAGCTACTGCCAACATGGTTAGTTTCATTTTGTTGCTTTGTCACTTGCTCTTTCAATGCATGCATCTCAGGTTTGTTTCCTTGAACTGGGTGACTTAAGTCTCTGTGTCCTGTGGCTTTCCCCATTGAGAAGATGGAATTTCAGATCTCGATCTCATTGCTAATTTCCCCAGTCTTTCGATATTTGTGTCAAATCTCTCGTATTCTTCAACTGGGTGTTGTAGTGTTTGTGTCCTGTGACACTATATACTCAGAAAATGGACTTGCAGATCATGATCTTGTTAGTCTCTTGACTTCATAATCAAGTCACTCCTCTCGTGTTCTTAGTTTAACTAGCTGCCAACTCTTATTAGTAGAAAACTATCCATGATTGGAGGAATGTGCTGGTCTTAAACTGCAGTTAGCTTATGTCGAGTTCCCCACACGTAAGTCTACCATTGAGCGGTGAAACCGTCACCTTTTGTGTGTATTCTTCTTCTCTCTGAGTTTGTCTACTCGTATTTCTTACAAATGTTAACTTTGTATATTGTACTTCCATAAACGGCATGTAGACTGCAAATAAGTTGTGTTGGATAAATTATATCAAGCAGTGACACAATATAGATAGCTGTTTTATAAGCATTCAACCTCAACACACAAATGTTTGCTTGCTGATATCCTTTTACAAAGGTCGACACGAGTTTTTGGAGAGTCTCGGTATCAACTGTGATGAAGTAGCTCGCACTGGAGAGGCCTTAGCAATTTCCGAGTTGTCAATGAAGTTCCTTGCCCCATTACGGGTATGCCCCTCTGAATTTAGAATCTCCTTCGAAAGAATCTGTACATATCCTGTGAATGTGCTGGTTAGATTTTGTATTTCCCATGTGTGAGGAGAGCAGAGCGGAGACAAGTTTGTGGTGAAAGTGAGGATATCAGGATCATCGGCTGCACGCATTTACGTCGAACATTTTATATATAAACTTCCAAATCAAGAGGTACATCAAAATCTCAAACCTTTTTGTTTGAGTCAGAGGGATTGATCTTTCCTTCCTAGTCATTGTTGCTTCTGTTTCTTGCATGGCACGGCAGCCTATTCTTGAGGCAAAAGCAACAGCTGTCTGGCTTGACAAGAACTATCGTCCTGTCCGTATCCCACCAGATATACGCTCTAAGTTCGTTCTGTTACTGAGGCGAGAGAGATCCAATTGAAGTTTGGTTGGAGACCGTCGGTTAGGGAACTGATGTGTTATCTGACCAGATCGAATCGTGTGAGCAGCAAGCTGAAGATGCTATATAGAATCATTGTTAGGGTTTCTATTTGTTCTTTTTTTTTTAGAATGAAATCAGATTGAATCAAAATTTATGTTGATTTAGAGAAAATTGAATCAGAAAAGGAAAACGAAGAAAAATCCACTATACAAAAATTTCTTTTTTTCTTTTTCCGTTTCTATTTTGTAATTCCAGATACTTCAAAGATCTTATTTTTATGATACTTTTTTGCAATTTTTGATGATTAAAAAAATCTCATATTATTTTGTAAGTTTAAAGAATCCGAAATGAATTGACAAAATTTTTCTTGTGTTTTTCAAATCGAAGACAAACATACTTATTTATATATATAACTCACACATAATCAATCAAAATTATAACTTTCATCGTAATTAAAACTTTTTTAGTAATGTTTGCGTATCAATCCTTTTAAATATGAATGTAAAAAAATATTTTAAGGACTAAAATCTAAATAAAACAGCAGATTTGTTTTTTATCAAAAATATAATTAATGAATTCATCAGAAATAGCGAGGAAAATGCCATGGGGTTCAGGATTTTGAATCCGTCAAATGTCAATGGGAGTGACAAAGATATAAAGAGTTTACATTAATTCTCAAATATCGGAATATGTGTTTGGTTATAGACAATAATGTCTTACATATTTCTCAAATTTATTTTATTTTTATAAGAAAGTTGGAATAGAATCAATTTGTTGACCTCGCTATATATTGGTAAATAGATATAACCATTGGGAATTTTATTTTTTTGGTTAACCTACAATAGGACATTTATATTGTTTTGGTATAACATACGATTTAATATTTACGCACCGATATTTATGTTCCACTTGATGAGAATTAAATTCTATATGCTTCGCCTCTAGCAAAATTCTCCATTTGTTTCATGTTTATTATCACGATATTATATATATATAGTGGATGTCAACAAAAAAAAATCATATTTTTGTATATTGTACCAAAAAAGAAAGGAAAAGGGCCATTTTCACTAGTCATCGCCATGAAGAGTGTAATGCTGCAAGCGACAACTGCTCCTCCGCCGTGCGCTGGGGCTCCGGCTATGGTTTTCCACCGTCCGCCTCCGCACTGTCAGTTTTTCCGGCGACCGCCGCCACTTCTCCAGCCTCTCCGGAGCAGTAAGCCTCTGCCTTTTACCCATCTCAGGGGAGCCAAAGGGTATATATGTCTTTTGATCTTACACTCTTACTCTTGTGTTTATTATGTAACTGATAAGCTCATACTTCCTAATACGCTATATTTTCAGAATACGTAATTCGAACTCGAATTCAAATGATGAGACGAGTGGTTTCCTCGAGTTTGAATTCGAACTCGAATTCACCAGATTTACGAGTCAAATTCGAACATTCCATCGTTAAGCTTCCGGAAGAGAAGGTTAGCTCGATATTTTCTCAAGTCCTTTGCCTGTTTTGATATATCGATATGTTTGGTTTGATCCTTTCTTTCGCCTTTTTACCAATCATCGTCTAACGCAGCCTGTTATAGAAGCGGAAGTGACAGGTGTTTTGGTCAACGAGAACGGCGAGCCTGTTCCAATCACACCGGAGATACATATATATATATATATATATATATATATATATATATATAATATAATAGGTTATTGAAATTGAGATCTCTCTTTCACTCCTGCAAATGATCATAACCATTTTCAATGAGAACCAAACACAATATATATATATATTCCCTGAAACATGCCATATTACACCAGACTACATTTCTGATATTACACATACATATCCCCAATACAACACGAATGACATTGGCTCTGTATCTAATCCTCCTATCTTAAAAAGCTGAAAGCCACACATGGAGTGACATTGGCCCTGCAAATGAATCCAAGGCTTTATTAAGCCTTCTCCAGCTCGGAGTTATGCTGCTTCTGAGTACCTGAAGTGTCAGTGGCCGTGGCCGTGGCCATGGCCATGCCTACCCCGTCGTTCCGGTGCTTCTCCCACCCACCAGTGTCGGCCTTTGCATGAGCCAGGTAGTAAAGAATCGACGCTGCTAAAGACAATAAAGTTAGAGCTGCTCCAGCGGCAAATACCCCGACGGGTAGAGTTGCACACGACAGGTCTTTCTGCTTGTATATGCCTTTGCTCTTTGTGTGGTAAGCGTTCCTTGCTGATCCAGCCAACAAGCATGCCTCGGCTCCAAGAAAGCTCACCCTGAAATTTTTATCCACACAAATGTTTTCAGTAATAACCGATAATCAGAATCTGCTTAGAGAATTAAGACGAAACAACAGGAATATACATGTGAACCAGAAACTGTTAACATATAAAACATAGCCAGACGAGTTCTGTCTAGAATCGGGTTGCAGAGTTTGGTTAGGACAATAATCTTCCTAAACCAAATGATCCAAAATTTGGGAGCAACGACATGAAAATATAGAGAAAACTATCTCAAAATCTCAATTAGGTATAGAGTGTTAAGGACAACAAGTTGCTGAAAGTCTTTTGCAGTTAGAAAACCACAATAATTATGCTTTAGATCAGTGATAAATCACATACTGTAGTGTATTAACTTGAACAAGCTGATAGATCATGTAATGAGAGAGGCCCGCTTCACCTGAATCATCCTTTACATATAACGAGTGAAAAAGACAAATTATAGAAGCTACAACAGTTTGAACACCTTCAAAGTTCTGATTTTTCATCTTCATCATTCTCTGACAACAAAACCCCAAGCATCAATTTACTTGGAAAGATCAGATCAACCGTCGATTAGCCAAAGACTATTGAAATATCAGAACAGTTTAATCCCAGTTCCTTGGTTTAAAAAAGCGCGAGGCGACTCAAGGCGCAAAAGGTCTAAAAACCTGAGGCACGAGGCGCAAGGCGAAGGCGCGCGCCTCATGGATGCGAGGCGCGTAAATTTTTTTTATCAAAATAAGTTTTAAATATATTATAAATATAAAATTCAAATACCAAATTACCTAGAATACTATTTTCCAAATCCATTACTCGTAGGAAAAAACACAATTGTTATTAGATATCTCTAAATCATTAAGTATTTATAAAAAACAAAAAGGCAAAACAAACAAATGAAAGAGCGTGTAAGACAAAACAAACTTACACGAATTTTTTATCACATAAAAAATAAATTTAAATTACATACCTACTAAGCTGAGCAAAGAATTGATCAGATAGCTAAGACGTGGTTTCCACTAAGGAGAGAGGAATGGAGACATGACAAATTGACAATTAATTATTTTCTTTTTTATGGGTCCTAATCCTTTTACGAACAAACACTTATCGTCTTCAAAACACTTTTTAATTCCTTTTAAATTACTTTTTTCCACTGAGGCAACGCCTCTCGCATCATACATACCACGCAGAAAAGCGCGCTTTTCTGCCGCTTTATGGAAACCGCCTCAATTTTGTCACATGATGCGATTTTGCAATCGCTTGTGCGCATCTGCGCCTCAGGCGCAAAAAAGGCGCGCTTTTTTAATCCAAGCCCAGTTCCCAATCTTCTTTGCTAAATGTCTCCTAGTGGCAGTTTAATCCATTCAATATCATCAAAAGACAACATTTTTCAAGATTACGAGGAGGCCAGGAACAGAAGTGTGAAATTTTTACCAAGAGACAACGAAGAAGACGATGGCCCAAACGGTGTAGGAAGTGCCCGTGACGAGACCCTTCCCGAAGCAGAGACACTTCGTAACGCCGTTAACCACCGTCTGGCTAACCAGAAGCAACCCGAAAGCCGACAATCCGTACACCGTCGCCGCCTCCGTTCCGTACACGCAGTACGTTGCTTCGTCGTACTGGTCCGGTACCGATTCCGCCTTAAAAAAATGCAGAAAAAGAAAACATTTACGGAAATAGAGAGAGAGAGAGAGGTAGAAGTAGAAGAAGAAGAAGAAGAAGAAGAAGAGAGAGAGAGGGTGGTACTGTGCTACGGCGGCGCTCGGCGCCGATGGCGAAGACGAAGGCGATGAGGTGAAGGGAGGTGACGACGGCGAGGATGGAGACGGAGACCGCCATTATCGTCTCTCTCGCTTCACTGGAACCTGCGCTTGTGTGTTTTAGCTTTGGCGGTGGAGTGAGACTGGAGCTCAAGGGGAAGTGGGTCTATATTCAACATAGTTTTCTTTTTGGATATTTTTGTAAACCTAAAGAAATGTGAACACACAAGCGTCTCTATCATTGCTCATCTTTTTATGCGATTAAGCCATTTGTAAATTATGAATAGGGACTGATATTAGATAAACAATATATATACATAGGAAGAAATGTTATAAGCAATTTGGATATAAATAACAAAGACAAAAATAGACCACCTTGTGAATACTGAATATAATGTAAATATATAACAATGGGCCGAATATTAAAATTCGCGTTGGGTGGGCCCTTTAATTTTGACAAAGATAGGTGACCGCATACGGAATAGCTGGATCATTGCAGCTTGTGGGCCCTACTCTCGGCCTTTTCTACCGGTAATAGCTCGTTTTGAATGGCTATTTAAATAACATATATATACCATTTTTTTTCATCTTTAAATATATATTTTCATGGGAAACGAATATTATATGGTTTCAGAAAAGATCCAGCCCACATTAACACAAGGATAATGGGCCCATCGTTTTAGGCCCGAACAATTTTCCATGATAAATGGGCCCCACATTGTGATATGTGAGCCCATCTCCCTCGACACGTGTCAAAACCAAACATTCTTGTAAAATTACGCATTCTTTGGTATTAACGTGAAGAGCTAGACCGGTTTGCACCGTAGACGGTTTAAATCCTCATGGACAAAAAGCCAAAACAACGTTTTCATGGTTTAATATTGGCCGGTTATGCTGGGCCCGGTTTTCGTTTTTCTCATCACAAACGTAAACCGATTCTAGTCTGGATGAATGGGACACGTGGTGGCTGTCTATTGGCTGGCAAAAGGTAAGCCTTGTGGATTATGATCGACAAGCTAGAACAAATCGGACTGGAGCTTTCCCATACGGTCACATGCATACGGATAACGCAGATGTGGGGGCGCAAGAATCTACGTGGCACGTACACGTCAGCAGAAAAAGCTATCACTGTTCTCACACGTCAGCAGG
>NW_010960187.1:3297362-3303488 GCF_000463585.1 Tarenaya hassleriana | reverse complement strand
AAGCTATCACTGTTCTCACACGGCAGCAGGAAAAAATGGGCGCAACCGACAGATTTATCAGATTAGGGGAGTTACCTGAAACAGAGAAGCTGCGTCGCGAACCCTCGACCGTATCTCTGGTTTTATGATTTTCTCGGGAAACAAACACATCTCTATGCTTCTGACCCGAAGGTATCTGATTCTTTCTCTCGATATCCTTTTCCCCGCAAATTTTCTGTGCCCTAGTTCCGAGTTATCATCTAATATCTTCTTCATAAAGTTCATGAAAATGCCAAGCGAATGAAGCAGTTTGATCTAAGATTCTGGTTCATTTTCTGATCCAAATTCCTTGAGTTAACGTGAAGTTCTCCCTTTGATTTCCTGTTGTTGTGAGTTACCGCTTCAATTGCAAGTCGAAAACTTTTCTCAGATGCTCTCATGGGTCTAAAGCCATAACCTGGAAAGAGTTTATGATGTTTCACTCATGGGTCTAACCCATAACTTGGATGGTCTTTGACTTTGTAACATTTTATCAGTGTTGTGGATCTGAGAGATAGGTTTTGTCTAGTTGTACAGGTTTTCATTTCATGTGTGAATCATTAACGATTTCTCTGATGATCTCAACTTTTACATTTCAGTTCAGCTCTTGGAAAGAAGAATGAGATGGAAAGAGTATGTGAGTTCTGCTCTGTTTGGAAACCAGTGGTTTACTGCAAAGCCGATGCAGCAAGTCTTTGTCTGTCCTGCGATGCGAAGGTCCATTCAGCTAATGCACTTTCTGGCAGGCATCTACGTACACTTGTCTGTGATTCCTGCAGATTCCGACCTTCCGCTGTCCGGTGTTTAGACCATTGCATGTTTTTCTGCCACGGCTGTGACAGAAACCTTCATGGCGTCTCCTCTCATCATCAGAGACGTGTTGTCAACTGTTACACTGGTTGCCCTTCTGCTAAAGATTTCGCCTTTATGTGGGGTATCCGAGTTAATTATGATAATGCTAAGCTGGACCGTCGTTATGATTCGGGTATATCCAGAGGGTGTTCCGAAATGTTAGTCTCTTTTGAACCAGGATCAAGCTCTAGAAAGAAAAAGGTCTGACATTGTTGCATACCGTTTATTCTTTTCAGACAAACAATCTCTCGATGAAGATAATGTCACGATGATTGCGTTGCAGGGTAAGCTTCAGAGAGATACTGGATTTATCTTGGAACAGATTCTTGAATTGGAGAAGCTTCAGCTCAGCGAAGAAGCTGCTTCCATTAGCAACGTTTCAGACATTCTGCCTCGTTCGAAAGAGCGTGTAAGCGACATTCCAGAGCTCGAGAAAGATCTGATGGTGGATTTTTCGCAATCCCCTTTTCCTCAGATGGAACCTTTGTCTTCATCTTCTGCTGGCGAAAACTCCTTCTGGCAATGCAAAGTCCCATCTAAGAGTTATCAGGTTGAAACTTCTTTCGATTTCAATCTTGCATAAAAAAGAATCCGGGTGTGATTTAGTAGTTTTCTTCAAAGGGCTTTATGGAATTTGTTTTGGAATGTTTCATGCGTTTGGTTTGTCGCTGCGTCTGTTTTCTTGCAGCAGTGGAATCAAAACTTGCAAGATATCGGTGTTTGTGAAGAGACTGAGAACAGTGATGACTTTGATATTCCTGATATAGACCTCACTTTCCGAAACTTTGAAGAACTTTTCGGAAACGATCAAGATCTGATCACGGGACTTGCCAACGGTAACATGATTTCCTCTTCTGTTTCCTCGGGAGAAATGGGATCATCACTCTTCATATCAGAAAACTGCAGTGCAAAAGCATCCAAGGTATGAACTCTAACCCATAGAATTAGTATATATCAAGATCCATTACCAAAAAGTTTGTTCTTTTCTAATGTTTCCATGGCTTCTTCATTTAACTCCGATTTATCTGTTCTCAGATGAAGAGAGGTCCTTCTCCGGACAACAGAAATCGTGAATCAACTGAGAAAACAGAGGACTCCCTTCTTGCAGTTAAGCCGGCTTCAAGATTCAGCGGTGGAAGGGATTGCCATTACAGCCAGTCCGATGAAGTCTCTTGTTGTTCACCTCTCTCGGAGAACACCCATTTGGGGTTTCGCCAAAACGCCATTTCAAGGCTCAAGGAGAAGAAAAAGGCCCGAACGTAAGTTCCTTACGAGGAAAATTTCATTCTTGAAAGCCACACATAAACATAAAGAGTAACTTAACTTGTTATGTTCTGATCTCATTCTAACTTCTACGAATATCAAGAATCATGAAAGCTAATGCTCTCTCCATAAACTTAATAATTTCATTGTTTTGTTTTGGTTCAGAGAGGAGAAGCAAAGTCATTATGTCCCGAGAAAGGCGAGAAGCGAAGCCAGGAAGCGAAGATTTGTCTTAACGGAAAGTTGCAGTTCCGACACAGTCGGTGCTACTGCTCGTAGCTACTGAACTGTTCCTTCAAACTCTTTGCCTTCTGTACATAGTTTCTGACATTTGCTCACCCTCTTTTTTCTTGTTACAATTCCTATTGATCTTTCATGTTTTCATGAGCTCTTGTATTGTGAATGAAGCCTTGATCTTGAATTTCAGTTTCTCCTAAGAGGGTTTGGCTTCGAAGGGCTAACATAACATAACAAACAATGGCAAAGACAAGTGGAAAACAATGTTAGGACTGGACAGTTCGCTTACCCCCAAACTTGAACGATGTTTTGATGAATGGACAAGAGTCAGGACAATAAAATGGGTTTGGTTATATCAATCAATAATGGCTTTGCAAAATATTGTATGCATTGTTTTTACAATTTGTTTAATTCCGTTTCCAGTAAACAACATAGATACACAGTAGTGCCATGAGAGAGGAGATCAAGAGGATGACAGTAAAGATAGAGAGCTTTTAAAAGTTACAGTCAAAGCTTTCTCGGTTCATTCCTCGGTCGGGTGAGGAGGAAGATAGGAGCTTTGTCTATGAAGATTCTCCGACCCTCTTTGGATATGTAGTCGTATTTCCACGCTGGTCCTACAAGCCACGACATGGCCGCCCCACCAAGCAAACCGCCAATCTGAAATCCCGACAATGACCATGACAGAATGATAAGAAAATAGACGAGACGAGACCCCAAAAGGAAGTTGTTCCATTTGCATTTCTGATACATCCAAGGGATGATGAATGAATACTTACATGTCCCCAGTTATCGATTCCTCTCGACATTAGCCCCATGGCCTGCGTATCAAATGCATGTTAATGTAAGATCAATCCAAAAAAATCTGGTTAAGATAAAAACTCGTTCCTTGTAATAAGTTTTTTTGTACTTACCATGTTTAGGATGATGACTTGGCCTATCTGCTGAAGATCTTCATTACCACCTCGGACCATCCCTTTGTGTCTCAGCACAAACACAGCAACTGACCCGACCTAACGGAGGAAAAAGGGCATTCATTTCTCGATACAGGGGTGAATGAACTCAGCTCGAAAGAGTGATCGATTCAGTGTAGGGCCGAAACAACCACTTACTAATCCGAATATTGCACCCGATGCACCAACCGAAGGTGCTTTGTTCAACCAGTAACTCATTGCTGAACCTAGAACTCTTAAATGGTTCTGAATCAGGGAACTCGGAACAAAAGAAACTCGGATCATCAAATAGTGAGGAAAAACGTTCACGGGCCATTACTTGCGATTGCAGAGGTCAAGTAAACCGCGAGAAATCTCTTTGGACCGCTTATACTCTCTGCTGTTGGCCCAACAGAATTCAAAGAATAACAATTTATCTAGAGAAAATAAAACAAAAACAAAAATTTAACCAAAAAGATGTCACCCAAAAAAGTATATCTGTATATAGACATTACCAGCTGAATGGTCAGAAACGGACCATGAGATGCATAGGATTTGCATGTAGGACAGAAGAGGTTGCAAGTCTCCATAGCTGGCCTTTGTTAATCAAACTATTAACCTGCATTAATCCACAGATTAATTTTCCACAAAAAGACAATAAATCGCGTTTCATCAGTTTGTGTGATTTACCTTGGCTCCCCAAATCAATACCTTCCCTTGTGTTGCAACTTGAGCAATATACATTCTGAAAGGCATTTGAGAATATGTATATAAGCTTTTAGCTCATACATTCTCTAAATATCTAAATGACAATGAACCCGGTTGCCGAGTAAAGCAAAAAGTGTCAAACTTTTTGAGTAAAATACCGATAAACATGAAACATGTAACTTTTTATTTGGTGTAGAAGAATTAGCACATACAATATGTTGATGGCGAGGAGAACGTCGGTCCATCTCCTTCGATTACGCGAATTTCTCCTTGAAGTGTCATGGTTTGATGGCCCTTCCTCATCTATAGGACCAATTCTACTCTCTCTTCCATTGGAGAAGCATACGGATAATGAATTTGGAGACAGAAGGATACTACTAACTCTAGTGTTTAAAAAATCAGTCCCGTTGCATTGGAAGACACTCTGACGGCCCAAAGCCTTCAGACAAGCAACCTCAGATAGATGATGAAGTTTCTGTTTCAGATGAATAATAAAGAAAGAAAGAATCTATGAAGTATGAAAAGAAAACCATTATCCATCAATTCACAAAACATCATAAAACTCGCAAACAAGACTCTCTGAATACGGAAAATATTAACTCCAGCCCTACAGAGGGAACAATCAATAAACCCTAATAATGTTAACATTTTCCAAACGTAAACAGGATCCTTGGGCATTCTCATAAACCCTGAAAGCATGTGCGCTTTCACAATGGAAAAACACAACCATATATTCGCATATAGCCAATGGAGACTTCATAATCATTTGGCATCTCAAAAAGAATACCGCACAATTCAAGCAGGATTGGACACAGAGAATGGGTTATCAGCTGATTTTGCCGCAAAACTAGCACATAGAGACAGAAAATAACTGAACTTTCAGGTTTCAAGTTCGAGCATATATCATTTATCCACACTGTGTAGAAACCGATCCGAGTGACAGACAGGACCTGGTCACCAATCTCATCGAATATACTCAACTCGCAAGAAAAATATCATCTTTCACCCAAGAATTGACTTAAACAAACACCCTCAGGAACAATTCTCATGCTTATATCATATAAAATCCAACCAAACGGAAAAATCGTGAACATTTAAAGCCCAGAAATTGCTCCAAGAGTTACCGAACCTTAAGGGAAGACCGGAGTACGAAGCCGAGGGGAATCTGGCGGCGGACGCGGTGGCAGAAGTGTACGGACGTGGCGGCCGTGACGACCCGAAAGACCAGAGAGCCAGATCCCGGCGAAACCGGGTCCCACCGCCACGGGAAGTGCTGAGATAATGACAAAGAAACCATCTCCATCATCGTCCGCTTTCTATCTCCCCCTCGTCTTTCACTCTTATTATTTTCCTCATCTTATTATAAATCATTTAATTTTTTTTAAATGCTCTACTTTCCATTACGTCGATATTCACATCCCATCTTTTCTACACGATTTTTTAATTAAAAATGCGAAATAATTAAATTAAAAAGAATCAAAGTAGAGCTGGAAAACCACGGAAGTGAGTTGAGGAAGAGGAATCGAACCCAGATACGAAACAAAGCGAACGAAACTACGTAAACGTACCCAAACGGACACGACACGGAGAACAAATCCGAACTAATCGTTCGTCCCTGTCGTGAAACCCTTCCGCATTGTCCGGATCATCTGACTTAACCACGAAACGACAGGACAAGTGTTGCGTGCTAAGAACAAATCCGATCTAATCGTTCGCTCCTTACGGTACCTTACTATAGGCCCATCATCGGCCCATGTTTGCCCATAGAGGTCAATATAAGAAATGACAAAAATACCCCTAACATCAGAAATCTTCCACGTCAGCATAAAAGAAAAAACCAGAGCAAGATTAGAGATTACAGCATATGAATGAGGGGCAAAGTCTGTCAAATAGCACTCTACTTAACTACTCAGTTCCTTAGCTGTTTTTATTCACAAGCGAGCTTCGTGTCGAAGCTGCTCAAGCATATGGCGAAAGCTTGAAAGGCCGACAATGGATACCTGTAATCCATCGTGAACATGTCCTTCCCCACTTTCCCGAACTGAAGAATCACCTTCTCCTGATCGTGTTGCGATGACGTCGTCGCCATCCCCGGGGCCGGCGGCGGCGGCGGGCC
>NW_010960187.1:3292410-3297104 GCF_000463585.1 Tarenaya hassleriana | reverse complement strand
GGGGCGCGGCGCGGCGCCTGCCTCACCGCCACCAGCTGGAAGTTCTTCACTGACGCGACGGTCACTCGCCCCCGGAAATTCAGACACCAACACTGTAACTGCTCGTGCCACCTCGGCTGTTTGTTCTTCAGTATCAGCGGTCTGAAACCAATGTCTTCCTCAGCGTTTTCATCGCAAGATATACCCATTTCGGAGAATCTTGAGCTGGCGAAATCCACCGAGCGGTCGAGTGATTTAGAGAAAGAGGAGATGCTCCGGAACGAGTCATCGAGGGTTCGTGGCGGGAGGAGTTTCTCGGGTTGGCCAGGGACAGAGCCACCTGTCTCGAGGGATGAAGCCGGGATGGAGTTCAAGATACAGTTCATGCGTCTTGGGCCACGAGTGCCAAGGACATTGAGCTCGTAGGTGATCTGAGCTATGGTGTATGAGCCGGAGGGGATTTTCGGAGAGACCCTTTTGGAATGGAATCTACTCCGGCTCGTCTGATCGGTCACAAGGCTCCTCGATGAAATGCACGGTGGCTGCGTATCATAAACCAAGAACTTCGTCCCAAGGAAATTCGATCTGTCAGATGGAAAAAAAATCTAAGGAATCTGAGTGTTCTGTGGAGAAATCAGAATGGGATTGATCCAGAAAAAGACTATCCAAAAACAGAGCAAACAAAATCATCAAGGTGACAAAATGACCATTCAAAACAACACAGGGAATGATCATAAACGTGTTACTAGCAACGTACGATATATCTGACCAATAATTTAACGCGAAACGAGGATCAAATAGGGTTTCTTGCCTCAGTTTTCCAAGGTAACTGTTGCTGGATCTTGAGATGTTACCGGCATCCATGGAGATAATGTACTCTGTCCGAGTAGTTCTACGTGTCCGCTTGGCCGAAAGAAGAAATTTTCCATTCTCCACCAGTAAAGCTGAAAAAACCAATTCATCACAAAATTGTTGGGTATAACGAATGGAAACCAATTCACCACATGAAACTTACCAGGACTTAGGCAAAGAAAGAGGTGAAACGTTAGCTTTGTTTTATCCCTTTTGATGAAGCACTGGATCATTCCATCGCGTGGCCCCGGCTGGAAATCGGAAAACAGAGAATACAAAAAACTACATCAAAATTCTGAATCCGACCCACCAAATATACAAACCGTAAGAACGAAACCCTGAAAGCAAACTGGAAAAGACGGTCATCGAGATAGAAAAGATTTCACCTGCTTGAGAGAAACTGGAAATGTGAGCATTCCACAGAGTTCAGGACCCTTGACAACCTCATGGCACATAGCTCTCCAAGAACGGCAAACAGAAGCACAAGCTATGACATGTTTTCTTGCAGGCCAATTACTCTCACTCTCCTCCAACCTCCTGATCACATCATAAAGAAGCTCTGGAGGAAGATTGGCCCATCTACTCGTCTGAGTTATCGTCACATTCGTCAGGTCACGAGAAGAATTCTCCCGGAAAGATCCGTGCGATTTTCCCTTGTGGAGACTCGAGAGCCTGAAATCGAAACTCCTCCTCGACAAGCTCCCCAAACCATCCCTCACATCACGAACAATGCTTCTGAACGACATTTCGCTTGCTTTGGGCAGGATCTCTCTCCTTCACAAGATTGAAACCTTTTCTTTATAACTCCATCACCTCTACCAGTTAACAGTAGCTGAAAAAAGCTAAAACCCGAAAAGTTTCTGACTACGTAGCTCAGATTCCATCCACAAAGCGCATGTGGGTCTGTTCATAGGCACCAATAAGAAAGGCCATATGAGTCCTTGGCATTTCTGAGTCACCTTATTAAGAAAGAACTAAAGGAAAAAAAAGCCATAAAGGAAAAGTGAGCCCCAAAAGAGAAGGAAAATTTGGCCAAAGCTCGGCAAAGAAAAAAGTTTCACCATTGCATGCTCGATAAAGGAACTTGTCTTACAGAAAGCTATCGATCAATCAAGCTAAACCCTTTTTAATAAAACAATAATTTACACAAAATTTCACCAAATACCCAAGAAAAAATGGAAGATGTTCATAGACTTTCAAGAGTGTGTTTTCATATCCAAGCCTTCACCATGATCCATCAGCTGCCATGACGATTAAAACCAGAGACGTAACTAGTGTCCAATTGATCATTGAAGCAATAAGTGGTTACTGATTATAGAACCTAAAGCCAAGAGCATTACGGGGCTTTAATTACCAGAATAAAAACCGAAACCAGATTATCAAATCCAATCAAGAGGGAGTTGGGGAGCTCCAGAAGTGAACTTAATTATCTGATTCACATACCATAAAACGTTTTTCTCACAATCAACAGATGAAATCATGAAAAACAATTGTCTGATTTACTTCCTAAAACACGCAAGATTTGGACTTTGGAGTTCGAATCTCATATCTGAGTCCAGAAACAACGAGAGATAGCGAGAAAGAGAAACCTTTTTTTGGATTGGAATCGAAACCCAGAAGCTGAATCACATCGGTCTGCAAGGGCAAGCCTTCATGATTTCTCCGACAAAACCCGGAAGCCCCTCCGAGTATTTCGACAAGCTAAAGCAGAAGCTGGATTTGATAGAAAAGGTCGAATCTTCCAAAAATTAGGGGAAAAAGAGAAACAGATGGAAAACAAGATTATAAAGAAACAAAGAGAGAGATCCGTGCTCGTCTTCTAAATCTAAAACAAAAACCCAGAAAGTCAAAGAACAAAGCCAAAAATAAAAAAGAGAAAAAAAAAAAAAAGATAAAGTCTCTTCCTTTTTTTTTTAATCTTTCCCCCCTTTCTCTGCTTTTTCCAGTGCCCAGGAGCTTACTTTGAATTTTCTTTTAACAGGGATTTCCAGAACGAACATTAAATATAGTTCACGAGACAGCAGATAAAATAATAATAATAATAATTGCAAGAAGAAAAAAAAACAATGAAAAAAATATATTACCCAGAAATGCTCCTCTGCTTTGTTCCTCGTTCTTTTTCCTTTCCGCATCGAATTTAATTTATATGTATCTCCTCATGAGAATAATAAAAAGGGGAGAGAGAGAGGGGGAGGGGGGATGTAATAACATGAGATTGCGAGGCATTATTGACCACAAGGCTGCATGACCTTCGCCTTGTATCAAGCGACGACCCAACCATAATCTTGACTTTCTGCTTTGCTTTTTAACTAAATGGTTGCTGAAAAAAAAAATTGAAGATCTGAAGGAAAAGGAAAAAGAGGAAATCATTTATAATTTATGTTAATTAAATTAATTATGTTTTGTCAAGACTATGTTTTACTGAGTTTAACTAACTAACCCTTTCCACGTATTATGCGTATACTTTTTTCTAGAATCCCATGCAAATATTGATGGTATATGATAGTTTAAAGACAATTTTAAAATAACTAAAAATATATACATAAAAAATTAGAGCATAAATATTTTAAAAAAATTGAAATCGAATCAAATCGAGTTAAGAAATGATATAAAATTTGAATGCCTAATATATATTTCTCAATATTTTTTTATAATGGTGGAAACTCAATCACAAACTTATTTTCGGGCGTGGAGATAAACCTCAATTCCACACAATAACCTAAAAACCTTGTGGATAAAAGTGACCTTTAACAATGTAGCAATCGATAAAAGTGGTATCTTCGAAACCTGAAAGATAGTCCCTTAACCAAAGATTTGGTTATTGGTTTGAACTCTGTCCTGAGAATGGAGTTATCTTTAAGGTCAGTCATTTATCGTTTAATGCATTGATCAGAATCGAACAGGAATTAGTCTAAATATGTAAGGTTTAAAAATATCGGTTCATAGTTGAATGTTATTTGTGGTCTAACGAAAAAAAAAAAGTGGCCTCTTCTTTTCCTTCCAAAATCATAATACCAATTCCCTCTCCTACATCACTCGCATAATCAAAACACGTACGTCGAATATATACATACAAAAAAAAAATACTAATATACATTTACAAGCTAATATACATATATATAGAGAGAGAGTTTAAAAGGTAATAATTCATATATAGGAAGAGATATACACACGACACACATGCATATGTCATGCATATGCATATGTGTGTTTATGTAATTGGCTAAAGGGTCCATGGCATATATAAAAAAAGACTCGTGCGTATTATGCATGAACAATTTCGCGGTGGATTCACGGGGCTTCGCTTTTTATTGCTGAAAGATTGTTGACGTTGTCATCTTTATTAACGTTGTTCGTTTCATCAAGTTGATCGGACGAGGTGGTGGTAGCGACGATGACACTACTCTTCATTTCCTTCATTTTACCCCATAGCACCGTGTACACTCCTCCCACGATCATCACTGTACCGATTATACTGTGATTTCGCAAAAACCGAAACGAATATAAATCATTCCATCCACATCGTCAAATCGATCGATCCATCCCTGGCTCAATGTATGTGTACATATTATATATATATATAGGTATATGTACGTATATGAACAAAGCGTACATATATATATTGTGTTTTTGGTGTACCTTCCCAAGTGAAGAGTTTCGTCTAGAGCGAATGATCCGACAAGGGCTACGATGACGAGGCTTACCGGACTAAATATCGACACGAACAACGGTCCTTTTAACTCCACACATCGTGCAGTAACAGCAACCACCGTTCCCGAAACCACAATTCCCTGCATGGCCATGCACGTATAAAATAAATATCCTTCTTCTACGTGCATGATACCATTATATATATATATATA
>NW_010960187.1:3284633-3292352 GCF_000463585.1 Tarenaya hassleriana | reverse complement strand
TATATATATATATAATATTAATTTACGGAGTAAGCGGCGCTTAGGAGCCTGATGTTCCATCCTAATCTCCATTCGTTCCAATGCCTGTCCGTACACGCAGCGAAAAGTACGGACACCAAGGTTGCCATTACACACATAAGAGATGTGTTCCAATAATGCCCTCCGAACTGCTTGCTCACTTTTGCCTATACAAAGCCAAGATACACACAAAACACACACGTAATACATATAGGGGGTATACGCGTATATATGTATATATACTCGTATACATATGTATATTCAAATATCATTGCAATCTCGCCTGAAATAAAAGCCAAAGCGAGTAAGAGAGGTTACTGCCGAGGCCGAGAAGTGCTCCCAAGACGGAGAGATGGGAATGGGGTCCATGATGAGAAGAAGGGCGAGGAGGAGAACTTCCGTGCAAGAGGTCAACGTGTGTTGACCATATGTGAATCTCGAAGCCTTTGTATAGGATGAACACAAGTGTTCCACTCACACCGAGCAATGTCCCCACCACTTTCGCCCTCCCCGCGTTTGATCTCAGCCGCACGCTCTCCATCCTGTTGTGGGACCCATGTAATAATCAACGGACGAGGGCATATCATAAGCCAATTTGGAAAGTATGAAAAATTTCCGTTATTATATATGTATATACTATCTGTTTTGGTCTTTTATTATATTTCTATTGAATTAGGAGCGATAATTAAAACGAATTACATTGTCCATTTAAATTATTCATTAATGATAAAAAACAATAAATTTTCTATGATTTGATTTGTAATATTATATATAATTGATTTTTTGGTTCACATGACTGTGTATGCTATGGAATATAAAATTCCTAAAATTTAGATTTGAATTTCATCATATATATTTTGTCATTACCGACTTTTTTTTTGGAGTTACCGGAAAGCGGCGGCGAGGACGAACGTGAAGAGAGGCATGAGGATGCCGGCGGCTGAGGAGAACGTTGCTGACGTCAGGGCCAGACTCGCCACGTATAGCGTGTTTGGTAACGCCCCTCTGCTTTTCCACATTTACATATAGACCCCAACGGTTAAGAATATACAATTTAATGCCCCAGTCATATAATCAAAGCTTCCATTAATCACTCAAGTATTAATTAATTACACTTAAGTAAATGTTACCAAGAAATCTACAGTGATGAATCTGTTATTTTTCTTATTAATTACTTGAAGATAATTAGTAGGTATAGATATTTCTATTAGGTTTTGAATATGATGAACTAAAATCAACCGATCGAGTTTAATAATATCTAACTGTATTCCATATAATATGATTTTATTTAAATGAATTAATGAGTGCAAACCAAATAAAAAAAAATATCTTGAAAAATTAAAAGAAACCAAAATTTCATTTTAAAAAAATAATTTTTTTTTGAATGAAAACTAAATCCGCCGAATAAAAACTCAGACCAAAATAAAATTAGATATAAGAATTATATATATATATATATATATATATATATATATTAAAAAGGAATCCAACTAAACCTTAAACCGGGTGTGTATATATATACATAAACCTCATAGCTCATCATACAGTAACACTAGAATTACACGTTCCCACACGCAAATGCAATATAAACAAACACGTAGTCGCGTATACGTACAAACAATGATAAATATTTGTATTGAAACTATAGTCTATAAAATTTGAAGAGAAATAAGTACCCAATTAACCCGGAGACAAACGCTAGTAGGAGCAACCTCCACGTAAACTTTGGCCTCTTCTTCCTAATAACGTCGACAAAAAAAAAATACACAAGATTTTACTTATAACCATGATAAAAGAATCGTGATCAATATATACATACACTGACACACACACATATATATATATATGTATGTATAAAATAAGCATACGTGTAGAAGATGTGGACGGACCTCTCGAAGACGACAGCAATATGGTGAAGAGAAAAAAAAATACACAAATCAGCTTTTACTTATTAACCATGAAAATAAAATCATGATCAATACATGTCCATGTTCATAAATTATATATACACACACACAAACATAGATACATATGTATAAACGTATATACATATATATACAGACGGAGTGGAGACCTCTCGAAGATGAGAGCAATGGGAAGGGTAAAAAAAGTGGCGAACAAGAGACGGTAAGTGACGAGAATCCTTTGGTCCATCCCATCATCTGTCGCCAACCTGAACAATATGTTCATCCCGGCGTACGCGACCTGAACCATCACCATTGCTATCACAGTCCTCGCTTCTTTCCCCATTTCCCAAATTCGCCCCACCATTTTCAATTTCTTCTATTTTCACCCCCAAACAATAATTTTGTGTGTGTGGGGGGGGGGGGGACGGAGTGTTTGAGGGTTAACAAAGTCCCCTCAAGGTTTATTTATGAGTGGGAATAATTTAGCTTCACTTCTTTTTTTTTTAATGTTTTTTCCGATCTTTTTTTCGTTGTGCGGTCCACTAAAAAAAGATAATTATGCTTGTTAAAAAAGCATAACTATTTTAGCTCGGTGAATATATTGTGGGATATTTTCGATGTCAAGTTCAAGTGCATGTTATAGGAAAATGTATATAAAAGTAAAAAAGAGTGGACTACATTCACCAATCAAAAAGTCCATTAATGTATCTATGTGTATTAGTGGACTTCAAATACTATATTTATTTAAAATATATTGTACATATGTAAATATATGTGTGATGCAAGTAATTAAAGAAAAAACTTCAAATAGTATATGTAGTAATTGTTTATGTTATAATTATTCCAAAATTAAAATTTACATCAACCATAACTTACAATTAAAAAAAATGCAAAGCCTACAAAATATAATTCACTAAAAGGAGGCGTAGTGGTGAAATTTGCAGCATATGAGGAAAATTAATGAAAACCATGTTCCTAAATCAAATAGAGCAGGAACTTAAAACACATTTAGTTGCTTTAAACAATTAATTAAATAAAGCATCGAATTTACTGCTACCTATATGAATTCTACACCGTACGACCGTGCGACACATCCTTTTTTTCCGATAAACTCTGTTATTTTCCGACAAAAATAATCCTATAATAATTTGTTTTAAATTTATAAGAAATCTGATGAATACATGCATGATAATATAAATCCAGAAAACAGAAAGATATGATCTAGATAACCACAACTACAATAAAAATAACTAACATGTTGGTAGATTAGAGATATGGATCTCCCAAACACATACACATTTTTTTTTGATACGCTAATCGAGTAAACCCAAACTCACACGCACGAGTCTGCAACACACGCGTGAAAGGTAAATCAGTCGTAACTGACAGACGATAGGTGAGCGGGTAAAGAGTCGAACCCCCAACCTCTCGATATGTTGACTATACTCCTTGCCAACTCACTTAGGGTTTCCCCCTCCCAAACACATACTTTAACAAAAAAAAAAAAAACCATTTCTTTAAATGGTGAAAGTATGGATTGAAAAAAGTAGAAATTTTGTTTTTGAAGGAGTGGAGTGAATATGAAAACAGAATAACGTTTTTAACTTTCTTAAATAAAAGAACTCCGCACATTTTATTATACATTCACATACGTGTGAAAGCATCTTATACGTGTTCTTTTAATTTTTTTTTTAAAAGAACTTATCAATTTTAAGTGAGCATATTTTTTTTTGTTTATGAAAATAAAAGAGAATAGCGTTGACAAACAAACATATATCCCGAAAAGAGTAGGCTGTGAAGGGGTTGTGCATTAGGACAAAATGGCAATGAAGCCGCGTGTTGGGTTCGACGTTGACACGTGCGACGCATGCTTTGTGCTCAAATGGCTTCTCCCACAAATTCTACGGTATAAAGCTTCTTCTTCCGTCGGCATACGCACGTATATTATGCTTACAATTTCGTTATAAGATTCTTTTTTTTTTCTTTTGCGACATATGGCCCGTTTCAATAGAAACATACATAAATATAGATTTATTATTTTTAAGTGTCTCTCATCGTTAAACGAGTCATATATATAGTGTTGATGATCATCCAAACAAGTGCTACAGATATATACCATATCTCTAATATTATCCGGAGATATACAAAAAATATAATATATTTCCGCTAATATACAATATCTCTTAATAACAAGCGATGGAAGGTATCATACCTACCTTTTACGAGGTGTCAAATATATTATCGAGAGTGAACTATATATGGTTTTTTGGATAATCGGGTATCGTAAACCAAGAATTACACTAATTTTGGGATCGGTAATTTGAATTATAGACTCTTTCTCCAAACTTTAGGCTAAACTATATATAGTTTGATTTGTTAACGAGAAAACTGTATTCATTGATTGAATTAAATAATAGGTTTTTTTTTCATGGATTACAATTTATAAGGCTTTTAGATAGTGCTTCTATGCATGTGAGTGCATGGTTAGCATCTGCCTTAACAAATATGGGGAGAATTATATATGTAGATGATCTTTTCTTCTTGTGCAAATTCAGTTTAAAAAATGGAAATTAATTGGATAGTAGAAATTTTAAAAATTAATCATTTCAGGACAAGAAGGAAAGGAAAGGTTATGAGTTTCGATTTTTAGAAAGAGTTAAATGGAGGGAAAATCCCATTAGGGACCATGTATTAGTAGGGATGTCAATTAAGCCCGGAGCCCGAAACCCGGCCCGGAGCCCGCCCGAAACCCGGCCCGGAGCCTGCCCGAAAATTATAAGGACATGGGCCTAAAAAATGTAGGCTCATTAAACTTCGGGCTTTCGGGCCTCGGGTCAAATGGGATACGGGCCGGTCGGGCCGGGCCAGTCGGGTCTCGGGCCGGGCTTGAGGCCCGTTAATTTTTTTTTGTTTTTTCTTGATAGAAGTTTTCAAATATATATATTTTTAAACATTTGTTTGTATATAAACATATTGATTTTTTTCTATAGGTTTTAAATTAATTACATCATAGAATTTCTTTTTATATTATGTTTGTTATTTTTTTTATCACGTTTAAAAGTTTTTAACCGCATGTTGTGGTGTTGGAGAATTGAATAATTGGATAATTTTTTCAATTTTATTTTTATTTGTGAACTAAATGACTTTGTTGTTATCGGTTTTAAAAATATTTTTGTTGAATGTTTCATATTATTATTATTATTATTATTATTATTATTATTATTATTATTATTATTATCGCAAAAAAAATATTTTTATTTAATAAAAAGCCCGAAGCCCGGCCCGAACCCGTCCGAAGCCCTGTAGAACCGGGCTCCGGGCCATCGATCCTAGACCCGAAAAATAAATGGGTGAACCGGTCCGATCCGAAAAATTCTAGACCCGAATTAAACCCGGCTCGACCCGCCCATTTTACACCCCTATGTATTAGTAGTATAGTACAGTAAATAAACTTTTAACTTTAGCACGGTAACACACTAACTTTTTCGAATTTTCAAATATAACCATGGAAATTTGAAATTATAACAGAATGATACATAAATAGCAACGGTTATCCAAATTCTATTATCGGAATATATAAGTTCTATACCGACAATCTCATATACGGAGACCATTTTCAGTTTTTATATGTAAAAAAATGTTTTTTTTATCTACAAATTTATACTATAAAGATGAAAATCTTTATTTTTAGAAGAAAAAAAAATTTAACAATTTCTTCTTACTAGGTAATAACCCGCGCGCATCGCGCGAACTAAAAATACGATCATATTTTTTTTTAAAAATATTATTAATTTTAAAAATAATATATTTTGTTATTGGTTTTATAATTTATATTCTGATTTTTTTTGAAAATTTTAGGATAAAAAAATATTGCAATTTTAAAAAATATTGAGTTTATATTTATATTTTCATGATTTTAATATAAAATCAATGGGTTTTTTCGTTTACATAACTCGCATGCGAGATTAAAAATATCTACATTTTAAATAATATTATTATTAGTTTTGAATTTAAAGATAATATATATATTTTGAATTTATATTTTATATTATTAACCAAATTAGAATTTTTTTCGAAAGTATCGAGTTTATCGGATGATATATTTTTTTGATGATGATATATTTTTTTTATGAGAGAATGTGAACAATTTCGATAAGTTTCTAAAAACACATTTAAAACAAAAATCTAGGAGTGTTAAAAAACTCGAGTCAGTTACCCGACTCAAATTAGGTCATAAAATTGACGGGCCTAAACCTCAAAAATTGAAATCTGACCGTCCATGCAAGCTAAAATGCGATTCAGATAGGGTTGATTCGGTCCACCGACCCGATAAAATTATAATTATATTATATATATATATACATACATAAATATATAAACATATTCATTCTCAAAATCATATATATATATATAATAGAGAATTATAAAAAAATAAAAAACTTTTTTATTTTGATGATTTTTTACTTTTATTTTTATAGTTTATTTTTTGTTTGTTTTTCTTAAAAGAACCCATAGAAACGGATTTCAGCCCAATGTTATAAACCCGCACATGTTTCGGGTCAGACCGATCCAATTCACAATTCTTTGGGTTTGTGTCTGACCCGACCATTATGACACCTCTACAAAAACATAGCGATACCTATGATCCTATGGAACTCTTATCCGACCAAACTCATATTTCACATTACCTCCCCTTAAAATCTTAATAATTTATACAATTTTCGTTGGACTCATTTTAGATTTATAAAAATTAACATAAATATTAATTAAAAAAATATTTATTATATTCTAACGAATGATACTTATGTATTTATTTTCCAAAGTATAATATAATATGCATTATGGAATTGGAATACTACGTTCATTTTTTTTACAGAAAAATGATCCTAAAATGACACTTGTTAGAAAATTCAAAAAACTATAATAAACATATCATATTGATTTCGACAACAACACATTATATCATATTGGATATATCATTTACAAATAAAAATATCATTATATTTTGCATATAAATTCATATGTTCGTTTTCTAAAATCCAAAGTTGTTTTATAATATATTTTGACCATGAAAAATTTGTAATAATTGCATGTGATAAATTTGAGAAGATGATAGTATTTCTTTTTGAAGATAGTTAAAATAATCTTTAAATACAATATTGGTTCATATGAAATATCTTTTTTAGTACGTTGTACCTATAACTAATATATGAGTTCAGTGATCATATTAGATTGTATTTGGATTTTCGAAAGTTCAAATGTTTGATTTAGGGATAAAAAAAATCGGATCGAAAAATATATGAAAATATATATTCGTCTTGAGTTTGGGCTAAAAAAGAATATATTTTTTAAAATCAAATTAGTTGTGTGAATATAAAGTAAGAATTGGATATAAATAAAAAAAAATTTGATTATTATATATTTCAAATGGATATTCAGTTGTTTATTTTTGTGTATCAAGCGAAATATATTTATATATGACATATGATAAGTAGCGATGGCATATGATAGTGATAGATTGATATATATATTCTTTGTTGAAAACATGCAAGTAAAAAAAGATTGCTATAACAGAGAAATTATATGAGAGTGTGTAAAATCCGGTTAACGAATAAACTGGTCGGTTTTACCGAAAGCTTTCTATTTGTGTTTCACATTTTTCAAAATCCAAGAATTATCATTAAATACTCTATTTATTAAATAAACACGAAAACGTTAAAACAAAAAAGTTAATGAAAACATAGAATTTAGCCAGTTTACATTCGGTCGTAAATTTGAAAAGTTATACAAATTT
>NW_010960187.1:3273738-3280384 GCF_000463585.1 Tarenaya hassleriana | reverse complement strand
ACATTTTTTAAATATCCATACGATTTTTCCTCGATATTTTGATGTAGAAATTGAAGGAGAGATGGAGAAATCAAATAACTTCAGGAAAAAATCAGATAAAAAATGACATAAAATCGGTTGAGAAGAAATCTTAAAATATATTATGATTTTCTTCGTGGATTTTATATATTCATTTCGTATACGTTTTTATGTATACCGGTTGCTGCAGACTGCAGTGGACTGGACGAGGCCGTCGAGCAGAACCCTAGCGATTCCGACAAGTTTGTCCTTTAGTAAGAGTCTAACACAATAGCCTTGAAACCTTGAAGACGATAGCCTTGTTCATGTTTCGCCGGAGTTCGTCGATCGGGATCCACCATGAAACAGAACTTGTCGTTCCACGTCGGAATTTTCCGGCAAACCTTATCAACTCTCGACCGGAGCTTCCTCGCCGGTTCGACGTACGACACGACGTAGCTTTGCGTCCTCGCCGGCGTCAGCATTTTGTGTTGTTAAGAAAGTTTTGGGGAAAATGTTAAAAATTATCCAGTCCATATAGACGTACCGGTACATTCATGTAAATTGTAATCCCTGATTTTATTTCTATCTATATATTAAAATAGTCTTTTGCGTAAGATTAAAAGTATATATAAAAAAAAGTTTAGGTAAAAAAATACAGACTCAACATTAAGAGAGCGACACGTCTAAATTTTTTACCATGAAAGTCAAAGCCCATTTCAAAGCCACATACGGACACCGGGAGAATCTTCTTTGAACATAACATGTAAATTTTTATATTAGCTCAATCGGAATTTGAATATTATAATAACATTAGATTTTGCCTATAACTAGAATCTCATGTTTGAGAGCTGTTGATATAAAGAAAATTGTTGTTCCATACTGTAAATATGGGAGCATATAGATTGGTCATGGGCCAAATAGGTCAATTTTTATATCACAAGGAAAAAAAATATAACCGGCATATTTTTGAAAATTATATTACAAACCAGTAAATTTGTACGCGACAGTATCTTGGAAAAATTCTTCCGACAGCGAGACAAAACACAGTCGTTTAAAGGGCAAGAGAGAAACAACTATTCGTTCAAAAAAAAAAAAAAGAGCAGTTGCATCGGAGGGAGGAGGGCATAATCGGGAAGCGCAATTGTGGAAGCCAGAAAAAGAAAAACAGAGAAAGCCAGAAAAAAGAATCATGAAATATTAGATCTCAATTAAGCAATTGTGGAAGAAAAGACGAATCAGAGATGAAGCAACGTTGGGCCTCTCACACTGAAATTCCCTAACGGCTCAACGGACATGTTCCAACCTAGAAACTCATCCCCGGCGAGAATGATCACCGGTAAGATCTAATGACTATGAGACGCAAAATCTGATGGTGTAACGATCGACGTCGATGCCTCCGTAGATCGCGACGTACATGCTGAGAGAAATGGTAAAAAAGGTCAAAGAATAAGAGAAGATTTTTATCACCCTTAGCGTTCTTGTTAAGAAGATAAGAAAACAATGATGAGTTTTATTTGTGAAAAACAAATCAAATCAAAATGGTTATTTATAGAGAGAATATGAAAGTTTCATACGTTGAACATGAAAATAATACCAAAATAAATACATTTGTTAAACATTGAATATTTGAATACATGAATAAAATCGATGATCATAAAAAATAAGACATATACATTCTCCCGAAAAATATATTTATATATAAAACAAAATTTAATAGGATTGATTTTAAATTTATAAAAAATCTAAAAATTTGATGGATGAATTACGTATTCTCCCATTATTTTATGAATATCTTTAATGTCTTATATTAATTATTTTGGAATAAGAATGAGTTTATTTTTTTGCAGTAATTATAAATATATTAGCGAATAAATTGGAAAAGAAAATTAATGAATGTATTTAAATAAGAGTGATGACTTGACGTATTCCTCTCATGAATGAAATTGATTACTTAATTTTTAACTTTTGATATTCTCTATAATAGGACACGTGTCATGCCCGTGAGAATAAACTCTACTTTTATATATATAGATAGATAATAGATAATAAAGCTTCCACCTCGAAAACGGGCCCTCATCCTCAACTGTCCAGAGAGATGGGATCTGGCCCGAGACAAAACGGGCCCTGATCCACAATACTCTGGTTGGAAAATAAAACACACAAATACATTTATAAAACTATAAAAATAGTAAGAAAGTGATACAAGATAGGGGGTTGGTTATAACTACATCACACAAGTTTCCTTTTTTGGAAATTAAAAAAAACGAATTATTTAACGCAGATGTGTCCTCTTTTAAGGTGATGAATAATGAAACTTATGGTGTGTAAATATGATATATATATATATATGAGTTGACAAGAAAATAACTAAATAAGTAGAACGATTAAGCCCATATTCACATCATAAGCTTTGATAAAAGCGATACTAAATAAAATCGAGATTAGAGGGAGAAAAATTAAGGTATTGAATGAGGAGAGACTTTCGGAGTTTTTGGATTTTAAAAATTGGAAAAAAAATTGACAATCAAATTTTTTAAAATTTAATTTTCCTAAAAACTCGGAAATCTATTTTATAAAAAAATCAACTAAAAACAAAAGCTACAACTTTTAGGTTTACAAACTTATAAAATTCAAAAGCCAAAAATCAAAAACTAAAAATCAAAAACCAAAAACCAATGTCATTCAATCTAAATTCGAAAAAAAAAAGGTGATTTTACTTTCTCCCGTTTTCATGTCATACGAAATTACAAAAAAAAAAATGATGAATAGCTTTTAACAAGCGGCGGCTTCGGAGAATCAAAGGGAAGAAAAGACACTGTTCTAAGTCTCCCCTTGCGTTCCATTTCCACTAACACTTGTATTGTCGAACTTGCTTTTGCGTTTCGTCTCTTTCTTAGAAATTACTATTATACCCCTCACTTTATTCGTCTTCATAGTCTAGTTTGGTTTACCAAGACAAACTTTAATGTTTGTTGATGACTAAACGACAGCGTTTTAATAAAAAACGACAACTTACATCACAACGTCCATTGTTTTTTTTTTTTATGTTCTCAACGGAACTATATCGGTATATACATCATATACATTATATATATAATGTGAACTTTTTTGGAATTAATTTGAAAAATTCTATATTAATATTTAAATTGGAAATAGACAATGTATTATAACCGAAGCTTTATAATTCGTCAATTCAGCTATGTAATAAAATTAATGGTTTCAATTGATATTTCGGATGAATGTACGAACGATCAACGTGCATATACTGTTATGTAATTTCAAATTTTTAAAAATACGAAACCACAAACACAAATAACGATCAACGTTCAATTGATATTTCGTATTTTTTTTTTATCGTTTCTATAAACTTCCAAAATTATTATTATTACGACATTCTAACATTTTTACTTGTTTACATGATCTTCTTTATCCTTTTCCGTAGCTTTAATGTTTCCCGGCGACTCAACGACAACGTCCATTGTTTCTTGTAGAGTTCTCGACGGAACTAATCGCGCCATTTGCTTCATCTCCTTGCCCTTTCCCCATAACACTACGTATAACCCGCATACGATCAATATCGCCCCCAATACGCTGCAACATATCATATCAAATACATATAATATTACAATTTCGTTTAATTTGTTGATATACATGAATATTATAAACGATGATATATATGTACGACGTCTACGGTCTATCCATTTATATATTTACCTTCCTAAATAAAGCTTCTCATCCAAGAACAAGGCCCCGGCTATGGCGACCAATACGAGCAAGAGAGGGTTGAAAACAGATACGAAGAGTGGACCCCTTAGCCTCACGCACCATGACATTAGTGTCACCATTAGTCCCGATCCCATTATTCCCTAATAATACATGGGCATTTGTACAAAAACATTAGCACTAATAATGAACTATCTATCACTAACTCGGTTAGTTAGCGTTTAATTATATATATATATATATGGGCAAAACATAGATAAAACTATATAATGTACCGAGAAAGCAACGGTCCATAATCTGATGTTCCATCCGAGTTTCCATTGTGACCAATCTCTCTCGACGCAAAGTGCAAAGAGAACCGCTTGAATCAAACCCATGATGCTCATCAACGCCGTGCTCGAGTAATAACACGGGTATTTCTCGCTCATCTTCGTCTACATTAATGTTCAATGAATCTATAGTTTATTAATCCATGTATGACTAATAGATTTCTGATATATATATATATATATATATATATGAACTTTGTGTATATATACTATTACGTAATTTTCTATTTTTAACGGACGAAATTAAAAATGTATATAAAGTTTGTTTCTACGCTTTTTTCTAGATTTTGCAAACAATTTTTTTGATTGATGTATAATTATTTTGTATATATATATATTTAAAGATAAAAAATTATTAAATAATTAGAGTATCTAAAAATAATACAAGACACACCCACCTGAATAATGAGCCATATAGCGTATGAGAAGCAGCTCCCGAGAGCCAAGGAGGCACCCAACACGCGGTGGCCAGACGAAGCTCGGACAGAGGACACGTGGCGATCACCGGAGGAGGAGAGGAGGTCGATGTCGGTCTTCATGAAATCGATGACGAAGCCTTTGTAAAACGTGAGTAGCATCGCCCCACCTATCCCCATTAATGTCCCCAACACTTTTGCTTTTCCTGCTGCCTTCCCGAGCTCCAACCTCTCCAGCCTGTGAATCCATACATACATGTTTTCTTTATATATATATATATATATCAACCCACGTTTATGTATATGTAAACATGCATCCATACATATATATTTATATAATGTATACATGTACGATGCTATTTATTTACTTATATTTGATATGATTGTATATATTAGTTTACCTGAAAGAGATGGCGAGGATGAAGGTAATGGCGGGAATAAGATTAGTCAAGGCCGAAACAAATGTGGCTGAAGTTAGTGCCAAGCCTTGCAAGTACAGATTTTGTGCTAATGATCCCCTACAAGAAAAAATATACATATATAAATACATATATCATTATAATTCGTTTATTACCTAATGTAAAAAAAATATAATCGGAAACGGGTAGATATTTACGTAAATATATATCTACAGCGACTAAATACGCTAATGGTGAAAAAAAGCATACAAAGTATATAGACGTTTAATTATGCTTCTAATGTGTATACAATTAATTATTAATTCTAACTATAAATAGTGATATCTCCAAAATAATATACCCAAATAAGCCGCAAAGGAAGGCTTGGAATAGAACTGTCCAAGTAATTTTTGGTCTTTTGCCCCTGGAAAAAAAAGAATACAAATAATGCTACATTAATTAATTCGATAAATTATTTTAATCATTAATTAATTTATAAGCATTAGAATCTCAAGCCATTTTTTTAATCTGGCCTCGAAAAACAAAGAACAAGACAATTTAAGTATTAATAAACATAACTTATTCGAGTCTATTGCCAGTTGTTTTATGCGTGGATATATATAATGCTATAAAGTATATGGTAAAAAAAAAATTCCTGCATTAAATTAATGTAACAAAAAAGGTATTTTAAATAAGGATAACAAGAATCCAAACAAAACTTGAACACTCCCTAGGAGGATCGTGGCTTTTTTAGCAAATTCAAATAATTTTTTTTTCTTTTTCAGGAAACTCCCACTTAAAATATGCCTTTTTATTAAGAAAGTGATTTTTCATTGGCAAAAAAATATTTTTAGCAAATTAAAGAATTAGAAAATTAAAAAAAGCAGTGTACACAAAAATGCAAAAAGGACGGTCAACCAAATACCGAAACAATTATATTAATTTCTATTTGGAAATATAGATATATGAAATACGTGTGATTCATGTTCATCTTGATAAATTAATTTCAATGTGCATGTTTCGATAGAGTTTGGAAGAGATTTAAAATGTAATCACAATCAACAGAAAGCCCTAGATTTTAGTTTCTGCCACGAAATTTGAGTACCGGTCGCCATCTACACGTGTCAGTATGCATGACGTGAAAATCGAACATAAAACCAACCACATATATACACATACATATACATATATACACATACGTATATATACGTGGATTTGCTCTAAGTTTTAACAGAATGAAATCAAATGGGCATACCGTTCGAAGATCAAAGCGACGGGGACCATGAAAGCGGCGGAGAAGATGAACCGATAAGCCACCACGACACGTAAGCTCATTCCGTCATTGGCTGCTAATTTGTAGAGCACGTTAACTCCGGCGAACGCCACCTGGACCACTACCATCAGCATCGCCGGCTTCATCCCATGCATGAAATTACACAACTGCCCTTTCGTCGTCGTCGTCGCCGCCATTATAAACGCTCGGCGAGATAAAAGGAACAAGAAGACAGAAGAAAAAAAAACAAATTTTTTTCTTCTCTTCTCGCCCTTCTGTCTCGATTGGATGTAGTTGCGAAACTAATGAATTATAATATGTGTATATATAAGAGATTGAGGGGGTGTATATATGTGTATGTGTGGTCAGTCTCGAGTAAATTTCCTTTTCCTTTAATTAGCTGTAAAATAAATGGAGATAATAATTAGGAAATTTGATTAAAAGATCTCTGATGCTACTCCTACTTGTAGGGTTTTTCGTTGGCAAATGAGGAGGGGGGGGGGGGGG
>NW_010960187.1:3236409-3273397 GCF_000463585.1 Tarenaya hassleriana | reverse complement strand
GGGGGGGGCAAAACGGGGCGTTTTACGAAGGAACGCATGAAATGTTGAACAAACTTTTGTTTTTTTAGCTTTTTTTGCAATGTTGACGTCACCGCGAGTCCATGTGCCACGCATGCGTCTCATGGAATTTCTGAGAGCATTAAAGATTGTTGGTTTATTGATTGATTCAAAAGCTAATTTTGTTGGAATTACGAAAAAAGGTTAATGGGACCTTTCAAGAAAATTATTTTAAAAAAAAGAAATATCACATTTTCGTTTCCTTTTTTTATTTAATCTTCATATGTCAAGTGTTTTTGCCTCAGAAAATTTCCATCCACATGCGAGGAAACAACTAATAAGATCAACAAAAAAATCTAATCGTGTAGTTTTTTAAAAATATTTTTTATTTTGTTTTGATTTTATTTATTTGGAATTAAATTCTATCATTTTATATTATATATAGGTGAATTTTGAGTTTGAAAAGAAATATATATATATATATATATATATAAAGATTTAACGCAAATCTAACACAATTTAACGCAGATTTTAATTCGTTATAAAATTAATATATTGATTTATCAAATGAATTAATTAACACTGAATTGCAACTTAATTAACCTCTTCGGAGTGCGGCTCCAAACGTGTGTTAGGTTCTCCAACTGTGGATCTCGTCATTCAGGCCCAAAATGTCTTGTCGGCCCAATATATTTCCGAAGCCCAAGCCCAATTACAACCCAAAATGTAATGTTTCCTTCCACGGGTCTCTGACTTTGGCGAAGGAGGTCTTGTTAAGTTTCAGGCCTCGTCTTCTTGGTTTGGTTCCTTCGACGGGTCTCTGACTTTGCTCATATTGAACCCAATCTTACATCAACATGTAAAAACACAACCTTTACAAAATGTAACCTTTTCATCGAAAATCCGTTTTCTAATGAAGTTTACAAACGCTCTATAATCCTCGAATCGGAAAGAAACATGGTGCTTTTGATCATCACGCGCCCGGTTTTGGCTTAACCACTCGATTTTCGTGTTGGTTAGGCGGTTCGGTTAATGATAACCGGCCTTGGCTGAGCTTGAGCTTGGTGGGTCGGTCAAGTTAGGACAGATCTTTGAGAGGTTGATGCTAATGTCACACCGCATATCCCGCATTTATCTTTGTCCTGAGTGAGTGAAGGAATATACTTTATAACCATAATCTCTCACAAAAACATCGGTTGGTATTTAAGGTTTTATATAAACATCAACTCCAATGGACGCAAAACATATAATATTGTTACATGTGTAATAAAATAAAAAGAGTATCCAACTCATTATACCATTAGATCTCCAGTTCCGTGGGCTAAAGTTTTTTTTTTTTTTTGTGATGAACAACAATACGATATGGATTTTTTTTTCTGGAATAAAAAAATGTGTCCGAAAGGGAAGGTGGAGAGAAGGGGACGAAGAAAGGCATCAATGCTTTGTTATTGGGATTCGCACTGTTGCTGAATTCCAAGATCTGGCCAACCATTATTGTTCTACTTCCCCTCTCATTTATTTTTCTAACATAAAAAAAATACCAAATAAACAAATTAATAAAAATCTCAACAAATCCAGGGAATATGTTCCTGATATTTTGGATTCCATTTGCATTTTGGTCAAAAACCCTTTTATGTTTTTAGCGACAAGATTAAAAAAGATTCATGCTTTTTTGTATTTTTGTTGTAATCTGATTTGAAGATTTGAGGGTTTACCATTGTTGTGTTCCGTTTTTACGGGAAAATGGAGGTAAGTAGAAGCTGTGTAAAGATATAAAAAAAATGGGCAAACAGGGGAACTTGCTTTTGTTTTTTATATTTGTCCTAAACTTTTCTCTCATTGGCAGAGATGAGCTTCCTGCTCTTCTCTATTCTATGGCTCTCTAGAGAGATAAGAGAAAAAAAAAGCTAATAAAAAGCAATTCCACAAAGAAAAAAAAATTGGAAAAAAAAAGAAGAACAGTATGAATGGTAAACAATGTTGGGTTAGTGATTGAAATTAAAAAAAAAGGGGGACAAAAAGGCTGCGGACAGACAAGGCGAACTCTCTTTTCCTTTGGGGGATTCTTCCATGGTATAAAATTCCTTTGATTCTGTTTCTTTGAGATTTGTCTTTGTCTTGCGATTACCGTTTTTCGTTACTCGAGAGGAATCCTGGGTTTTGGTTTTCTCTGGATCTCCTGTAACCCATGGTGTTTCCATGTCCGAAAGCTCAGATTTAGAGGGATTTCCTTATCTGGGTGTTCTGATTTTCGGGAAAAGTTTCTAAATTTTTTGTTTCCAATCTAAGAGGAAGGCGGGTCTTTACTGGTATTTCTGGAGGTAGGCGGTGTTTAAATGGGGGTTTAAGCCTTAAGGTGTATCGTGTATGGTAGAGTTAGGGTTTCTTAGGTGACGAAAATGGCTACTCAATCCAACTCTGGATTCCAAAGGGATGGGAGTTTGAGTTCTATGGTGAGCCGTCACGCCATTAATTTCCAATCCGGAGCCGTGAACAGCACGTCTGATATGATTCCGATGGGATCTTACTTTGATCCAAGCAGTGGCATCTATACGCAAAATTTTCCAGGGAATTCTGGTATGAACGTGATCAATGCCACTCCTTCTGGATTGCTTCAACCTGGGAATTCTTCAGCTTCTTCTCTACTTCTTGATTCGGTTCCCAGCCTCAAGATTGATGCTTCTTTGGCCAGCGAATGGTCTGCCGAGGAACAATACAGATTGGAGGAGGGCTTAGAAAAGTGAGTGTTGTCCTTTGGTGGTTCAACTTGTTGTCCTTATGCTGTTGAGATTGATTTGTATGGATTGGGAATCGATTTGGAGGGTGGACTTATCGAAGAACGTGTATGCAGGTATAGAGACAAGCCGAGTATTATGAAGTACGTAAAGATCGCTGCTTCATTACCAGACAAAACTGTTCGGGATGTTGCCTTGCGGTGTAGGTGGATGACAGTAAGCTCTTCTTACCTTTCTTCAGTGCTTGCAGTTTGCTTGACAGTTTTTGTAAATTGCAGATGACTTTGTATGCATATAACCTGCACTCTTGCCTTGGATTTTGACTATATTCTGTGATCGAAGAACATGATGGGCTCACTTATAACCTCTGAGAAATTGCTTAGGTGGATCTTGATGCTACATAGACGGAGTGAAATACTGTATCTTGGATTTGTTTTGGCTGGATTTTGGTTTTCATACTCAATCATATTGATTAAAATTGAATTTCTTGGGTTTTATGTATGTGTATAAAAGCACAGTGTTCGTTGATTAAAACTGAATTTCTCGAGTTTTACCTTGGAGTTTTGAGCTGAGTGTTCTGTAATCTGCAGGATCTAGACTGATATTTTAGCCTTTTTCGTTATGCCCATTAAATCATTAAATTCATTCTGTGCAGAGAAAGAGAAGAAAAGCCGAAGAGCTTAACGGTGGAAGGAAGATTAGCTCTAGCAAGGTATGCTGGATTTTTTGCCTGAATGTCCAGATCATTGCAATTACACAGTCCATCTCTTAGACACTGTTCTTCAATAGCAATTAAAGAGCTACTTTTATGCTCTGTCTCACCATCGGGGATCAAGTCATATGAAAGATGCTGCTATAGACCAGAATGATATTTGGCATGTCTTGATGAATCAAATTTTGCTTCTGAGACTTGCTTTTCAAAATTTCAATATGCTAAAAGATTATGTTTCTTCAGGACAAGCAAGTGGATTTGTCTCCAAATGTGAACCTACCTTCAGTTCTGCCTCATAATATGGCTTCTTACCCTTTCTTAATGCCCCGTGCAAGTTCCAATGAACATAACATGTGCAAAGGTTAGTATCCATCTTTAACCAAGAGATTCCCATCTTAACCTCTCCACTCTGGTCCTTGTCTTTTGTTTCGGCTCTTGTGAAATGGTCTTAAAGTTTCTCCGATATTTTTATAATGGTTCAAGTACCACGGAGGCTGATAACTTAATCTCAAAAGGAATTTATTAGATTCCAACTTTGAAGACTACATCTAGAAGACGGTCATTGTTTAAATGCCTCTTGTTGTTTAATGACATCGTAGTTACGATGTCTCTAAGCTCTGGATCAGATGAGAGTATGATTGTACTAAAGATGTTCTTTTGTCTGGACTAAAACTCATTTTGCTTTCTTGTTATGTCTCAGATTTCAGCGGCAATGCTATACATCTCTTAGAGCAGAACGTACGAGCTTTTAGTCAAATTAGAGCTAACCTCTCCTTATATAAAGTAAGTTTTTCCGGTTATCAGATTATGGGTATGGAAAAGCTTTGACACTATGTGTCACCAACATATACTAATACACTAACTTTTGTTGAAACAGTTACAGGATAACCTCGATCTGCTTTGCCGGACAAGGAACAACCTTATCACTATCATCAATGAGTATGCAGATGCTTTACTGTCTTTCATTGTTTTCAAAGCTAATCTTCTAACCGTTATCTTGATTTTTTGGCAGTATGAGTAATATGCATGGCATAATGAGCCAGATGCCACCATTGCCAGTCTCAATTAACGAGGATCTTGCGAGTAGTGTATTGACTAATATTACAACTCTGGTAAGTTTATATGCTAGCTCATTTTGCATCGTAAGTCCATTTATTAATGGAGAGTGTGTAAATTTCTGTCTTCACATTGTTTTTGCTCCTAAATGGGAGTCCGAATCCAAGATCTCGGGTATTCTGTAGCTCACCCATTCACCATAAAACCATGCTTGTATCTAGCTGATTTTGTAACTTCTTCTCCCGATTTTGATGCATACGCACGCTATCATTGCTGATAACGATGGTTTCTGGTTCTTGTGTTCAGCAGACGATGCCATTCAACACCATGCCGAGTGGCATCCATATGAAGCAGGAGCCTCTGGGCTGACTGGGAAGTTCTCAATGGTTCAAAGACAGCATTTAACGCATCTGGTTTGTTCATGTCTTGAGAAATTTCCCCTTACCTGTAAATGTCGAAGAAACCAGAAGGCAATGTAGAAGGGGCAGCTCATCTTTTTCATCCACCACCTTCAACCACTGCAAAAGTTTGTAGAAAATCTGATTCTTTTTCTGTAACACCAAAAGGGTATCCATCTCGAGCCTCGAGACAGTTGAATCCTTCATCAGGACATAATAAAGAAGAAGTTGAGTTTGCGAGTTCCGATCGTCTCTCGGCTCTAGAGGAACGGAACGAAACCCGTGTTTCCGGGCACAAGGTGAGAGAACTTGTGATGTGTATAGATGATTGATTCTATGGGACAAAAAAACAGGAGCATGTCTGAAAATCGGATCTGTGATCAATGTTTTGCCTCAATAACAGCTTTCATCTTCTGTGTGTTCTTGTTTCATATATCCATCCACTCGTGCTTTCTTTTGTTTCCATCTCTGTTTTTGCCTTTTTGGTATAATTCTGGCCGTTGTACCGTCTTGGGTTTGACATCTTTTCTTCATAAACGCTTTTCATCTTTGCTTACAGTGAATCTGAAAAATTGGAAAAGATATTTTCGGCTGTGGCAAATAAATTCAGTGTGTATTTTGTTATTTCTATAAAAAAAAAAATCAGACATGGAGCGTTATTTATTGAGCCAACGTTTGGGTTGAAGGATGATAATTTAGATATACGTTTGGGCTAGGCTTTTAGATAAAATAGGCCCAATTACTTGGCCCATTTATAAAAATCCTTCGAAATAAATAAATGTATGGGTTTTTTCAAAAAATTTAGACAGGTGCATAAAGTTCACCAGTTCCATCTCTCTCTCTCCCTCTTTCTCTCTCGTCATTTCTTTCCGGTTCTTGCCCCTTTCTTGCATTCACCGGAGGCCGGAATTTTCTGTCGCTGGTAAGTATTGTTTCGTTCTTAAAACTTCAAACCACCGATAAATTTTAGATTTCAAGCCCTTAGGGTTTTCTCCTCGTTCTTAAACGCATTCGATTTTGAATTTTGAATTTCAAATTTCAAATTTTAAATCTCCTTCGTTCCCAATCTTCTATTTTTTACTTCTGCTGCAGCGGTTGTTGTTCCATTGAGATCGTGCGAGTGTTCCGTGTGTCGAGGCACCAGAGCTGATAAAACTGCCAGAAGGTATAAAGTAAACATTGAAATCTAAATCTTCTTGGTTCAGAGTATCACGTCCAATTATTTTGCGTGTAATAATAGTCCTAAGATGCTACTCATTCGTCGAATGAAATGATGTCTTACGTAACAAGTTGTCTTACACCTGATAGGAAAAGATAGTGGGAGTGCTCACATCGAAATCGAGGTCTCCAGATCTACCATGTTGATGCAACGAAGGCTAGGATGTAAAATCTCTACTTCTCATTCGCTTTTGTTTCTCTTCATAAAATTATTACTTGTTAAATTGATAGGATCAGACCAATCTTATGATTTAAATAGTTTACTATCTTTTTCCCAGGGGCAGACACTGTTTTTCTGAAGAAACAGATCTAAACTGACGATTCTTGTTGGGCATATCTTCAAGTTTGTTTTGCGATAAATCTCAGGTAAATAGCCATTTGATGCGCTCATGCGTTTCTTTCTTTTATTAATTATTTAATATATGTCTGATGTATGGAAGTTGTCAATTACCGGTCATTCCATTGCAATCACACATAATTGTTCCAAGAAAATTTGCTCGACTTCTCATGTCGTAAGAAATGAATAATTAAATAACTGTAATTGTATATTCGGATAGTGGGCCAATGGTGTAGATTTCAATACTCGAATTTCGGATGTCAAACTGAATAGGGGTTTCTTGGGAGTCCTTTTAATGTATTCCATTTTGGGTTTTGTTTCAGCAATGTTCTTGGTGTCTACATCAGATTCTAACTCAGACCCCCAAACGGCGAACATGTCAAGAACGGCGTTTTATTCATGGACACGCCGAAGGAGGTAAGTAGAACCTCATCATTATCATTCACATTTGCATCATCATCGTCATCTTTAGCATCTGCATTATTAACATTGCATTTGCATTATCATCATATCTTCACTGGCATCTGCATCATCATCGTGGCTTTTGCATTATCATCATCATTAGCATTTGCATCATTAACATTGACATTTGTTACATCGTCATCATTAGCATTTGCATAATCACGTCACACTATATCAGAATTATCACCATACAAATAACAACACCTCATCTCATATATCGAAATCATCATCCACCATATGTAACAACACATCAAATCATATCAAAATCATCACAAAACGCATGAGAACACATAATCTCATATATCAAAATCATCTCCACAACTACACATCAAATCATATCAAAATCATCACAAAATACGTGACAACATATCACCTCACAAATCAAAATCATCACCATATGCATAACAACACATCAAATCATATCAAAATCATAACAAAACCCGTTACAACACATCTTCTCATTTATCAAAATCACCACCATATGCGTAACAACACATCAGATCATATCAAAATAATCATCGTATGTGTAACAACACATCATCTCATATATCAAAATGTTCACCATAACGTAACAGCACATCAAATCATATCAAAATCATCACAAAATGTGCAACAACACATCATCTCATTAATCATCACCATGTGTGACAACGCATCACATCATATCAAAATCATCGTCGTATGCATAACATCATCGCATCATCATTTGCATATCCATCATAGCATAGTTGCATATGCATCATAATATCATAGCATCATATTTGCATATGCATCATCATCATGACATCAAAGGACAAGATATAACATCATTTTCATGTGTAACATAATAATTTATCCACCATTCTTCCTCTCGCTGCAACGTCTCAAACGACGAGAGACCATGTCAAAAGAGCCTTTGGGAGCGTTGACACCATGGCATGCCTATATCCTTTGGTGTTTTCTTGATATTTTGCATACTGATGTCTAGTTGATTATGTGGTATATATCTTGATTTTTGTGTGACGGAGATAAAACTTAGGAAATGGGTGGATAATTTGTTTTTGTTGTTGGAGTGGCTTCGGTTCGGTTTTCTTCATCAGATCATACTTGTCTACTCAGGTCTGTCATGATTGTTCCTTATTCTCCCATTTCCATTAGCTTCGCTAGTTCTTATTTTTAGTACTTTTGTGAAAGCAGTTTATTATTGTGCAATCACATTGTTTTTGAATTATAATAATATTATGACAATGTTATTTGTGTGACTTTTCCTTCAATGTTTTCTACAGCCGAGTAGACAGCCCATCACATGAAGTAGAGATTCTACGTAAGAACAAGGTGAAGCTCCCTGATTAAGGATATTAGGTTATCAGGTTAGTTCTATTACCAACCACTTTTACATGATTGGTTTTTCATTAGTTTTGATGTCTAATGATCAACTCTGTACAGGAGATATAAGATGGTTTGAGTGTCCCAACAAAATCAGGGTCATAGTCGAGGGACCGTTGGAGAGCTGATAGAACTGCTGACCTCCTAGACAATGGCAATAAGTGAGCACTTAAATCTAAATCTTCTTTGTTAAAAGTACCTCGTTTGTTTTAGTTTGCGAGTAATAATGGTCCTAAGATGTTGCTCATACGTGAAATGAATTGAAATATTATATAACCAATTGTCTTTCATGGTTTCACCTGATAGGAAAAGATATTGGAAGGGCTCACGTCAAAATTGAGATACCTAGATCTTCCATGTCAATGGACCAATTCTTGAATGTAAAATCTCTGTTTCTCATTCATTTTTGTTTCTCTTCATAAAATTATTACTTGTTAAATTGATATTGCCATACCAATCTTATTATCCCAACAGTATACTCTCTCCCCGAAAGTGCAGACATTGTTTTCTTGAAGAAGCAAGCTCTAACCTGATGATTCTGGTTGGTCATATCTTCAAGTTTGTTTGGCGAGAAATCTCAGGTAGACAGTCATTTGATGTGCTCATATATTTCTTTCTTTTATTAATTATTGAATATATGTCTGATGTATGGAAGATGTCATTTACCGGTCTTCTATTTCATCTGTGATTTTAGCACGCAAAGTGAACAATCAGTGATCCAAAGATTAATTCGGCTGAAGAGAGGTTACTTATCATCTTTCAGGTGATGATTAATCTGATTCATAACGGCATTTGTTGTTTCTTTATATGTTCTTTAACTTAATTTTCTGATTCTTTTGTTCTCTCAGGTGATGAAAATTCAATTGAAGATTGTTATACAATTTTTCAACTCATCTGGGCTTACAACCCAAATAGAAAGGTACATACAATGTTACTCTACTTTGGCGGTATATACATATTTTCATGCGGCCGAACCCAAATAAACTTGGGATTAAGGTGATGTTGTTGTAAACATTTTATATGTGCCTTTCTTCTTCAGTGAGCGTCTCCATGGAAGACAAAATATAAAACTTTTGCACTGGTTTGGTGTTTTTATGCATTGGTAAGGCAACAAATGCATAATATTAACTTCTTGTTTGTTGTGTTTCCTCTTAGAAAATTATCACTTGTCAAGCTAAATGTTGTTGGTTTAATCTTATGATTGTAACAGTTTACTCGAATATCATGGAATAAGGCTGTTTTTTTTTTCTGTTCTTTCTCTTTGGTTGTTAGGATTGTAGAAAGGATTGCAGAAGACATGTGTCCTCAAGTATGATTGTAGGAGAAATCTCATGCGAACGTCAGCGTACTGGTTAGAAATGTGATCTATTCATATATTTTATTATTCGTTTTAGCATATATGTATCTCCCTGCAAATACAAATTTTATGTTCGGAGGTATGCTTCTCATAGAATGTTAAACAGGCGATGACGTATGTGGTCAGTCAAGGGCTAATAGCTTAAACAAATGGTTTGTTGAAGCTCATGGTTTTGATGAACTTAATGGAATATCTGGCAATTTACACACACAAAAAGGGGTACTTATCCATTCTTCTTTTAGGTATGGCTTGCTGGATTTGTAATGTCATTTTATTTGTGATTTGTTTTATGTCTACTAACTTGTTTGATTCTCTCAGGTTTGACAAAATGGAATAGAAGATTGTACAGTGGTTAAAAAAGGCTTAGTTATCAACCCAAAGAAAGGTATACAATGTTATACACAAGTGGATACATGTCTAATTTAAGCGTATTATTTGCACTAGATTGTGTTGCATTGTCCTCATTAGCCGTTTTTCTCTTTTCTTATTTATTTCTTCCTAAACGTTGCCTCCATGGAAGGAACAAGTCAACCTCTAAACCGATGACTAGTTTTTATACTTTGTTCGACACATTTCTATAGTTGTTAATAGTTTATACATTTTGATCTTTTTTAGACAGCCCATCACATGAAGTAGAGGTTCAACGTAAGAACGAGGTTGAGCTGCCCGACTAAGGAAATTAGGTTATCAGGTTAGTTCCGTTACCAACCACTTTTACATGATCAGTTTTTCACCAGTTTTGTAGTCTAACGATCAACACTGTACGGGATATGTAAGATGGTTTGAGCGTCCCATCAAAATCAGGGTCATAGTCGACATCCATTGGAGAGCTGATAGAACTGTTGACCTCAAAGACAATGGCAATAAGGTATCAAGTGAACATTTAAATCTAAATCTTCTTTGTTAAGAGTATCCCGTTTGTTTTAGTTTGTGAGTAATAATGGTCCTAAGATGTTGCTCAAACGTGAAATGAATTGATGTCTTGCACCTAGTAGGAAAAGATCTTGGAAGAGCTCACATCAAAATTGAGATCCCTAGATCTTCCATGTCAATGCACCAGTTCTTGAATGTAAAATCTCCGCTTTTCATTCATTTTTGTTTCTCTTCATAAAATTATTACTTGTTAAATTGATTGTCAGACCAATCTTATGATCTCAACAGTATACTCTTTCCCCTCTAGTGCAGACATTGTTTTCTTGAAGAAACAATCTCTAAACTGATGATTCTGGTTGATCATATCTTCAAGTTTGTTTGGCGAGAAATCTCAGGTAGACAACCATTTGATGCGCTCATACGTTTCTTCCTTTTATTAATTATTGAATATATGTTTGATGTATGGAAGATGTCTTTTACAGGTCTTCTATTTCATCTGTGATTTTAGCATGCAAGGTGAACAAACAGTGATAAAGATTAATTCAGCTGAAGAGAGTTTACTTATCATCTTTCAGGTGTTGTTTAAACTGATTCATAGTGGCATTTATTGTTTCTTTATATTTTCTTTAACTTAATTTTCTGATTCTTTCATTTTTTGATGTATGGAAGATGTCTTTTACAGGTCTTCTATTTCATCTGTGATTTTAGCATGCAAGGTGAACAAACAGTGATAAAGATTAATTCAGCTGAAGAGAGTTTACTTATCATCTTTCAGGTGTTGTTTAAACTGATTCATAGTGGCATTTATTGTTTCTTTATATTTTCTTTAACTTAATTTTCTGATTCTTTCATTTTCTCAGGTGATGAAAATTGAATTGAAGATTGTTATACAGTTCTCCAACTCATCTGGGCTTACAACCCAAATAGAAAGGTATATACAATGTTATTGAAAGGTCTTTTATTTTTCCTTTTAGAAATAGAAGGCTTTTGATAATCCATCTAATTTGGCGGATTATACATATTTTCATGCGGCCGACCCTAAATATACTTGGTATTAAGGCTATGTTGTTGTTGTTGTAAACACTTTATATGTGCCTTTCTTCTTCAGTGAGCCTTTCCATGGAATACAAGAGGCAAAACTTTGGCACTACTTTGGGGTTTTTATGCATTGGTAAGGTAACAAATGCATAATATTTACCTCTTGTTTGTTGTGTTTCCTCTTAGAACATGATCACTTGTCAAGCTTAATATTGTTAGTTTAATCTAATGATTGTAACAGCTTACTCGTATATCGTGGAATAATGCTGTTTTTTTATCTGTTCTTTCTCTTTTGCTCTTAGGATTGCAGAAGACATGTGTCCTCAAGTATGATTTGAGGAGAAATCTCAGGCGTACTGGTAAGAAATGTGATCTATTCATATATTTTTTCCATTCGTTTTAGGATATTTGCATCTCCCTGTAAATACAAATTTTCTGTTTTAGAGGTATGTTTCTCATAGAATGTTAAACAGGTGATGAGGTACGTGGTCTATCAAGGAACAAGAGCTTAAACAAATGGTTTTATCGAAGTTCATGGTTTTGATGAACTTAATGGCATATCTGGCAATTTACTCACACAAAAAGGGGTACTTATCTATTATTTTTTTGTGTATGGCTTGCTGGATTTGTAAGTCATTTCATTTGTGATTTGTTTTATGTCTACTGACTTGTCTGATTCTCTCAGGTTTGACAAAATGGAATAGAAGATTGTACAATTGCTCAAAAAGGTTTATTTATCAACCTAAAGAAAGGTATAAACACTGTTACACACAAGTGGATATATGTCTAACTTGAGCGTATTGTTTGCACCAGATTGTGTTGCATTGTTCCCAGTAGCTGTTTTTCTTTTCTTGTTTATTTTTTCACTTTTCTCGGGATGAGTACATAAATAGTTTAGGTCAATGGTTTTACGTTTTCTTTCTTCCTAAATCTGCATGCATGGAGTGAACAAGCTCCAAACCGATGACTCTGATTTTTATACTTTGTTCGACACATTTCTATAGTTGTTAATAGTTTATACATTTTTATCTTTTTTAGACCCCCCATCACGTGAAGTAGAGATTCAACGTAAGAACAAAGTGGAGCTGAATGAGAAAGGAAGTTAGGTTATCAGGTTAGTTCCGTTACAAGCCACTTTTACATGATCGGTTTTTCATCAATTTTGTAGTCTAACGAACGACCAACTCCATACAGGAGATATAAGATGACCTGAGTGTTCTAACAGAATCGGGGTCATAGTCGAGAGAACATTGGAGAGCTGATAGAACTGCTTACCTCAAAAACAACGACAATAAGGTATCAACAAGTGAACACTTAAATCTAAATCTTCTTTGTTAAGAGTATCCCGTTTGTTTTAGTTTGTGAGTAATAATGGCCCTAAGATGTTACTCATACGTGAATTGAATTGATGTCTTATATAACCAATTGTCTTTCACGGTTTCACCTGATAGGAAAAGATATTGGAAGGGCTCACATCAAAATTGAGATATGTGGATCTACCATGTCAATGCATTGAAAGCCAGTATGCATAATCTTCGCTTCTCATTCATTTTTTTCCTCGTAAAATTATTACTTGTTAAATTGATGTTGTTATGGTTTTAAGTTGGAGCACATTGGCGTACTAGATTGTCTTGTGATATGCCCATACATTGCTCGGACTCCTTAGGCTACAACCCAAGAAAGGTATAAATCGTGAGCATATTGTTTGCACTAGAATTTTAGGTACTTTTCATATCTTGAATGGAATGCATAAACAGTCTAGAGGTTAATGATTTTGCATATTTTCTTCCTCAGTGAGCCTCCGAGGTAGAACCACGCGCCAAACTGATAATTCGGGTCGGCCATGCCTTCATGTTTTGATTAGCGGAGCTAATATCAGGTAAATAGCCATTTGATGCGCTTATACATTTCTTGTTTTTTGCTTTATTTCATTATCGTTCTATCCTCTGTTTCGTCGGTCATTTTAGTAAGAAAGATGATCATGCAATGATTGAGTATCTCTTTCAGGTATGACGAAAACTGTACAGAAGATCGTTTTACAATTCTGCAAAACTCGTTCGGGCTTACGACCCCAAGAGAAAGGTACATACGAGTGTTTTGTTGGAGCATTGTATGTTACTCTGTTTTAGGGGTTAGTACATATTTTAAAGGGTTATTGACTTTGTTTATGACTTTTTTCTTCAGTGAAGCCTCTACATGGAAAGGGTTAAGCTTCGATAACTGATGACTTCTGGTTTGTAATTTCCTTCTCTCTCTTCAATGATTTTTTATTTCAAGAAACAAATTTGTAATTGTATAGTGGACCAATGGTATAGGTTTCAGTTCAAACTCGGTAGGGATTTCGTGGGAGTCCCTCCTCCCTTTTAACGTATTGGATTTTGGGTTTTGTTTCAGGCGATGTTCGTGGTGTCTACGTCAGATTCTACCTCAGACCACAAAATGACGAACGGATGAAGAATGGTGTTTACATCATGGACACGCCGGAGGAGGTAAGTAAACCTCATCCTCCTCATCATTCACATTTGCATCATCATCTGCATCTGCATCATCCTCATCTGCATCTGCATCTGCACCATCCTCATCATCATCATCATCATCATCATCATCATTTGCATTTGCATTTGCATCATCATTAGCATTTGCATTTGCATCGCATCACACCATCATAAAACATCTACACCGTCCATCATCAGCACCTTGAACCCATCGTATCACTTCGCATCACCATCGTCGGCATCTCCATCATGAGCAATAACATTACCATCATCATCATCGTCAAAATCATCAAAATCATATCTTCATCGTCGACAACAACACCGTATCATTACCATAAGCATCGGCTACATCGCATCATATTTTCATAAAACACCATCACATCATATCAGCAACACCATCGCATCATATCAGCAGCACCATCGCTTCGAACCACCATCACTAGCATCGTCGCATGCATCAGTAGCATCAACATCACCTCGTATCAAAATCATCACCATACGCGTAACAACACATCATCTCGTACAAATCATCATCATCATATGCGTAACAACACGGAATTCGTCAACTCCACCAAAAAAACACATCACCTCGTACCAAAATCATCACCATTCAAATTAAATGAATATCGTATATTTTGTTTTTGTGTTGTGTCCAGTTTGTCTCTCCTTGTTTCTTAATCTTTTTATTATGGTTTTAAACTCTGTTTATAGCATAAATATTCATTTGAAAAACAATATTATGGGGACAGTTAGTGAGACTTAAACTTGAGATTCGTTTATGTCGATTTCTTATCTATATTTGTACGAACTCTATTATTATTAATAAAATTTAATTTTTTTTTAAAATATTGGTTAATTTATATATTCTTTACATTCCATTCATGCGTACATTTATAAAAAATTTACACCTATTCAATTTTTTATTTTAGTTCCAATTTGTATATTAATAACAAAAAATCACACAAGCATTGTAGCCATGGAAAAGTAAGTACATGCTTAAAGAATATTCCAAAGTCAAACCGCTACGGGTGATGCATGGGCGGTCACCACCAGTTACTTTAACGTTGGCGTGTGGCAGTTACGCACCCGAGGGAAGCGTGGAGGCTCGTTCGCCCCTCCTCATGAAGAAAGAGCGACGCAGACTGCGAATCCGGAACTTGGTGGAGGCGCTTCTACGCCAATTTCGCTCGTCCTCTCTCTCGATCTCGATCTCGATCTCGATCGTCGCGCCTTTGCTTTCGCCGTTTTGGAATCCATAATTCTCTGTTTTCTTCCGCGATTTTTCGACGTGAAGTCTCAGTTTCTGTCTTCGTATTCGTCGGGTAGGCTTTGAATTTTTTTTCTGGTCCGATTCTGTGCCTGTAAATGGTAATCTTGATCGTGTTTGCCACCTGTTTCGTTTCCGAGAAACTAGAATGAATCATGAGGGCTGATTTTTTTGGGATTTTGGACTGTGGGCTGGTGAAATTTCAAATGTCTTTTAGCTGAGAGAGTAGAATATTGGGTATTGATAATCAGTTGAATTGTTTAATCGCTTGATAATGGAATATGTCAGCATATATATATATATATATATGTATCTATATCTGTGTGTTCTAAATTTTTTAAGCTATCTCTGACATAGGAGTTGAAAATTTCGTAAAGATTCATTTCTCCTGTAGCGTTGCTTAGCTTTTTCCCCGCTGAGAAAACGATTGTGGATCTGAGATGTGTACCGAAAGGGGGTTTGCTCCATGTGGATTAGATTCTTGGCGTGATGATGGTTTCTTCCTGTTTCTTTATTACCCGTTCCGCTGTCTCTTCACGTGATTCGTTCGGTAAAGCACGTTGCTTTTCGGTTGTTTTTCAAACATGTTGGCACGTCTTCCATCTTCTACTTTCATGTGAATATCCTTCATTTGTAATTTGATCAGATGCAGCTTGGTCTCTCTGGTTGGTTCTTCGTCTGTACATCGACTTTCGATCTCATTTGAGCAGGTGGATTGGTCTTTCTTAAGACATTGTAGAATCCTTGTTTTGGTCATGAAACAGTCGTGGTGGTGAGGTTGGATCTCTGTGGAATTATGTTACTTGGAATCTAGTCGTCCTGTGCTATGTAGGTTGGTGTTCTGGAGGGCGATAAGAGTTCTCCGATTTCGGGTTTCTGTGAGCTTTGAAATTACGTATATGTTGCTTTGAGTAGTTGAGTTGGTTTGCTTTCCAATTCTTAATTCTAGAATTATTGGGTTGTTCTTTGTTTCTTCTCCTTGGCTTTGGCTTTGGCTTTAATCTCTCAATGGAGCTCCTAGGTTTGATCTCAGCCGATGAAGAAACTAGTTGTATTGTACTGTTGGGCGGCTACCGCGATGATTTGTTTTCCAGTTTGTTGCTATATTTATCCAGCATTTTCGGTTTTGCTTACTTTTTAGTTCTGATTGGAATTTTGCCCGCTTTCTTTGTTTGCTTTTTCCACTATGAATTTACTTCCAGTGAGTTCTGCCCTGTGAATCTTTTGGTATATGCATAAACTATAACATGTTTCAGTCTTTTACGGAAACTTCGTTCATTTCGGAACCTTTGCCCAGGAAATGTGAAAGTATTGTGTTTTTTCTTTGACATCTGGTCATCGAAATCTTGAAATGACCGTTACGATTTCTTGTTCGAGACTTGTGTGTCTGAGACACATCAAATGATTTGTTATTCCTAAACCAAGCGGCGATTTGCATGTCGTATTATTGTATCCTCAAACATGGATATCTACTGTTTTTTCATGACCTTATTTTGTCTGTTGTCTTCAGCGCCAACTTGTTTTTATTTGTTCCCTAATCACACACAGTACATGTGCAGGTTTGTTCTAAAGAAAATGGCCAAAGTTAGAGGAACAAGGCGCAGGATTGCTTCTAGGCACATCAGATTGAGACCCTACAAATTCCCATCCGCTAACCGAGTTGTAGGAAAGAGCAGATTTGCGGAAGAATGTCCCAAGTTGCTTGAGAAAAGGGACTGGGAAGACGTAATATGCTCTGTTTGTATGGAATGCCCCCACAATGCTGTTCTTCTTCTTTGTTCATCTCACGACAAGGGTTGCCGTCCTTATATGTGTGGTACAAGCTTCAGATATTCTAATTGCCTTGACGAGTACAAGAAGGCGTCTGCTAAGCTTATGCCACCCAGTCGGGAGCTGCCAACCAGTAACACCGAGTTCCCGAACCTCACCTGCCCACTCTGCAGGGGCCAAGTGAAAGGGTGGACGATTGTGCAGCCTGCACGGGACTATTTGAATCTGAAAACGAGGAGCTGTATGCAGGAAAACTGCTCTTTCATGGGAACTTTCAAGGAGCTGAGGGAGCACATGAAAATGGTGCATCCGTCTGCAAGGCCACGTGAAGTGGACCCCTCGGTGGAGCAGAAATGGAGAAGGCTTGAGCTTGAGCGTGATCGGGATGATGTGATCAGCACAATCAGAACAACGATGCCAGGTGCGATGGTTCTCGGGGATTACGTGATAGAGAGAAACACCTACAGGTCTGATTCAGACGAGGGTGATGATGACAATGACAATGACGATGACGATGGGCAGAGAAATGAAGGCGGGATCAGTGCAGGGTTAGGTAGAAATCTCGTGAACGTTTTCCTTCTGTTGCATGCGTTTGGACCATCAGGGAACCAGACAAGGAGCTCAGACTTTGCCGCCATTGATCTCACTTCAGACACAACCCGTGACTTAGCATCAGATGCAAATGGTAACTCTGATTCCTCAGGACAAGAAGATGGCGGATTTAGTAACTATGACTACAGTCAAAGCAATGAGGGCATGTCATTGGCCAGCCGCCTCAGGCGACGGGGACGGATTTTGATGGGACGGTCAAGTAGGAGACGTAGAAATAGAGAAAGCTAACCAAAACCCAAATCCTCGATGACAAAAAAAAATTGAAAATAATATCCATTAGGGGGATCCAGGTATGTTGCATCATTTGTATTTTTATGTAACTTTGTGTAATCATCATTTGTTTTTACAATCATATCCTCTGAATAAGCAGAGAGGGGTCCATGTAAATTATGGTTTGTGGTCCATTGGCTCTCGTTTGTTTCCAGGTGATTTGCTCTTCAGTCGCCTGTTTTGTCTGTTGTGAATTGAATTTGGTCTGTAAATTTCATCTCTTCCATTTGGTATGGAAAGAACGTCCCCCCTTTTGTTCTGTAATTTTTCTGAATTCTAATTCTTGTTAATTTTGTTTGGCTCTGGGAACTTTAATACTATGAATCATAGATATGGCATATAAATTTTGAGTTGAAAAGGGAAAATCTTGTAAAAGTAAATAAAGTTTTCAACAATTTTTTCACACAAAAATTTAAATTTTATTCCATATAAATCTTAATAAAACGTTTATATAAATTTTCAAAATATCATCGAAATTTTACAAAAATAATTATACTTCAAAATAAATCCAATTTTTAATAAAAAAAACTTTAAAATATACGCTCAGCCCTTAACTTACTGATCGCCAATATTTTAAAAATAGATAAATTTTAAATAATTAATGTGTTTATATATATAATATATGATGTAAAAACAATTCATGGAGTTAGACGACTTAATATATTCATTTTTTTCTGGAAAGATTATATTATATACATGGGGAAAGGCCGAAGTGGGCTCTGAAAGAGGCCAGGCTTTTAGAAGGATGAATAAATGGGCCGTGTACGGATATCGGGCATGAAATGTGAGCCGGGTTTGGATACGGGTCTAATTATCGAATTTAAGGCTAAAACGGCGTCCAGTGAAATTGGAGGTTTGGAACTAAAAGGATACGAGGGTTTTTGAAGCAGCAGTTGCAGAAGAAGGCGATTCTCTTTAGTTTAAGATTTCGCAGCCGACATGCCCAAATCGAAGAGAGACAGAGCAGGTCTTTCCTTCAATCTACTTCCATGTGTTCTGTCTTGATACTATTGTCTCAAACCCTACGTCTCTACTTTTTCTTCTTCTGCTTTTGATGCGATGCGGCGCGCTAGGGTTTAGGGTTTTACAATTTACACAGACCGTTTGGAGAATCACGTCATAGGGTAGCGATTAACTTTCTTTTTTTCCCTTTCGAAATGTACTCGAATGGTTAAAGCTTGAATCCTTGCGCAGTTACTTTGTCGAAGACGAAGAAAAAAGGAAGGGGGCACAAGGAGTCTATAGTGAATGGAATCAGGGATGCTGTTGAAAAGTTCGATTCCGTCTATGTTTTCTCATTCGATAACATGAGGAACTCTAAGTTCAAGGAGTTCAGGGATCAGCTTCAGCCCAACGGAAGGTCGGTTTGTGTATTCACATCTTACCCTTTAGCAGCTGTTGTTCCATTGTCAATTCGAAGAAATTTATTTAATCAGGAAGAGATTGTTGTTGCATGTATGCCTGTGCTGATACGATACTGAGAAAATAGAACAGACGCATGTTTTTCTTCATAATCTCACACGGAATAATGATGACAGTAGCAGTTTGATAAATGCTCTACAATACCCGATTGAGCTTCGAGGTGTTTGCAATTTGTTTGGTGTAATGTGGTTCAGCTCTTGTTTCTGCCAGGTTCTTTCTCGGATCGAACAAAGTCATGCAGGTTGCTTTAGGTCGCTCGGCCGCTGATGAGATCCGACAAGGCATTTCAAAAGCTTCCAAGGTTTCTTTGTTTTTATCACAGTTACTGTCACTACCTTTCTTCCGTTACTTACTTCTAGAATGTTGCTTCAGCTGCTTCGTGGGGATACCGGTCTTTTCCTGACAAACATTCCAAGAGAGGAGGTCGAAAGGTATAATCTCAAATACCCTTATTTTTTCTTAATTACACGAGGAGGACAGCCAGGAGTTTGAGTTATATATCCAGGTCTTTGAACTTACTTTCGCACCATATGATTTCTATTCGTGTTGTGTGTACTGACTCGGCTTTGTTCTTGGAATGGTTGATTAGAAAGTTTACCTTCTTCCTTTCGAATTGAACTACACAGACTGTAAACTTTGATGGGGATTTTTTGCTTGTTCAATAATGTTGATTATAAAATACCTCCTGAGCACGTAGTATTTTGGGGATTTTTAGTTTTGATTCAATGGCTTTTTTACCATTGTTTTCAGATTATTTAACACTTATGAGGGTTACGACTTTGCAAGGACCGGAAGCCCTGCAGTTGAAACGGTAACCTATTAACAGATAAAAATCTCGCGAGTTTTACCATAAAAGTTTTTTACGTACTCACTTGTTCCATCTTATGAATCTTAATAACCAGGTTGAACTTAAGGAAGGTCCTCTGGAACAGTTCACACATGAGATGGAGCCATTCTTACGCAAGCAGGGGATGCCTGTCCGACTAAACAAAGGTTCATTCTCTCATGATCCATTATCTTGTGCATGTCAAGAGAACCCTTGGCCTAAACATCTTTCTGATTTAATGTGTGCAGGTTCCGTGGAGCTGCTCTCCGATTTTGTTGTCTGTGAAGAAGAGAAACCATTGTCGCCAGAATCTGCTCGCATTTTGGTTCGGCTCTATCTTCAAAACCCTGTTTTTTAATTTATCATTTCGGAAAGAGACATTGGTTAAGAAGCTTGTTGATTTTTGCAGCGTTTGTTGGGTATCAAGATGGCAACTTTCAAACTGAACTTAGTCTGCAGATGGACCCCTAATGACTTCGAGCTCTACCGGGAAGAATCCGATCTCCTAGAGGTTTGAATCTTCTATAATCCAAGGAGATATATGTTTAACGACTTCGGTCTCGACAGAGCTATAGTTTCCAAGATTGCTTTTCTTTAGTTTGCCTCTCTGAATTTTGCTGCGAAAATGACCCATTGGCTTAAAATATATCGAAAACTTGTTCTTGGTTTGTGTATCTGATTGTTTTCTCTGTGTATCTTTGGTTAGAACATGTCGTGCTTTTGCGCCTAATCCGGATTATCATGTTTTGAGATAACGAACATTTCTTTTGGTGACGAAGATGGTGAAAGGCAAATTAGGGAGGGGTCCCCCCTTCCTTTCTTCTTTTCTCTTTTTATGTCGGATTTTGTCTTGTCTTTATATTTAGGAAATTTCAAGAAAAATAAAAGTTTGTCTGAAAATATATTTGATTTTAAAAAAAAAGAATAAGAGAGGGGAGTAGGCTTGGGAGTGGAGAAATTTACAGGGATGCCATGGATTAGTGGCCACTGGTGTCCAAAAAAGCGGAAAGTGGTAAATTGAAGCAGATGGGCCTCCTCCAAACATATAATTATTTTATTATAATTAATAACATAATCAAAGGCTACTATTATCATTTTTTTCTGACAACATTTATGTTAATTCCTATTCCGACTCAATGATTTATAGCATAATTATATTATTCAGCATGTATATATATATATATGCAATTTGTAACGTGTTGAATAATATATACCTCAATTTCTTTGCATATTATATCTAGAAATTACGATGTCGAATTTAGTAGTTATATGATAGTATTATGATATTATTTTTAATATACCTCATTGACTGATCAAACCACTATTTCTTTAAAAGAAAAGTTTCTTCAAAAACAAAATTTAATATATGCCTTGAGATGCATTCTTTAAGTTTTTTTTTTAATCTAAGGCTACTTTGAAAGCACAAAGTGTTATAAAAATGTAAAAAAAAATAACATTAGTTTTATTAGAGCGAGGAAAAGGAAAGATAAAAACTACTTGGCTTTTGAAAAGTTGATCTACAATTTCCAAGCTTTGGTGGATGATGTGGGTACCCTAACTTTTAGAAGAAGAAAAACCAATATTATTCATATTAAAAGATATTTCAAATACAAAAATTATTTTTATTCATCAGCGTACCAAGTTTCAACCATATAACATCTATAATCACATCCAAGAGAGACTAAATGAGCATCCAATGTAACATACTACGGATTTCGATTCAGATCCAATTAGATTATTTTTTTATATTTTTTATTTTGTAAAAAATACATATCTATTCGATTTGTATAATTAGTATTTTCAAAATTTATTATGATCATTTCATATTCATTTTTTTATTACAAATTTATTGTTTTCGAAAAATATCGTTTTTTATTTTCTGTTATTTTATTTAATAAATTTTATCCAAATAATTTTTAAATTAAATTTCAAACTCAATATTAGATATTTTAATTAGTCCCAACCCCGAGCATTAATAGAACGTTGAATTTTGGATAGAAAATAATGATTTCGCAGAGAACATGTACGAATGAATGATCCAAGAAATCTGCCTAGTGGGTTTCCGCATTAATTAAAACCTTTGGTCTTTTCTTTGATATTTTTTCTTCTTGTGGACGATATAATACATTTTCGACGATTCAAAAACACTAAAATTCGGAAGTATGTCTTATTATTTTCCACTTTTTTTTATGTCCCATTTTGTTTTGTTCAAATTGATTTTTAAAATATTTTAAAAGTAATTAAAATATAAAAATCATTATATGTATAACCGTCGATTACAGTTGAGACTACAAATAACATACAATGTCAAAGAGACATCTTATTAGACTTAGACATATGTAAAATGTAATTTGTGATAAGGGTATAAACTACCAAATTTTGCTTATTAAAAAAACCATAGTAGTTTACTGATATATATATATATATATATATATGTCATTTGTAATTTAAAAATTTATATAAATATAATGGTTTAGAATCACCAAAATATAAGACGAATTAGAGATCACAAATTATAAAAATTACCATATACTTTACCCAAAAAAAATTTAAATGAAATAATAATATCAAATACTATCACCCATTTAGAAGAAAAAAAAGCTTCAATTTTTTTAAAAAAGTAACAAGAAAAAAAAAGAAATAATAAAAGAGAAAGAAATGCAGAGATGACAGGAGAGAAAGCTTTTAAGAAAAGTGAAGGGGCGAACCAAAGGGGAAGCTCGTGAGTTGGATCTGCGTTTATGAGAGGTTGACTGATGACTGACTACTTACCATTCCTAACTTTGGCACTGAAAAACATGGCGTTTTTTTTTTATTTGGAAAAAAAGAGAACGACACACATTTCTCCCTTCTGAAAATGACTGACCTCTCTCTTTCTCTCTCTACACAAATTAGCATGTTTACGTTATATATATATATATATATATATATATACATGTGCATGTACTATATGTATACATATATATGTTTGACATTGATGTTGGCTTTTCATCAATGGTTGGGTATCTTTGAATATGTTCCTCCTATTTTCTAGCATATGTATGATGGTCCCCAAAATATACATTTACTCCCCAAATAAATATCTTTTTTTTTGCAATAATAAATTTCATTATCCACTAGTGGTATTGCTACACAAGCTCTCTTTTGATCCGCACGAATTTAGAGAGTTTCAAAACTAAAAAAATAAAGATTAAAAATAAAAATATTGAAATAAATATCTAATGGGTTCGAACCGTCCATCTCAAACATTTCTAATGATATATTTAATATGTTATTATTGGTACCTTATATAAAAACAATGGAATATATTATGGTTACGTAGAGCAAGAGATGACGCATGTTATGAACGGGAACCGTGGTCATTGAATATTGTTGTAGTAGAAAATAAAATCCAAACGGGCCGAACCCTAAAAGAAAAAAGAAATTAAATCCAAATGCCGTTTTTGTATATATACCCCGATCTAATATAAATAGAAATATCTTTAGCCTTTTTTTAAAATCTTATATCGTTTCTCATGTGATCGATGCGATTGGAGTGACGCTGACGTCCTCATATGTTAAGACAATATTCAATATGATATATACGATCTTTATTTTAAACATTTTCATTATTAAATATGAGCAAAAATAGAAGATACAACTCATATCCATTTCAATCGATAACCATAATATTTGTGCGCCCTAACCCCTATATTATATATATATATATAGAAAATTTCACAAAAATAAATGACCGATGATTTTGTTACGACAGGATTGGATCCCGATGTATTTTCCTCTCTCCAAATGCTATAAAACAGTACATAATCAAAATATGGTAAAAACAGCACGAAAAGACTATACTTTTGTAGTCATACGAACTTACCACATCCACGTGTCATGCAATAATTTTTCATCAGTACCCTTACACATGCAAACACACTTGAAGATGCCTTTTTTTTTGCTTCCTTCTTTTTTTTTTTTTTTTTGAAGCCTTCAAGATACTCCTTGTGTGTGTATATATATATATATATAATTATATAATATATATATATATAATTATAATATATATATATAGCTTTGTTTGTCGGCCCCCTTGTATTTTTCATTTAGCCATTGTTTTTAGGTTACTTTTAGTCATTACAACATTCACAGTCAACTTTATTTTTTGTACTTGTATTTTTCTTAATTACATTTACGTATCAAAATCATTCTACCGACACACTCTTCATTTTTTAAGATGGTAGCTAATTTACTATTCCCTCTAACTAATAATAATAATAATTGGTGTTTTAGATAATTATTTTTATTTTTAAATAGATGTCGTTTTACATTTTCTAGACAATTTTTAAAACAATTCTCAATTTATTCTTAATTCAAACTATTACAATTCTAATAAACTTTTAACACAATGTAATTTGTATCATTAAACTTATATCTAAATAAGGATGTCTAAGATTTTTTTTTTAATAGTTTTTTAAAAAGTGTGAAAAACTTTTAAACTCTAAACGGAGCGAATATTTTTTTCTTGCAAACTTTACGAACTTACCTCACATTAAATAACATAAAACCGACTTAAATTTTGGTATGCTATCAGAAATTCAAACGGTCTTCTCTAGACTATTAAATGGATAATAGTAAGAGAGGGTGTGATCTTAAATAGTATATAGAGAGAGAATGTGCGAAGCATAATTATATTTATTTATAAAATTAATTTATGAGATAAATAACCCACATGGCAACCATCCAAGCGTTTGATAACTTTCATTGCGCATCCAGTGTGCTTTTTAATTACCAGTCCAATAATTTATTGATTATGGTTTTCAAAGTTTAAGCTACGAGTATCAACGTTTTTATTTATTTAATCCTTAATTATTCATTGTAAGTGCATTTGTTTTGTACTATTATTTGTCTCATTGATTAGGAGACGGTGTGATGTTTACCACGTGAACAGTCAGAGATATCTAAATGATAAAACAGTAAAATTCATCACTTGTAAACCTTTAAATGTTATATTTACAACATTTACATACATACATGCATGCATACATACATACATACATACATACATACATACATACATACATACATACATACATACATACATACATACATACATGCATACATGCATAATTTATTGTTTGGTCGGATTGAGACTCGTGATGATATTATTTGGTGGGATGAGGATCCAAACGCAATCATTCTCCTACATGAGAGAATCTTATGCACAATTTGACCTTTCTCACACTGATATGAGAATCTTATGTATGCATATATAAAAAAAATCACATTTTATGGCTACAAAAAAAAAACAATGATCTCTTTTTTTTTTTTTTTGTAGTTCGACATCTTGGTAAATCTTGCTTAATTATTACTCTAATTATAGATTCCATAAAACAATGTTACAACAGGATCAATCAACACCCTCCACACCACAATTAATGACAACTTCTATTCCATTTCTTTGGTCCCCAGAAAGAAAAAACCCTAATTAATACCCACTTACCAACAAACCAAAAATCATATAATCAAGGAATTTTCAAAAGATGATCTTCAATAAACAAAAAAAATAATGAAAAGATCCTCTCTGGTAATATTTCACTTTTTTTCTTCTGAAGGAGTCTTTTGTGATGACTCATATTGACTTGCACTCACTCGCCTTCTCCTGTCGTCGCCGAAGACACGTAACTCACGGCAAGTGAAGTACTGTCTTCACCACACGACGGCGGAGCACCCGGCGCCGGCGCCTCCGTGGCCACCGGAGCTTGGAACTTTTGCTTGCAAGAGTGGCAAGTGATGCGCACCATCGTTGCACTAATCCTTTGGGTGGCTTGTTCTCTAAGGATCTGAGCTTTCCCGAGCTCGGTTTGCGCTTGTCGCCTTATTCTTTTGGCGTTCTCAAACTCAATTTCCGCCATCTCTATCTGCCTTTTCGCCTCTCTTCTCGCCTCTTCTGCTAGCTTCAGCTGCTCGTTCGCTCTATCCTTAACGCTCGTTTCACCCTTCTCGTAACTATTCTTCCTCTGGACAACGTCGGATGATGTAGTTGCCATCCCTATGGAAAGTTTGAGACTTGTTTCATGGGTTTCTTCTGCGCTTCTCGACGGCAGTAGCTGGAGTTCGAGGTTATGGTTACGAGCTCGACGGTCGAACGAATATAGCAATCTTGATCGCTGTCGATCGGACGGCGGTGGTTGTCTTAGCACGGGAAGTCCAGACAAGAACGGGCCAATGTTGAGGTCGGCTTCCGTGGAGGGAGCGGTTCTTGATGACATGGCGGGTGCAGCCACCGGATGCTGCGGCGGATGAACTCGCTGGGCGGTGCAAGTGTCCTGATGCTCAATGAAACTCTCCACCCTGAGGACGAATCATATTGGAACAGTGTTGTGAATCAATGCAAGAGGAATAAAAGAGTTAACGAAGTACGTGTACGTGTAGGGTTAGGAAGAAACAGATGGGTGCAATATATTATATAATTGAGTTGTGGATTATATATAGATATACACTGTGACAATACTTTGAATCTTTCTACGCACTTATTAAACAAATACAACAAAGTGGGTTGATGAAATCTATAATGGAGTCAACGTGAGTTTTACATATAAAAAAGTGTTTCAATTCCCGTAGTTTTAAATTCTTTAACAATTTCGGGAACAGTGAAGCACCACAACGACCCATTAATTTGAGCTTCCATTGGTTCAAGATCTAACTCCATTACATATATAGATACATATATATATATATATATATATATATATATGTGTGTGTGTGTGTGTTTGTGTGCGTACACGCCCTACTAGAAAAACATTCTTTGGTTTAGTTTAAGGATTCCAATAAGAATCTATCTTAACAATTAAAATAAACCACCAAAACAATTAAATAAAACCCTTAAAAATCCAAACTTGGAAATTCATCACCATTGCCCCTCTAGGGTTTTCCTTAAAATTTTACACACATCAACTGCACATCAAACAAAACATTTCTTTTATAGAATATACGGATCGAGTAAGTCGTTTTCTCCATAACATCTGTCCTAATAGGTAATGGGTTCGAACCTTTAGGGGAAACTGACCTGGAAAAGACGCGGCCGCAGTCGCAGGAGTGGCCGCGGGTGCCACAGGTCTTGAGATGAGCCTTGTAATCAGATTGAACGGCGTAGCCCTTGGAGCATCTCTCACAGACCCACTGCTTGTGGTTGCTGTGTTTCCGCCGGAAGTGTTTCTTGATTCCAACAAGATCTCCGAGGGCGTGGGAAGGGTCGTGGTGGAGACACGTCGGCTCCGGACATACATAAACCCTCTTCCTCACTTCTTGGTTGTTCTCTCTCTTCAGAAGCTTCCATGGGACCTTATGCCTTCTCCTGTGCATCTGAAGATTCTGATCCCTCTGAAACCCTTGGTTGCAGATCTCGCACACGTACCGATCCGATTCCAGGAGCGTTCTCGGCGATAACGACACCACCTCCGCGTCTGGATCTGCCGACGCACGAAAATCGAATAGATCGAAACCGATTATTAGTACGTTCCGGGGAATCGCCGAAAACCCATTTGAAGAAAACGCAAACTTTGGCGGGATTATCCAAAACCCAGTTGAAAAAAACACAAACTTTAGTCGGATTATCCAAAACCCATTTGAAATAAGAAGACAACTTTAGTCGGGCTGTCCCCAAGAACCGAACCTGGTGTGCCGGCGGGTCTGCGTTTTCTTTTCTGGGTCGCGGCGGAGGAGGCTCCATTGCTGTCGAGGAGGAGAAGATCGGAGGAGGAAGAAGATGGAGCGTTTCGGTGATTGTTGTTGGAATCGTTTTCGTTGTTGTTGGTGTCGTAATCTATCATCGGATGCAGTTTTAACCCCTTTTTCCCCGGTGGTGGTGTTATAGTGGATCAGCAACTGAAAAATAAGAACAAAATCGAAGAATCTTTTGTTTTTTCTTGTGGGGAGGAGAGATTTTTCTTCTTCTTCTTCTTCTTCTTCTTCTTCTTTTCTTCTTTATTTGGATGGATAGTGGTCTCTCAGCTTTACTAATAGAGGAAGACCCCAAAGCGATATGAGTTTTAAGAGAGAGATAGAGAGAGAGTTTGCTTTCCGAAACCAGCTTTTTTGTTTCAGCTTTTTTTCCTCTCAAAGAAAAGGTTCTTTTTTCTTTCTTTTATTTTCTCGGGAAAATTCTCTCCTTTTTTTTCGATAAAAATCTTTTCTTTTTGTTAATTGCTTCATTGACCTCTCGCCTTACCTGGAGAAGACATTGTATGGTCTTTGATGATTCAATCTTCTTTATACTTCTGATCCCTCTCTCTCTCTCTATATATATATAAACGCTAGATACACACACACACACATATATATATATATATATAAAGAGATGTATATACACAAGAAAATTTAGAGAGAATGGTTGGGGAGAGAGGCGTGGGGTCAGCAAAACGGGGTTGAAACGTGAGGAGCCCACAGTTGCATTTGGACAAGAAACAAAAAAACATCCCCTCTCACAAGAAAACAAATACCAGTCATTATTATTTCATACCATACAATTTTCCACAAAAATATACTTTTTTTTATATATTTTTTAAAGAATAATTAAAAAAATTTATCTAACTCAACTGGAACGTTGAGAATAACATGTTGGGCATGGTTTCTAATGATATTTTGCAGGTCGAGTGTATCAAGAAATTATATTCGAGTTTCCATTTTATGATAAATTATTTTTATTCTTTTTAAAATGTTGATTAAGTTTGGATATTTACCCAATATATCATTTTATGTGTTATATATATGTTCTTAGAGTTTTTAATCTCAAACCAAAAAAAAATCACAGGTTTAAATATCAACACTGGAATATTTTGGCTAAAAAAATGAAGATTTAATTTAACCAAGAACCAAGAAATAGAGGTTCATATATGAATACTTGAATCTTACAAATATGAAATCGGATTTCAAAATATTCGAGTTTAGATTCGCATAATCCAAAATTTTGGATATCCGATCCGAATCTACACTAATTGTTTGTGAATAAAAAAGAATCCATTATATACAGTGTGGTGTGATGAAATATAACAAAATTTAATGGGATTTATATAAATGTAATTTATTGAATTTACATTGCTTAGAAAATAATTAACATTTCATTAAAAATTACGAGGACTGGTTCAGTGGAATAGAGTGAGCCCGTCATATGTCCAAACTATGAAAAAAATACAAAAACGAAATCACTTAGGAATATATGAAGAAGAAAATCTATCACGGGTTCTACTGTTTGAGTATTTGAAGAACATTCAGTACTATCTATTTTTAGAATGGATTGATTTAGCTAATTTTAGCGAACGAACCAAAATCTATATCAATTTTTTTTTTTTAAATATGAAATTTCGACACATAAATGAGGAACAAAATATGAAATAGTCTAACGAGTATAATACCAAAAATATTTAAAAATCCAAAATATGTTTACAAAACAGGCGTATATTCAACTATACTCGTGTGTTTTTATCCCACCATCTAAAATAGGAGTGTTACCAAGTTGAGTTGTTAAATAAATAATAATAATAATAATAATAATAATAATAATAATAATAATAATAATAATAATAATAATAATAATAATAATAATAATAATAATAATAATAATAATAATAATAATAATAATAATAATAATAATAATAATAATAATAATAATAATAAAATGGAAGATGCTTTTAGGAGAAAAAGAGTAACAAATGTTGAGTTGGAAAGAATGGGGGGAAGGATGGGAGATGGATTCTCATCACATGCTAATGTATCCCTCCCCCATAAAGATGTAATCATCTCTCCCTAATGCCCTCTCTTGATTCTATATATATATATCCTCTTTTTTTTTCATTTTTCTTATATTATTACTCACTCTCTTTTATTATTAATTCTTGATTTTGTATTTCATTCCATCAACTTTCGAATTAGATAGATTCTATTTCAATATATACGTTTTAGAATTACGATTTGCTACGAAAAATATCGAAATCTAAAATTTTTTGGACATAAAGAAATCCATTGGAGATGGATATTTTCCTAGTAAGATATGGATGAGTAATTTGTTTTTTTTAATATTTGGGGACTATAAATGAGATTTTATAATTCCATTATATATATATATATATATATATATATATTAATTGTGGTTGGGAAAATGTGGATTAAGTATGAAGCTTATAGGTGGGATGGAGAATGGGGGATTTCGGATGAGCATATTAGGTTGAAGTTGGTGGTGAGATTATTTTTTTTTTATAAATTTACCTTTAACCAAAAATAATAAAAGAGAAAATATATGTAGAAGAAATGTTCATATATAACATCAATGATTTTAGAGAGAGAGAGATGGTCTCTTTTGTAGTCGTGCACTGAAACCAGAGCCATTTGTCTCATCCGCTCTTTGTTTGTTGCCACTCTTTTATGTTGTATATATATATATAACGCACTTATAAATATGGTAAATGCTTTACAAGTTTAAGTTGTACGTACAAAGTGTGTATATACACACATTACACGTATGCAATTGTTTCACTGCATGTGTCGATACATTCATTCACATACGTCCCGAGGTTAAATTGTGTGAATTATTTCATGCATGTATAGAAATAAAATATATTTGATCGCACCGTTTCGAATTGTATTTTTCTTACAATATTTTTATATCTTAATTTGTAATCCATTTAATTTATTCTAGATTAGTTCTTTCAATGTAAGAAAAAAATCATTTTTACTTTGAAAAAAAAACTAAAAAGGAGTACAAATTGAAAATGGGAACAAAAAAAACGAATAAAAGGAAAAAGAAGTAATGAAAACATGGGAGTTTGATTCCTTTAGAGCTTTGGTTCCTTTTCAAAGAAAGGTTCTTTGACAACGCATAAAGGATATGATTTAAAAAAAAAAGAGTTTCATTTTTAAAATAAATTTATTTTATATATAAAAAAGTGACTTTGTCTATATGTCCTAATCTTCATCGAAAGCATAGAAAATCTTTGCCCACATGTAAGCCCTTTTTTACCCTCTTCCCTCTCCTCAGGCCCCAACGCTATATAGTCTATATGCCTTTTCATTCACATCATTACGTTCCCACGCACACATACATACACATATACATTACATTACATATGTATGTATCTATATATGTATATAGATGACTCCGACCATATGTATATATGTACTTGCTGTAATCATGATGTTGCATGCATGTTTCGATCCAATTATGTTTGCACACGCACCATACATACATATGACTTCATCCATATGTGTGTGTATATATATATATGTGTGTGCGCTTATTGTAATCATGAGGGTACGTACATTGTTAACATCCATGACGTTGCACACATACCATACAGACATATATGTATATGTATATATACATATTTATGATTTCATCCATGTATATGTCTACTTATTGTAATCATAATGGTACATACATATGGTGAGAAAACAGCAAGAATTAATATGTACCGTGACTTAATTTGGTTGGTTTCTCTTTTATATATATATATAATTTAATCCATCAACAGTGGAACCAAGGTTATCTATCTATATATATATATATGCTCTATATTTGCTAAGTTACCCAGACGAAAAAAAAACATTCCGAATATTATTTACAAAAAAAAAAAAAGAAACTCTCTTAAATGGGCCTAATCGAAGTTATTGGGCCTCACAGCTCTAAGATGGGCTCCGGTTTATATCTAAATCAAAGCTCATCAAGACTAAATAAAATATATGAAATGGATGGAAGCCCATGTTAAATAAAAATAAAAATAAAAAAACGTACTTCTTCCACGCGCAAAGCGGACTAATTACAAGCTTTTCCCTCACAATCAGGCAACTAAACTAAACACAAATTTAATTATCTACCAAATTTTAAATTTGAATAATAAATAATAAATTAATTAATTATGTTTAACCAAGGGATTAATTGACTTTAATCCATCTTCTATCTCATGAGCTCTCGTGGTCTTCTCACTCTAATTAGTAGAGAGAGAAACCACTGTAGCAGCATTTAAATCCCACCCTCCCTTTCGCTTTCTAAAACTTTCTCTCTCTCTCTCTAGGTTAGCGTTGCCTTCGTCTTTCTCTCCATATGTGCGCTCTGTGGGACTCTGATTTGAAAACCAGGGGGCATTTGGATCCCGAGAACTCTAAGATTTTGTTGTCTTCCGCGTTGTTTCTCTCTCTACAAGTCTGCATTGTTAAGCTCAGTGCTACTCCCTATATATTTTGCTGTATAGCTGTATCTCTCGTTACTGGGTTGAGAATCTAGCATTTGGATGTGTGCGTGAGGAAGGCTAGGGATCAGATCGGAGATGGACGACGGAGGTGTGTCGGCGCCGGCGACGCCGTCGCTGACGGTGTCGGCGTCTTTCAAGGAAAGCGGCGGAGGGAAAAGCTCGTCGAGGCGGAGGCCGGTAAGGTCTAGCTTCGACGCCGCCGCCGATAATGAGTTCATCACGCTTCTCCATGGCTCGGATCCGGTGAAGGTGGAGCTCAATCGGCTTGAGAACGAAGTTAGAGGTGAGGAAATGCTGCTCGATCTGGTGGTTTTTGATGTGTCGATTCAGGTTTAGCTTTGTTTCCTTGTGTTTATTTCTGTGTCGATGCTGCTTGATTTAGCCGTTCTTCCATGGTTGATTTTTTTTTTCTTTGCCCCAAATACTCTGATTGAAAAGCAGACAAGGAACGAGAATTGGGCGAAGCACACGCCGAGATCAAAGCTTTGAGGTTGTCTGAGAGGCAGAGAGAGAAAGCTGTTGAAGAGGTAGTCTTAGTTCCTTTATTATTTTTCTTTTCATTTTGGGTTCGTTTTTCAAATTCAGAAGATTTTGAGTTTCGTTTTCAACAATTATCTGGGATAATATACCAAATCAAAACCCCAAGTTGAGAAATCTCTTGATTTTTAGTTTCAAGGTTGCCAATACCGCCAAGTACTTTGTTTTGTTTTTCACATTCTTCGGTCGGTTGCCCAGTTCGTGATGCCCTCAATTGACTAAGTAGAGTCGATAAAGAACTCATATGCTGTAAATTCTGGTTCTGGCTATTTTGGTAAAATCTTTAAGCCTCTTTTAATGTCTGTAGACTTAACTTATAATCACGAGCAAGTCATGCATATATGTTGGAATGGCTACCATGCAATATTGTCTGGGAAACTTCAGAGTCTATTCGTCGTTAATCATTTTAGTTTTGATCAGTTGCTATTTCGTGCTTTGTTTTGACTTTATGTTACCCGATGAAACCCCTTACCATAATTTTTTCTTTTAGCATGCTCTTCTTCATCTTATTCATTGCCCGATGTATTTTGTGCTTCATGCGAGCTGACTTTTTTCTGTTTGTACTCTGGAATATTAGCTCACAGACGGGCTTGCTAAGTTGGAGGAGAAGCTTAAGTTGACCGAATCCCTTCTTGAAAGCAAAGTATTGCTCAAAACCCCTCCTTGAACTCAATTGTGTTTTCCATCTTATTGTCATGCTGCTAAACTTATGATTATCACCTTCATTGCAGAACCTAGAAGTCAAGAAAATCATTGAAGAAAAGAAGGCATCGATGGCTGCACAGTTTGCTGCTGAAGCCACCTTGAGGAGGGTCCATGCTGCTCAAAAGGATGATGACATGCCTCCAATTGAAGCCATTCTTGCTCCATTAGAAGCTGAACTTAAGCTTGCACGGCAAGAGGTACTTCCCATTCCCTCAGAGTCTTCTTACTTGTTGTCTGTTTTTGGTGATGATATGTGGAGGTATGAACTGTTGGTTATAGATTGGAAGGCTTCAAGAAGATAACAGGGCTTTGGATCGTCTGACAAAACAAAAGGAAGCAGCCTTACTTGATGCCGAGAGGACAGTCCAAGCTGCCCTGGCGAAAGCTGCTTTGGTCGACGATCTTCAAAATAAGAACCAAGAGTTGATGAAACAAATAGAAATCTGTCAGGTGTCTTGGTCTCTCTCCCACTTGTTGTAATTAGTTAATCAGGCTGTCGATTCTTTCTACATGTCTTCTGTTGTTTATTACCTTCTGTCTGATGAACCTTTTCTTGATGCATCAGGAAGAAAACAAAATTCTAGACAAAATGAACAGACAGAAGGTTGCTGAGGTTGAAAAGCTTACCCAGGCTGTACGGGAGCTGGAAGAGGCTGTTCTTGCCGGTGGTGCTGCTGCAAATGCCGTGAGGGATTACCAGCGTAAAGTTCAAGAGATGAATGTAACTAAAAGCAATTCACGAAATTGCTAAAATGAATAGAAATTCTTAGCTTCATGTTTATGGATGATGAGATGATTCTAATTCATACCTTTCAGGAAGAAAGAAAAACTATTGATCGGGAACTTGCACGTGCAAAGGTTACAGCAAATAGAGTTGCCACTGTGGTGGCAAATGAATGGAAAGATGGTAAGGATAAAGTGATGCCTGTGAAGCAATGGCTTGAAGAAAGAAGGTTTCTACAGGTTCACTTTAATTTGATGTTTCTTTATCGTTCAGATTCTCGGGTTGCTGATTCTTTATGATTAAAGGGGCTCATCCACTTTTACAATCTCAATACTCTGCTCTTTTCTGGCAGGGAGAAACGCAACAACTTCGTGATAAGCTTTCCATAGCAGAGCGAGCTGCTAAATCTGAAGCGCAGCTAAAAGTAATGTTCTTAATGCTTTACTCAACTGATCTTTGTTGATTTTCTTTTGCTGAACCAAAAATAAAATATTTTTCGTGCAACAATTCCCAGGAGAAGTTTCAACTGCGGCTGAAAGTGCTTGAGGACACACTGAGAGGAACTTCAAGCGGCAGTTCAAGGAACGCATCTGAGGGAAGAAGCATGAGCAATGGACCCTCTCGGAGGCAGTCATTTGGCGGGGCTGACAATATCCAAAAGCTATCATCAAATGGGTTTTTGACCAAGAAAATTCCAGCTCCAGCTTCTCAGTTAAGACAATCTTTGTCTTCGAATTCCACTTCTGTATTGAAGAATGCTAAAGGCACATCTAGATCATTCGATGGAGGAACAAGGTCCTTGGATAGGAGAAAGGTACTCTTAAATGGACCTGGGAATTATTCCTTCAACAAGGCTTCTGAGGAATTGAAGGAAGCAGAGTCTCCTAGTGCATGGAAAGAAAATGCAGAGGAGAAGCCACTGAGTCAGAACCTTGCACGAGCAAATGAAGACAGTATCCCTGGGGTTTTATACGATTTACTACAGAAGGAGGTCATTGCCTTGAGGAAAGCTTCTCATGAGAAGGATCAAAGCCTCAAAGATAAAGATGATGCCATAGAGGTAGGACTCCACATATCATTTATGCCATGAAAATTTGGGAAAAAATGAACACGGTTGTAATGCATATGCTTTGTCTTCTTTTAATTAGATGCTAGCAAAGAAGGTGGAAACATTAACAAAGGCGATGGAGGTTGAAGCGAAGAAGATGAGAAGGGAAGTAGCTACAATGGAGAAAGAGGTTGCGGCCATGCGTGTGGAGAAAGAACATGAGAATAAAGCCAAAAGGTTTTCAAATATCAAGAGCCCATCGAACAGTGGTCAGATTCTTGCTGGAAGGTATCTTGTTTTACCGTCTTGATAATTCCTGTGGGTTTGATGACTAGCTTGGAGTCTGTCAATCCATCAAATTTTTAGTTATCAGAGTTTCTTGGACTAAGATTTTAGTTCTTGAAGTGTCGATGTCATTTTATGGAGTTTGTCTAATCGCGTTGTCAGTGCTATATTGATAATAGACTTGAAATCTGTGGCAGAGCTGCTGGACAAAGCGGGTTAACGAGGAGTAGCTAATGAGGGAGGTTCTGCTCGTGCCGGAAATAACGAGTAAACAGTTTTAGGCTCTTGCTCTTATGCCTTTTAACCCTTCTATCTTCATTTTCATTATGATGATCCCATCCTCAACCTACAACTCGCCGGAAAGAACGAAAGAAAAATCGGTATGCTGCTAAAATAGATTGGGGTTGGTCCGAGGGAGACGGGAGGAGGAGAGAGGATGTTAGCACCATTTAGGTTAGCTGTTTAGAGTATAGTGTTGTTTTAGCTTTTTGTATTTAGTCAGAGATGGAGAAGAAGAGTTTTGTGTAAATTTTCAAACTGCTTGTTCCTTTTGAGGTTTGAAAGCTCTTTGGGTGTGTGTGATTATTATTGCCTTATATTCTTGGGGTTTTGGTGGCATTTGCTTGTGTTTCTCTTTTTGTGGTTTTGGAAAGTGAAAACACATTAGAAGTGGACACGGATTGGATTTCCGAGATTTTAGAGTGTCTGATTTAATCTTAGTAGTTCGGGTTTTAAGATTTGAATTGCGACGGATATCCAGAGTTCCTAGATATTCCAAATATTAAGGTATCCGTGAAAAGAAGTTAATGAAACGCACCCAGAATGAGATGGTATACCCGAGGGCAGGGACGAGAAAAATGCACATGCGGAAGAGGCCCTCGTCGCGATGGCAAGGCAAGACGACTTATACGAGAGCGAGGCAATGCGATGCGAAACAAAACGATTCAAAATTCTGATCTCCGGTATCTGCAAATTATCCATGTGGGATTCAAACTTAACCCCCCACGGTCGGATTCAAGGTCTGATTTCGTTCCATCGACCTTCGAATACTCTTCCAGATTACTAACCTATGGATTCGATCGAATAACCAAAAACCCTAAAATTTTGTTTAGTTTAACTAAATAGCAGTAAAAGAAGTAAGATAAGGAATGCAAAGAAAAGATAGCTAGGATCTCAGACATTCTTACATCTGCGGCATAACTCAAGAGATTAACAACATCTACAAGAACTGTACAGACGCTTTCTAACTCTTTCC
>NW_010960187.1:3211880-3236343 GCF_000463585.1 Tarenaya hassleriana | reverse complement strand
TTTCCCTGTTTGTGTGTTTTTTTTTTATATTATTATTTCATAGATACTGAATGAACCAGTAACAAAAAAACACACACAATACCGTAACATTACCAAGCTTATAGAAGCCAGTCTCTTACAGATCCGAGTCTTGTCGACTTGCCAAACACAGTTCATGTAACTCGTTGAGGATCCACTCCTCACCAGTGTGACCACCCAGGACCAGTACTCTTGTCCCTCCAACTACACACGTGCTATGTCCCCACGCAAACTTCGGCGGTTGGCCCGGTACATTGAGTATCCTCCATGACGGTTTCTCTTCCAAAGGGTCTAAAAGGAAAAGCTGCGATGGAGAGTGAAGCCCGGAAATAGACCCTCCGAATATGATTACCCTCCCACAAGGCATGCTTACGGCTACATGGTCGAGTCTTGGAGGCGGAACCACCATTCTTTGGCTGCCAATATCGGCAAACGGGCTAAACTCGAGTTGTCTCCATCTCGGGTATTCGTCTTCTAAGTCTATAGTGTATGTCTCACCCGACCGTAGCTTCAGATGCCCGCTCTTTGCAAGCCCACCAAACATGAGGATTTTGGTGCGGCCAAAGACTGAGAGAGAATGTCCAAGTCTCGATGGGGGAGCCCATGATGTCGGGATCTCTCTCCACGCTGGCTTATCCGTTGTCAGATCCAACAAAAATGTGTCGCTCAGAAGCACCCCGGCATCTGTGCATCCGCCTGACACAACCAGTTTAGAACCTTCGATCGTGCAAGAGCTGTGCCAAGATCTCGGGAGAGGAGGAGTACCACCGGAAACTTCCTTCCATGTCGGCTGCTTTGCATCTAGATCGAGCACAAACACATCATTAAGCAATCCCTGTCTTCCAATTCCTCCAAAGACTACCAGCCATGACTCGTTGAGGCATGAGAGAGTGTGACCCCAACGTCCCGGTGGCGATGATTTCACCCTGACCCGTTGCCACTCGGGATACTCAGAATCCAGATTTAGAACAAAGGTGTCGTCCATTGGCTGCATATCTACTCCTTCCCCACCAAACAACACTAGCCGGTTCCCCACAGCACATGCACTGAAGTTGCAACGTGAAGGTTCTACTGATCCTCTGACGGTGAATTTCCTCCAACAAACGGCTTCAAGTGTGGTGAGTTCCCTTGCTAGGCGGCCCCAGCCAAGCTTCTTTGTCATAATCTCAAGGGTTCTGGTGATCTCCTTTCCCCAGGCGTTTTGACACACTATCTTCCTCACGCTCTCGTTTTTCGTCAATTGGCGAATCCTCCTGCAAGCAGATCCGATGGAAGCAACGTCCCTTGGAGTCAAGCGTGATAAGATGTTATGTGCCAAGACTTCGTCGGAAAGCTGTAATATCCCACAGACATCTTGCTGCTGTCTGAAAGTCAAGAGTCCACCTGGAGAAAGGGATCGGGATGTCTGATCGAATTGTTGGTTGCAGGTCTCTTTGAAGACAGGATACGACACACGGTTGACATCTATAGTTGCTTCAGAGAACACTTGTATACCGATAATGTGGGTAACGGTTCCATCATCATCATGTATTGGGGCAAGCTGTAGCCGGTTCACCAGTGGAGTGCCATCCTTCCTGAAATTGAGAAGCTCGCCTTGGAATTTAACACCTTTTTCAAGACATGTTCTAATCTCAGATACAACCACAGGATCCACCAATGGGTGACGCCTCTGAGCACGAGGGTCTCTGTACTGTAAGAATCGACTGGAAACAAAAAAAAAATATAAACGGTATATTTTTTGCGGAAGAGCGAGCTCAACTCAGAAACAAGCAATTGATATCCGATAAGCTAATACACGTTCTCAAGATAATCTCAACTTATCAGAGAGAACAGATCATTGTAAGAAGTACCACTACAAGAATGTATCACCACTAATCTTCTTCTCCAGCCAAAATGCTAGCTTTCTTCATCAACCAAGCATAGAATAGTTCAAAGCCAAAAACCCAACTCTCTGCCTTCCTTTTCAAATATTCTTGCCAACCAAACAGAACTGTTCAAAGTAGATTCAACTGATTAAGCCAAAACAATTGAGAAAGAAAAAACCCAAACAAAACCCTATTAAGACAAGATTTCTTCCTAGCCAGATGGATGCAAAGAACAAGTGCAGATAGAGAATATCAGAATCTTTTTTTTTTCCAGAATGTCCCTGCAGGCAACAGAATATCAACGGAATGCAACACAAAGCATAGAGAAATAATCTCGGCCAATTCTTCCTTCAGTGGAATGCAGCATTCCTCATCAACCAAACAGAGATTTCATAACTTGGACTTCTAATTCCTACATTTTTTGTTTCCCATTCCTCTCAACAGCCAAAAATTAAACTTACCATATGAATTAACATACTATAACTATAAATATCAAAAACCAAAGTAAAGAGAATCGAAGGGATTACCAGTTTCGGCCAAGAACTTCGTCAGCTCGGTAACCTGTAAAGACCTCGAAGATCCTGTTCACATAAATTATTGGAAAATCTGGCTCTAGAGCATCAGATACAACAAACGCAGGCGGCGTCATCGGGTAAAAGAGCATCCCCAGCTTCAGTGGAAGCTTCCCGTCTCCTCCTCCTCCTTCCTCTTCACCCTCTTCTTCTTCTTCATCGCCGTCTTCTTCTTCATCTCTTCCGCGTCTTTTCCTTTTTCCAGCGACACCTCCGATCTCTTCATCTCCATTCTCGCTCGTCATTTTCGCGGTAGAGGAGATTTTCTCCCCTTATCTCTCTCTCTCACACAAAAGCACGCAGTGGTCTTTGATATTTTTCTAGAGTTGTTTAAAATATCCTGAAGATCAAGAGACAAATACCAAATTGCCCTTTAGGCTTTCGGTGGGGAATGGAAAAAACCGGCCCCGGTTCGATAGCGCGGGGTGGTAATATTGTAATTAAAGGAAAATATAGGGGTAAATATGAACACGTGGTCCACGCCGGTTTGGTGCATGACATGTGTTCGGCGAGATATAAAATATCTAACCTAATCAGCCACTGAGATGCTGCCACGTCATCAAACTTCCGGATGAGGATTTGATTTTTTTTTAAAACATTGAACGAAAACATAATAATAAAAAAATCCATCATATGATCATCTTAGTTAAAGTGATATTTGTAGAACTTTTATAGCAGTAAAGAGGGAGAAATTATTCGAACCTAAACTTGAATAATTAAATCGGTGAAATTGGATACAAACATCTATCCCATTCCGAATTCAAATTTTAAATTTAGAAAGAGAACATATATTCTAAATCGCCTGATTGGTTTCCGATCCGAGTATTAGACTGAATCTTAGTCCAAAATATCCGATTACCAAAAAAAATTTGTTTGTGAATAAAGAAGAGGAGAGCGTAGGGTTTTGCGGAGAAGGGGAGAAACACATTATCTATATGTAAATTGATGATTACAAACACGACGGCGGTCTATTTTAAATATTCACGCAAAAAAAAAAAAGCGAGAGATATCTCTCATCATTGGCTGTTGCGACACTATCCATATATTATAACATAATTTATAATCATTCGTTATAAAATTACAAGATTCGTACACTATAATAAGATCATTTTCGTCGCTACGTAATCATCATGGCCAATATATAGATTTATAAACATACATATACATACAAACATATATATATATATATATGCACACATACACACACATCCTAGGATTATCCACTAGTTTCCAATAAAAATAAATAAATGCCCAACAACCCCATATATCACATTATTGAATCAAATCCCGTAATTAAGATGAATGTGAAAGATGTTTGCGATATTGGGTTTTCGATTTTTCACAAACATATGGAATCAAAATTCTCACCATTATATTTGCAAAAACGAATTGTAAGTATTCGATCTTGAATACCGCGTTATTTTCAAACCGTGGAAGTTTATATACGGTGGATTGATAGTTTATACCGTGGAGACTTGATAACTCCATTAATTGTGATATTCGGTTTGATTCGGTTAGATATATTTAACATTTTTTGGTATATTATATAAATTGTAATTTTTTTTTTATCACTTTAAGCATACAAGGATATAAGATTCCATAGCATAAAATAGAATCCGATATATATAATATGTTTTTCTCATATGAAAATCATGACGCCCAAAAAGCCCAAATTAAAAAAACCCAATTACAAAACGAGATAGGCCGAAAAGACCAATATTCCCATGAAAGCCCGTTAAAGGCCCAATAATGCTATTTGGAAATAGACTTTTAGTATCAAATGGGCCTTTAAAAAGCCCATTTCCATTAGGTTATACCAACTGAAAGTATGAATAAATCTAATGACAAATCATTTCTTTTTCCTTTTATTACTATTATTATTATTATTATTATTATTATTATTATTTTCTTAAAGATAATAATCCATCCATAAGCACAGATTATGTTAATACGAATCATTTTACGAGTTATTCATGTGCTCTAATGTTGGATACAAATAATATCACAATAAAATTCGGAACAACCACATGAATCTTCTATAATCACTTAACAATTTGAACCAAGATTATATCAATCTTCTATACCATATATTCACTATTTTAACAAATTAATGAGAGTTTATACTTATCACTATGATTTTTTTTTCTTCAAAAAATCGGTGTTTTAGATCTAATACAATTAACGTATTTTATATGGATCGTAAACTTGGGCTTACGCATCTAGACACGAGAAAAAGTGTATTGGTTCTTTATAAGTTGAATACATACATACATATATATATATGTATATATATATATAAGGGATAAGTGAAGAAGGAGAGATCGGTCCACTCTATAGTGCCCTAGAATAGGATTGGGACCGCCGGTTTCATCGTAAAATGTTTTCAAGGATAGGTTCAAACACCAAATCGCATGTGTTTCCTTGTCATTAAACACATCGCTCTTACTTTAACAGCGGTCGGTCCACTTTTTGATAGCCCCGTGGATTTCATTATCTCTTTTTCTGTAACCCTAACGTTTAATTAATTTCTCGGAGAACGAGACTTACGGGCAAGGATTTCCATACATAACGCACACACATAGATATTATTAATGTATACACACACACATACTATATATGTTTTTTTTTTGTTTTCTTTTGCATGTCATGTTTCATGTACTATATATGTTACAACAACCAAAGTCTTATATATCGGTAGAATGTCTAATTTTATAATTAAAAATGTATAATTCATAATACAAAAGAAATCACAGTAAATAATAATAACAAAAACTCAAACTCTCTATATAATGTCCATCTCCATAATACCCATACATATTGGTTTTTCTAATTACCTTTCTCATACGTATTAGTAAGAAAATTAAAGAAATTAATTATTGTTTTTAATTAGCTAAACCTCAAATCTAGATTAGATGAGGCCATTATGGTGCACCATAAGTCAAGTACAAAGGATGGTGTGTACTGCATGTGCTTCAACGTGGGCAGAAGAATATACAAATTGGGAACTAGGGTTCCACATGTGAAGATATATATAAATAAAGATTAATATTGATACAAAATCTTATACCAAGAAATAAATATTAATACAAAATCTTGACCCGAGACGAAGCAGAGAAGGTACGTAACCCTAGAATCTAGATCACAACCCATGGAGAGGCCCGGCCCCCCTCACGTCAAGTCAAACAAAAATACCATATGATTTTTATACTTTGAGTTCCGCGTTAATTATAATTTTCATTTTTTCATTTTTTTTTGGTCTGATTTGGTTTGCGGGAGCAAGATTCCTTAAAAGAGACATCTTTTAAAAGAGAAAAATAATAATAATTAAATAAAAGGTTGTTTTTTTTTATATGGGAAATAGACCTATGGGTCGATGCATAGGGGCCACGACCTCCTAGCTTCCTAGTCTCTCTTCAATCTGGCATTCACATGGTAATTTGTCACCTAGTATATACATACACACACATATATATATATATACACACAAGGAGCAAAAATTTGCATTTTGTACTTCAGCGCATACTTACACACATGTGTATGTGTATATATATACAAGAAATTATAATTCTAAGTATGTTTAGAAAAATCACGTTCATTTAATTTTAAGATACTTTAGGTTGACATATTAGGGTTTGACATTATTAATTATAACTTGGTCTGGATTTCAAAACATCATGACATAATTGAAGAACAAAGTCACCGGATTGGGGAAAATGTTATTTCTTGGAAAATAATTTTCTTTGTGTATAGTGGGGGATTGGGTTATTGGCTCAATAGCATTTTTCTTCATCATTATCACCTTGACCATCCCACTGAGATTTTTTTTTATGTATTAAACAAATTTTTTTTGTTAAACTAAACAACAAAAAAAATTAGAAATTAGAAAGTTTCAATATTCTTCTTTAGTTTCCTAGAAAATTAGAAAATATAATTTAAAATTTGATATCAGTAAAATGATAAATGCTTTAAAATTTTGTAATACGAAAAGTAATCTTTTTTTTTTGAACTGTGAAAGTTATAATTTTAAATTTGACATCAGTAAAATGATAAATGCTTTAAAATTTTGTAATACGAAAAGTAATCTTTTATGTTATTAGTTTCCCCTTGTATTATGGTTTAGGTTATAAGAATGAAATATTAATTTTAAGGGCATATTAATTTTCATGAACTTAACACAAATTAATATGAAAAATACCCTTTTAAATTTAACATTGTCAACGAACATTTTAGCAGATTTTCCTAAAAATAGCTTCTTTTTACATTACTAGTATCCAATGACAAAACAAATACATGTAAAAGGATGTTATAGTAATTAAACACTACTGTTCATAATTAATTGCCGCAAACCATATAAAAAGTTATTTCCAAATAAACTAGACTTTAGGAATTTTATTTTTTTAAAGGGAAATTATGAGAATAAATAATATGTTCTAAAGCTGAAAAAGACAGCCATGTAAAGTTTTGAACTTAATTTTCACTACACTTCTATGATTTTATTAGTTAGTTTCAATTTAAGAAAACTATATATTATTTTAGGCAAGACCATTTTTCTGACTCCATTCATGTCCGTATATCTAGTCCAAGAATCGTGATCTTTTGTCATGACAATGTATTAACTTATAACTTTCTTTTTTGTCCGTGGATCTAAAATTATTTTTGGTAGTTCAACTAAAATTATCTTGTGATAATTTATTTGCTTATTAACACTTATATCATATTTAAAATTGCTTATTTAAAATTATCTACTCTTCTTGTTCGTTTCCGGAGACATATTAATGCGTCGACTGTAATAAGGGACCACCTATCTCATTGGTTTATCAACTTTGGTTGCATATGCATGTATGTGATTAATTAAAGTGAGATTAATTTGTTTATTTTTTGGAGAAATAATAAAACAAAATAAACGAACAATGAAAAATAAATTTATTTTAAAACTTTCGAATAAATACATGACGTTTTCTATTTTACATGGTATAATTTTTTGTTCTAACGTGGTATTTTTATACGATATTGATGTAAATTAAAGGATATCTTGAAATTCTTTTTAAAAAAAATCATATTTTTAACGAAAAATTTTCAAGTTTATATATTTTTTCAGCGCATCAGAAACTTTCTTTTAATAGGGAAATATGTGGAGAATCATTGGATTTCACATTATTCAACATAGAACATTACAACATAGTAAAAAACGGAATCACAAAATATCTTATTTAATAAATATAAATATCTAAAATATAGAAACAAAACCAAATCTAAATATTACGTAATTACGTAATCTTCTCAAATATTCTCCATATCTCTTTATATACCCCTCAAACTCAAGGAGATGGGAAACAACTGTTTGAGGTTGAATTCTCAAAATAATAGCGGGATTTGATAATCAAACTAGGGTAAATAGTGGATTATTGGCGGATCTGAAAAGTTCGGTGTGACACAGAAGCGTGGTGTAGATGCACGGTGATGAAGATGAGTAACACAACAATAATGTCGACGGCGCAAAAGGTGCGTTGGTTTAGCGGCTATGCCGGAAAAAAAGAAAAGTGGCGCAAATTCGTGCGGCTAAAGCCGAAAAAAGAAAGAAAAAAGAAGGTGGCGCAAATCCGTGGATCGACTATCGGAGTATTCCGATCGGAGAGGCTAAAAGTCGGATTTAAAGATCGCACAACGGTTAGGGTTGACGTCAATAAACGAACGTCGTCAGAAAAAAAAAGAATAGCACATCCGCTAGGGTTGACAGTCATAAACACCGCCTTCGAGAAAAAAACTAGAAAAAAAAATAAAATGAATGCAAGACGACACTCAAGGTGATGATACTATTGGAGTTAGTCATCATCATCTTCATCGTCGTTTTCGGATTCAATGAACATTGTTGATAAGAAAAAAAAATTTAGAACAAAAATCAGACTGTGATATCATAATAGAGAAATAGGTGGAGAATCATTGGATTTCACATTATTCAACATAGAACATTACAATATTTATAGTAGAAAACGGAATCACAAAATATCTTATTTAATAAATATAAATATCTAAAATATAGAAACAAAACCAAATCTAAATATTACGTAATATTACGTAATCTTCTCAAATCTTCTCCATCTGTTATAGATTTTTAACATATTATTTTTGTAAGTGTATGTAGATGAACGTTTCCAAGCATTCAAACACACAATTATTCACGAAACAAAGCTGGTGTAAAACTTTATATCTCACGCAACAAGGAAGAAAACACACGAAACAAATCGAAAACAAACCGAAAACAATCACGCATTTAATCAACTGGTTCAGATTAAACCGGTGAAAACCAGCAAAAACATATTCCCAAGCTTGTTATTTTCGTTTCAAAGCAAAGAACAGCATGATCTTCTCTCGGTAGCTGTCCTCGAGCTTGTCCGTGACATCGATGAGTCTAGTTGTGAGACGTTCGAGTATTTCTTCCGTGACATATTCCCCGAACTGCGTGATGAAGAATGTTCCCATTGTTGCCCTTATGCACCTTGTCCATTCTCTCACGTCTTCCGAATTCATTCTCCATTTAAGCCAAGCCGACGGATCCATAAGCTCCATGATTTCGATCGTGAAAGACCCGTTCTTCTCGACGGAATCTCTTACTTCCTCGGGCGAGGCATGGTAGATCGGTAAATTGAATGTATCGATTTGATCTTCGGTAACCAAACCCTGGTTGCAAACACCGTAATCACATTCACAAGTGAAAAAAAAAAAGAACGAATCATCAAGCACATCGTGCTGTTTACGCGAATCTAGCATAATGTTTACATGGAATAAGCATTAGATATATATTGTCAATTTGTAAAGTTTTATATATTCTATTATAATGTTTCAAACTTTGCGAAAAGCGATGAATTAGGCGCGTCTGGTGGTCAGGTCCGGCGGACTGAGGTCCATGGGGACTGTTAGGCGCGGGTGGTAGCCAGTTCGTCTCCGTTTGTAAGGGTAGGTAGTCACAGGTTACCCATAGTTACAAACAAAAAAAAAGCTATGAATTAATAGCTAAAGCTGACGTGTAGAAACACGTTTTGTGGAGGAATATAAACTTTTCGAGTACCAATCATCGTTCGCTGTTAAATTTTTGTTTACGTGTATTTATTATGGTTGGATACATAATAAATGCTTGTTCCATGAATAAAGTATCCTTAAAGGTAAGATTCTGCTAGTTATAAAATAATATTAAAACTTTCTTCTTCTTCCTTTTTATAAACTTTTGAACAGCACGGGCTAGGGTTTCGAGAATAAATCTCAAAGCTACAACCAATCAGAGAACGAAGTATTGGACCTACTAATATAAAATACACTTAACTGCTTTCCTAGACCCTTCTCTTCGCAAATGTGAATAAAAATACCAAGCATAGAGTCTTTTATTATTATTTTTAAAATTTTTAATCATTTTCACATAAGTTTGAATCTTTTTTGCGTATTTATCTTTTTTTCCCAAACAAAGAGAATCGCAGAAATACATACCTCAGAACGCATGTCGTGGAGAACATCGGCCATGGTTTCGTACATAATACCAGCAGCGAGATTCGAAAACGGGATTCCACGAGGAATACCGCACATTCCGACAACCACCAAACCTCCGGGAACAATCTCCTTAGCCCTAGCTTCCAGGAACTCCTCCATGTCCCGACCAAACTGATCCTCGTAAGCTTTCACCACTTCCTCCGGTGCACTCGAGTAATGGATCCTCCCTTTGTTCCAAGCCTTCGAGTTCTTGTCCAACAACTCCTCCGGCACACGTGACAGCCAGTGCGTGGAGGCGAGTGCCACGGCCACGTGTACGGTCGATTCCGGCAGTAATCTGCTGTAAAACGAGCCCGGAACTCCCACGGCGAAGTAGCTCCTGTCTTGCGGGAGCGCAGTGAAGAGAGTGTTGAAATCATTGGAAGGGAGGTCGTTGAAGAAGACCAGGAATTCGGGAGATGGGTATTTGTCGGATCTTGATTCTAAGTTCGATTTGATGGATTTTATGATGTTTTCGACGTGGAGGAATGTGTTTGGTCCAGTGGCACAACCCAAATCTGCTACGCAGATGGTGTTGTTCGATCGTGAAATTAGGGTTTCGACATCGAGTTTCTCCATTATCAGTTTTTCGATCCTGTCCTTTAATAGATTTGATGTTCGTCTCTGCAAATATGGTAAAGAGAAAAAAAAATATCAAAACATGAGTTGGCCTCAAATACCCCGACAGATTCTAAACCAAAAAAAAAAAAAGTCCTAATAAGCAAAAAAAAAAAAGAATTCCCAACAGATGTAAGAACAGTTTGCATATATATGACATTTACAGTTACAAAATAAATAAATAAATAAATGTCCTAAAGAAATGGACTGTGTTATATATATATATATATATATATATATATGCTTTACAATAGGAAGGATTAGTCTATCAAATAATGGATAATAGATAGGAAATGTCCCGGCCGGGTGGAAATTGTTATAATTGCACAAAACAATTTACTAATGGATAAGACAAGGGACCAAGCTAGAAAAGATTATTGTTAGCTAGCTTCACTAACAAAAGAAAAATAGAAAGCAATATATTGATTTTATCGTACAAAAATTGACATTATCTTTCATTAATTTTACGCAAATTAGCTTCTCATCCCAATCCTACTATACTACTACTAATATACATACATATATATATATATGTATATATATTCTACGAGTGAAAGATAGATATAGATTATGTTCAACTTGACAAAGAATCTTTGTCGTAATGAGTATATAAACTAGCATCTGGCATGTCCTATATCTATTTACATACGAAATTAATGTGAACCCACGGACGTAGTCCTTGACAAAATATATATTAATTGATGCGGGACAGACCATATAATTTGATATAACAATTTTTTTTTTATTTAATTCCTCTCAACATGACGTTTAAAAGAGGCGAAATGAGATTTTTATAGGCCTTTAATATATACAGTTGTAATAGAAATTTCGGAAAATAACAGTGGTATAACATGAAACCGAAATTTTAATAATTAATTAATTAGAATGTATTCGTCAGAGATGATGTAATAAGATCAATCATATTCCTTTACGATTGGCCTAATTGGCCAGCCAATTGTATCCCTAATCAACTTGTTTATTCATAATCAAGTGATCACGTTCTTAAATCAAATCACACAGTTTAATTAATCAAAAAAATGCTCACAAGACAGAACGGTAAATCAACACACACACACATATATATATATATATAAACTCGCACACTTAGAGGAGGAATTAATATTCTTTTGATTTTACAATTAATATACCATTGGTTTAATGTAATATGTTATATGACAAATGAATAAGTTCCTTCGGAGATTGGCACCAAAGCCTCTAATTCAAAACGAAACTCTTCATTGAAAACAAATAATCTACAGTCCTTTAAATATGTCAGTGGTTCGTCGTTGTTGGTGACAATAGATCAAACCCAAAGAACTAACATTCCCGCTAAAAGATTGAAAAATAAATACCTCATTTGTTCAATATATTATTATATTTATTTATTACTCAAATTAATACTCCGAAAATATATCGAATAATAAAAATTCAAACAATTTCCTAGTGAAGCCATGATAATCATGCCAAGAAAGAAAACTAATAAAAGAAATAACAATACATATATATATATATATATATATATGTATGTATGTATGTATATATGAGACCTGCATTTGGGAGTTTTTGGAGTAGCTGAAGGGGCCATCTCCCCCAACCATGGGAAGTGAAGTGACCACAATCTCTTTTCCCATTTCAAATCTTGAAGCGGTTTTTGATTTTGCTGCTCTCTATGTGGTTGTGGAAGGAGAGGATCCCTCGGGCTCCTTATATAGCCCATGCACGTACCATATAGGGGTTATAATATATCAACACTTTTTTTTACAATAATGTCATTATTCGTACCTATAGGCTATAGTTTATTAGTTATCATCATTCATTATCATTTTTTGTTGTTATTACACCATATAATAGCGACTAAGATATAATATTTTACCTTAACCCCTTGTTTGAATAAGTTGATCAGTCAATCATTGTTATTGTTATTATTGACACAAATTAAAAACATAACCGAACCGAAATTTCATAATCGGATGTAAATTGGGTATGGAACCAATAAACCAACGCCATAACAAGGTAGAGAGAGAGTTTGTTTTGCCAAAAATTCTAACACACCATTTTTCTTCTTTAAATAGACAATATTTTTTTTTATTGGCAAACTTGGAAATTGTTAAATTACTCAATTAATTATTCTCCTTTTAAATGTTAATATAATTATCTCAGTATTTAGAAAATGCATAAATATATTATAATTTATCATTAAAAGTTGGTAGGAAAATTCAAAACATCATTAGTCGTAAAATGATTTCGGAATTATAATATATGTCATTTTTTGCATCAGATCCCCCACTATCTCCCAGCATTTAAATGAATGAAATTCATTAAAGAAATTCAAGGTTGATATAGGTAGAATCTTAACTGAAAATCAATATCACAACCTACTACGATAGGTTTAGTTAAGGTTAATTAAGCTAGAAACTAATATTCCGAAATAATATTTAGTGGTCCACCTATATAACTTAATAGTACAATAAATATATAATTTTTTTTATAGAAAAAAGTCAATTCCTTAAATTGGAATTTAAATATTCATCAATGTTGCTAATAAGTCGTACGACCATCCAATTAATTAAATCATATACTAAGCTTTTGAGTTTTGATCCCCCAATACATACTTTTAGTCTTTGGGCTTCAAAGGAGATGCTGCATGTGCACTAACGGTCAAATACTAAATCAAGAGATTCAAAATACCTCGATAAGAATTTTTAAAATCATATCTTTAAATTAGCCGTCAAAATATTTATTTATATTTCTTTTTTATTCATATTTAAATTAAAAAATAAAACTAAAAAAATGTTGAATTCTAAGACTTATTTAGAATGTTTCTGTTCAATATAAAAGGACTATTTCGTAATTATTTGGACAATAAAATCAGAAAAGGAAAAGAAAAGCAAATGGACTTGTTTGGTTGGGTTACCAATGTGGGCTAAAATATTACAGGCCTGTTATATGATTTGGGCTTGGCGGATTCTTCCTCATGAAGCTTCTCTCCGTGTACACCAATGGCGATTTTCTCCAGGTGCTTCGAAATCCCGAATAGGCGGTCTCACTTGATTTCGCTGTTACCACCATTGCTGCTTTACCCAGGTTTGCATTGTCTCCCGAAATTATCGTTTTCTGTTTGGCTCTCGGGAAAATCTTTTAACCTTTCAAGGAAACTGATCGTCTATGTTAAACGGGGATATTATAACGTCAGTGTGAAAATCTGGTCACCAAATGGGCGAGAGGAAAAGAGCGAAGAAGGAGACGTTGAGTCTCGTTCCAGATTTCCATGTTGATCGTATCATAGTGGTTTCTTCATTTTTCACGTTTACTTGCTTCAGCGGCTAGGGTTTTGGTTGGGTGTTGGTTTAATTGCGGGATGTGATTTGTCATGGTCAGATTTCTTTGTTCAGTATATGAAGTTAAGATGAATTACAGTTGATATGCGAATCTGATTATAGTAATGAGTGTTTTATCATGTTACCTGTTGATAGCGCCTTTGATCGGTAAAGTCCCTGCTGGCGGCCATTCGGGATGGAGATTCCTTCCGGTAAGATGCCTGCACAGTGCAATTCCACAACAGAGCTTTCAGTTGGTTATACATCTTTCAGCAAGTCAAACGTAGAGGTTGGAGAAGATGATTATGCATTTTCCGACCATCCGCAAAGATTATCTTACTCAGATAGGTTGATGGAGCGCATGGTGACTGGCAATTCAGACGTTGATATCTGGATTTGGATTATTGAATACTTGGCAAAATTTAAGAAGGAGCTCTGGATGCTGCACGGTAATGGGATTTTAGACCAGTTGGGATGTTTCTTTCTGTTTTCCCTTTGAATGAGCTTCTGGATTTAAATGTCAGGCTTCAGGGATTTCTTCTTTTTCTGTTTTGGTTTTCTTGCAGATATCTTTGAAATGGGTCCTAAAGTTCCAGATGATCTAGGTGAACATACGAACGAGATGGTGGCTTTCAGATGCTTGGCTTATTTGTTTGATCCTAGTCCTGGACAGAACAACAATGTTGCTTCTGGTGTTGGGTCAAAAGTTGAGTTCGATTTATCTGAGAGCTGTGTATATGTTCTCCAATGTATCCTGGATGAGGTAAAATTAAGGTCATCTTTAGCCAATCCTGTTTTCCCGTTCCTTTAATTTTAGGTTAAGACATTTTGCAGATGGTCATTGTCATGATGCACTTTATTCTGTCCACTAAGATTGCTAGAGTTTTCTTTTTCCCAGATACCCTTGTTGAACCTGAAACCAGGTGCACCGGAATTATTAAAATGGAATCCTCTACCATTCATTGAAAACAAGAGACTTTGCCTGCCAAAATGCACTTTGGAACTGGTATAGGCTCTTTCCATTAATTGAAGTTCCCACCCAAGGAGGACAAAAGGTTTTTTCTGAAAGTTCATATTTGTATATTCTTTGTATGATCAGCTGAGAGAGGCTTCACGTAAGAAGAGTACTGGAGTTCTTCCCAGTTGTGGGGAAGAGACAATGGGAACTGATGGCGACAAAAACAACCAAGTTGCACTTGCTGGTGAAAATATTGATGGGAGAATGAATGGAGAGGGAACTTCGTTTGGTCAGGGCCCTGGATATGGAGTTGGAGTAGTGGCAGATGAAAATGGAACTTCATTCGGACAAACAGATTTATGTAATGTAATACCAGATACCTTCGAAGAAAATGAGGATGGAAATCAAGGTACCTCCATAGTTGATGACATTTTCCGTGCAAAAGCCAAGGAAGCTAAGCTGGATCCAGCAGAGGCCACTGTAGACAATGTTGATGTGTGTACTACAGAGGCTAAAGAATGCTTTGACCATTCCAATAACCAAGAGGAAAGAATGGAGGTGAGCAGATCTACTGCATATGATCAAAGCGAATTTATGGCTCCAGGGGAGCCGCAGCAGGGGACAAGCCATGTTGATAACAGAAATGGTCAAACAGAAGCATCTCATGACATTGATATTTTACCTGTAGAAATGGCGAATGAGATCAATTTTAGCACTGATGCAGTAAAAGTTTTGGGAGAATACCCTTCAATTGAAGCTGAAGGAAGTAAAGATCAAGAAAAGAACAAAGATCAGACAGAAATGGACGGTGTTTATGATGCCCTTGCAGTGAACAGCATGAACCCGATCCAATACGAGGACATTGACGGTCACTTGTCGAGCCCCTCACCAAATAGATACTCATGCAAACAGTGCAATGGAGGTGGCAAGCTGTTGTTTTGTTCTAATGAGGGATGTCCAGTTATGATTCATGAGAAATGCTTGGATTCTCATCCAACATACGATGACGGTAACTTCTACTGCCCTCTCTGTGCTTACGCCCTCAATTCTTCAAAGTATCTCAAATTCAAAGGTCAAGTCACTGAAGCAAAGAAGAAACTAGTTAGCTTTCTTCATCTGGTAAACTCGAGGAGGCTTAAAGAGAAGGCAAGATCTGGAAATCAAGTTCCTTCAAGCCACCAACATTGAGGATGATTCCTGTGGCTGAATTGAAAGTACCAGTTTGCAGGTCAGCAAGTTTAACAAGTTCGCATCTTTTTTTAGCTTTGGATCTCATCACAATCGTCAGTTTTCATCACACATAAATTATCACATGTTTGGGTACATTCTAGATGCGGGGGGCAGGCATATCCTTAGCCGAATATGATGTAAGCAGTTTACACAAAATTGGACAGAACCTACTGGTCGACAACTACAGATTCACTGAGAAGAGGTGTGAAGCAAAAGCTCAATGGTTTGGGGTTTGGAGAGTGAGGACACGGCGAGCTGAAACTATGGAACCGAGCTCTTTACGAGCTATAGCTCGCAATATCAGAATAAAAGCATACATAATACAGCATCTCTTGATTACACTCTCTATAGTACTTCAAGAAACACGAGAGGAACTGGTGATGGAGACAAGGGGAAAAACGTTTTTGCTTTTTGCTTCCTCCGTTGTAATTTTAGATGGGAGCAAACTCGTCTGAAACTGAAGCCAACCCTTGCATTAACCTGACAATCTCTGTCGTGTCATCTAAGTAGTACTTGGCCTTGCTGGGCTTCTGACCGACAGTACAAGCAAATACTTCGGCATTTGGGGCAATAGAAGGGCCTTCAATGGAGGTAGTGATCACCTCAAACATGTCCTCATCAGACCGGTCATCTCCTATGCACAGAACAAAGTCGGGCAATGTTCCTCTTCCTTGCATTGTCGAAAGCAACCTTCCCGCTATAAGACCTTTGTTCACACCCTGTGGTTGGAACAAGAAGGTAACTCAGAAATAGTGCAACCAAACAGAGAAGTGACAATTTTTGGGTCTGAACAGTGGTTACGAACCTGTGGTTTGACCTCCACGAAAGTTTGTCCTCGTTTGACTGTGACTGGTTCATTGGCAAGAACACTTTCAAGATGATCAAGAAGTTCCTTAGCCTGGCATGAGCCGAAATCTGGGTCGGCATCCTCAAAGCTCCAAACAAGAGCTGTCTCCTTGTCTTCAATTGTTGATCCATCAGTTGTCTCGGTGTAAAGCTGCATCACAGGCTCTGCGATTTGCTTCCAAGAGCAATCTGCCACCGGCACACACATTTCCCATTCTGCTTCCCTCCTCAGCCTGTATATTTGTCATAACACATTTGTGAGGACAAAATGGATCAAACTGCATAGAATACGAAGATGTGGAAGGGAACAAATAGCAGTTGAGGTCAATTCCCGTAATTACCTCAGAAAGTAGCCATGTTCAGCAGCAATTGCAAGCTTCTCACACTGAAAAAACCAGTCAGAGAGTGTTTCTCGGCTTTTAGCACTGACTATGAATACAAGGTTGCTCCTGTCTCTGCACAAGGTGTTCAATATATTGATAGACCTTGGAGATGGTCTTTTATCGATAGAACCCTGTGGCATCAACGTGCCATCATAATCCAAAAGAATGGCCCGAGTCTTTGTCCTCTTATAAGCCGAGACTATGTGTTCCATCGACAACTTCCGGAAGGATTGATCGAGTGCCACGACCCGGAAACTGAGACCAAACCCGATCCCCCAACACCTCCTTCTTCCGTGGTCAGCGCAACTCCTTTCGAGATCTTGGAGGAAACTGCGAGCCCAGTATCCGACATCATGTGTGCTTACATATTTATAATGTTTCTCATGTCTAAGCTGCTTTTCGGGTTCAGATAATTCTAGGGCGGTGTCCATTGCATCGGCTACTGCATCGACATTCCATGGATTGACGCGAATGGCTCCACTAAGCGATGGCGAGCAACCGATGAATTCAGAAACCACCAACATGCTTTTCTTGTGAGTATTTGGTTCCAAACTTAGAATCTTGTCCAATTTCTCGTTCCCTTGACGGGAGATTATGTATTCATAAGGTATGAGATTCATTCCGTCCCTAACTGCTGTTACCAAACAGCATTCAGCCACGACATAATAAGCAACCCTTTCGTAGAACTTAAGCGGGGCATCAATCAATACTACAGGATCATACCCGGGCCTTCCAAATGTCTCGTTAATTCTTCGAACGGTAGAATGTGTTTCAGCCTGCACTTCTTTTACATCTTTTCCTTTCCCCCTCGCAGGATTTGCTATCTGCACCAACACAACCTTCCCTTGCCATTCTGGATGTTGCATAAGGAGCTGCTCCAGAGCTAACAGCTTCAGACTTATTCCTTTGAAAATGTCCATGTCGTCCACTCCAAGCAACATTATTCTGCCTTTCCGACAATACTGTTGGATAAGCTCGGCAACTTTGGCTTCGGTCTCTGACAGCCTCAACACTGACTGAAGCTGACCCATGTGGATTCCCACCGGAAGAATCTTGATACTAACGGTTCTACCGTAGTACTCGAGTCCAATGTACCCTCTCTTGGATTCATAAGTAAGACCGAGCATTCGGCTACAGCAGGACAGGAAATGTCGGGCATAGTCAAAAGTATGGAATCCTATCAAATCCGCGTTGAGCAAAGCCCGGAGAACATCCTCTCTAACCGGCAGAGTCTTGTAGATTTCCGAAGACGGGAACGGGCTGTGGAGGAAGAAACCGAGCTTGACCCTATTGAACCTCTTCCGTAAGAATGTGGGTAATACCATAAGGTGGTAATCGTGTATCCACACGAAATCATCCTCAGGGTTGATCACTTCCATGATCCTATCGGCAAAAATCTTGTTCACGGAGACATAAGCTTGCCATTGATTCCGGTTGAATCTCCCGCTGAGATCCGGTGACAGAGGCAGCATGTAATGAAAGAGAGGCCACAGGTGCTGCTTACAGAACCCGTGATAGTAACGGCTATAAAGGTCAGTTGGTAAGAACGTGGGCACACATTTGAATGTCTCTACAAGGATTTGAGATACTTCTTCCTGATCATTAGGATGGATTTCATCTTTCAGACAACCCACGTAAAGAACATCGATGTCTTCTTTTCCTAACGCATCTTTCAATTGCAGAAGCAACGAGTTCTCATCCCAATTAAAGATCCAGTTTCTGCAACCGCCACCATTGTTACTGCTGCTGGTACTGGATTTATCCGATCTCTTCTGCGCCCGAATCGGAAGCTGATTGGCTACTATGATCAAACGGTCCTTGTGGGCTGTGGAAGACGAGGGATCAGAGCTTGCACTCTCTGCTGGGTCGTCATCGATATTGGACATGAACCCGGCGACCGTCATGATCCGGGGAATCCCTCGGCTCATGCGGCCGAAAGACGGCGAATCACCGGAGGCAAGGTCCAGTAGATTCGAGTACGATCTCGAGACCATTTCTTACTTCTTTCAGTGACCTAACCAGTAACAGCAAATTTCTAGACAGAGAAAGATTCAAGGCGCAAGAGGAAAGGGGAGATTTTGAGAGAAACTGGAAGTGCCCTTTGAGGTTTTAGCCCCAAGAAACAAGAGAGGAGACCCAAACTGGACGACGAAGCTGGGAAATGTTGCCTCAGGCAGAGGTTGAAGAACAGATAGAGAAATACACCCCACCCAGATGAAGTTTCTGCAAAAAGAAGATGTTGTTTTGTGATGACAGACGGGGAAAAGACGGGATTGAAGAATACAAGTTTCACAAGACGAAAGCTTCAACGTTACACCCCCAAAGAAAATAGGAAGAGGAATAGATTCGAAAATCACTTGCGCTGGTATGCATATACATATATATATATATGTAAGTATATTTGTGTTCGTATGCCTGTATATTCACTCTTTGAATTCCTCGGCCTAAGTTTTCAAATTCTTCACAAAAGACAAGAGAGAACCTATAAGATATATTCTTTTTAAGACCGTTCGATCAGATGAGGTGCACGTAGACTTGGATGTAGCGTAACATCTCTCGTACCTGATTTTGCCTTTGATCTTATCCGTCGGTTTGTTGCCGTGTGGAAAATGGGGCCCACAAAGATTTTCACGTGTCGCACTGTGATCTAATCTTGCAGGTTGTCAAACGTTCTACGTGTCGTCATTTTGGAAAATAATTAACTTCATAATTATCACTAATAAATAATCCTCTTAGATTCGCCCTTAAATACTAATTTATTATTGGAAAATAATTCCAAACAAAATAAAAAAAAAAGTAGCATTATATAAGCTCATACAATTTACAAGGATAACATAAACAATAGCCAACAAGATCTAAATTATTGGTTGATAGGGTCACATCAAGGCAGTAAGTACTCCAATTAAAAATACTAATTTTTAATTAGTAAACATAATTTAAAGAATAATTATGCAATTAATTAGGATCCTAACTATGCATAAAAATATCTGAAAAGAGAATTAAACTATCCATCCAGTATTCTCTAATTCTATCCATAATAATCTTCTCTTTTAATTTAAGAAAACGCCTTAATATTTTTTTTCAGAATAAAATGTCTTAGTTAAGAAATTAGTTTAGATTTTAAGTAATTTATAGATGAATTAAAAAAATTAAAGGATAATTAATTGATGAAGTGGAAGCCATAGTGTCAGTCCACTTGTGGGTGGGATTAACTTTTTAATAGTGTTTACTTCTTGTAATTATGATTGCTCTTCCAAAAATCAAAGTTAAAATATTTGGAAAAGTAATCACCAACCAAAATGACCAAGCATATCATTATTTTGGTTTTGTAAGGTTGGATGATATTTTTTTTCCTTTTTAAAAGGTTTTTATTTTTATTTTTACATTTTTATCATTTTTTCAAATGCTTTAAATTTGTAACAATTTGCAATAAAAAGAATCTATCAATCAATAAATGGTAGAATACAAATAATTATTGTCCCTTATATCACTAAAATTTAATTTTAAATGTTGCGTAGTTGGTAAAATGCAACTCTGCAAATGAATGAGATCTAAACCATATATAACATTGAACACACATGCAAAAAGGAAAAACCAAATCCATTTATTTATTTCTTACAACCTCAAAACACAACTAAAAACCCTTCCCATTGTCTCGGAACAGAAGAAGAAGAAAGCCATTGAAATTTTATTACTGAACTGAACTGAACTCAACGAGGATATTACTCATCAAACGATCCGTCTGCAGAGAGTGACACCATCGCCGATGGAGACCTGCGAGACCTCGACGCGAGTATCCGAGGCAAGAACCTTGTTGAATTCCATTATGTCCCTCCTAAATTCCCTCATGTGCTCCGGCACCTGGCCCTCGTCCTCGGCCACGAACCCGAACGACAACGTGTTATCGTACGCAATCATTCCCCCGACCTTCACCAGTTTCATCAGCCTCTCGTGGTAGTTCAGGTAGTTCGACTTGTCGGCGTCCACAAACGCAAAGTCGAACTCCTCCCGTTTCTCCTGCGGTGATTTATCGTTTTAGTCGATTACCCGACAATTTCGGACACTAATAACGTTACAAAGTGTTATTCAAATATACTAATAATGTAAAAGGGTTTGTGTTCATTCACTTACATGGTTCAACATTTGGTCCAAGATGGGGAGAGCGGGCGAGTGAATGAAGTTGATCTTGTGATCCACTCCTGCATTTCTTATGAATTCTAGTCCCATTTCGTAACCTTCGATCTCGGTATCTATTCCCGTAATCTGCACCGATTTCGTAAATTTGTCGTCGAGGCATCAAAACTCCGTTAGCAATGTTCATTTTGGGTTTCAATTCGGGTTCCGATTTAGTCGTGTATATTCGGATTCTGTTATTTCGGTTTTGAAAACAACTAGAATCATTCGATCTAAAAAGAGAGGGAGAGAAGAGAAACGTACGCGGCCATCATCGGGTAATGCGAGGGCGGTTGCGAGCAAAGAATAGCCGGTGAAAACGCCGATCTCTATCGTGTTTTTGGCGTTCATAATCTTAACAAGCATCGACAGGAAATGACCCTCGTCCACCGGCACTTCCATCTCGCTTCTGCACCTTTTTTTAGTTAATAATCAACATTTTCCCGTCCGTATCTACAAGTTTTATTTTAAGTCATTTCTTTCGATAATAGATTTAGGAAAAGAATTAGATCATACGGCTCACGAGTTCGACTCGTTCGCCTGTCAATTTTATAGGGGCCGAGTCACGAGCCACGAAACTCGGTCGGCCGTCGGAGTCAGGAAGCAAAAGGGACGGCGACTTACAAATTTCCATATTTGACGACCGTGGCTTCTCTGAGTTTCTTGAGCTGTTCGTGCTCCCTCGGATATGCATTGGTCTTGTGGATGTACTGTCGTTACATGTACGCAACTTTCCTCATTTAGTATTATTCGATCATTAAATGAGGAATGTTATAATAATGGCAATTATTAGACGTAATTAAGGTATCTGACATTAGAATTTGGACGTGTATATATTTTATGCTAATTATGTCGTCGGTAGATGTCCTAACATGCACACTTCCTAAAGATCCAAAACCAAAGGATTCAACCTTATTAATTTAGCATCAAAGTTACCTTAATTTGCCATAAACATACACTCCTAATAATAAACTCCATTTGGTATATTCATTCATTTACTTTCTTGATCTCTAATCAAGAACATATCCACTCCTAACTGTTTAAGAATCTGCAGATTAACCAAAACCCTTTAGGCTCTCGGTCTCTAAATCAAGAACCTTTCGGACACAAGAAATCGAGAGAGAGAGAGAGAGAGAGAGAGAGAGAAACCTCCTTGAGAGCATCAGACTTGAGAATGCCTTTGGGAGGCAATTTCGCCATAGCTGTATCGGCTGTATCTTCTTCAACCTCAGAGTGAATGCGTTCGCGTGTGTGTGTAGATGGCAACAAAAAGAAAAAGTGTTGAATGTAACGTGTGGCATTTGTAAAGCTGTTTCAATACACGTGTTTCACTTCCATTGCCACGTGGCTCCAAAGCAAATAAATAAAAAAATCAATTTCCATTTACATAACCATGAAATTAAATAAATAAACAAAACTTTCGTGATGATCCAACGGTTGCGATGCGTTCAATGGAGTGGCGAGGTGGACGCGCAACACGGTGGGGCCAGGCCAGCGTATGTTTTTCTCCGGATGATGGGAATTTGGTGTGAATTATTGCAATTATTTTGGAATATTACATACGACAACTTGTGAATTATTGCAATTTTCTGTTACACCCACCTTCTCTATTATTAAAGAAAAAAAGTAATTTTCAATATGAAAGCTTTAAAATCGAAATCAGTAAAATTAAAAGTTAGGTGTCTTTTTTTTCTGTTTTATATTCAAAATATTTGTTAGATATTCTGTGTGTGTGTATATATATATATATGCGTATAAGGCAAATGTTTATCTTAGAAAAAACTCGAAAGCTTTGGCTGTATTTCCAAATATTTTCTGAAATCAAAGTTTTCCCTCGAAAAGATTCTTCTTTTTTGTAAAATGCAAATGCATACGATAATGTTGAAACTTTTTTATTTGAATGAAATTATAATTTAGTAAAATTGGAATCCATTTGACAGAATCTGATACTGATTCCCCATTTCCCAATGCCGTCTCCGTCTCTCAATGCATCCGTGCTCGTCCATTAAATATTAGTATTCATATAATGATACCTTAAATAATTTAAAAATTGCTACCGTGACAATTACCAATCAATCATTCTTTTAATTGCAAAAAATCACAGTCGTCAACAAACGCATAAAAGACGTTCACAATCGTTACGGCAGAGGCAGACCAGTGATTACAAGCCTGAATCTGATTGTGCAAATATTACAAACAGATATCTATGATCCTAATTTCATTAGTTAACATGAAAAAAGAAAACAGAAACTACACATTCTCTTGCTCTTCAACTCTCTCTCTCTCTCTCTCTGTCTAATGTCTAGGCATTATTATTAGTGTACACAAAGGAATAAGCTGCAGACAAACTTAAAAACAGAGACATACATGCAAAAACTTCCCCCGTGTTTTTTTTTTTTAAATTCGTCTGGTCTCCTCTGTCTGGGGCTGGGAATGGTTACACAATTTTTGCACACCCAACGTATAAAAACCAGAGCATTGAAGCTTTTCTCTTTCCCCGAGTTTACTTCCGATCTCTCCGCTTCCGCCTCTTCTCTTCTTCCCACTCGCGGTCATACATCCTATAAAAAGGGTCAAGGAAATCGCTACATTTGGAGGAAAAAAAACCGAGTGTCAAAATCAATGTATAGCATGGAAACCTGATATATATATATATATATATACGCAGAGTTTAGCAAAAGGATACGGGTCAGGATCACGACGAGCCATCTTGCTCATAACTTCTTTACCGTGAAGCCTTATGCCGGGCTCTTCTAAATAACCTCCTCCATGTTGAAGAATCATGCTGTTTTTCCGGTCTTTCCCCTCATACAATGATGACTGTTGGCCCATGGGAGGAGGAGAGTACTCTCCTGGCTCAGCCGATGGCATGTGCTGTTGCCCCCTCTTAATCTTCCGACTCTTGGAGGCCATTGCTGAGGAAGCTTCCATTTCATCTCTCAAAAGGGTAGCTTTCTCTCTTTCC
>NW_010960187.1:3194071-3211264 GCF_000463585.1 Tarenaya hassleriana | reverse complement strand
TCTTTCCCTTGCCTCTCTTTCTCTCTCCCTTTCCTCCCCCTGCATCAAGCATCATGACATGTGCATCTATCTCAGATGATGTTTGCATACACGATGATACCATTATTTTCACAAGAATCGCTGAAAAAGGTCCAGGATGCAGTTCTTTTATACCCGAATCACATAAATTCGTATGAACCTAAAACAACATCTAGCTATCAAAATGATATCACTGTAAATAGATGATTTGAGAATAGTGCACCCCATAAACATCACAATCACTCTTCTACAAGTAAAAACCAAAAACCAGAAACCCTAAAACCAACTGTGACGTTTTATCAGAAAAATCTACATGCAACATTTGCCAGAACGGAAGTTTTACAGATCACAGCGAGAAACAGAAGTTATATACCTTCATTGCAATCATCTCTCGATCATCACGCTTTCTGTCACGAAAATCATCCTCTCTTCTGCACTTTGTATCATCCATAGAAGCTGATGAATTTTCTTCAGATCGTCTTCTTTCTCTCTCATCAATCCTCGGAGAAAGCCTCTGAGAATGCCTTGAAGTCCCAGCCTTTCTATCGACATCTTCATCTCTTCTACCACCACCCAGAGATTGTGGAACCATATTAGGAGGTAAAGGTGGAGGCGGAGGCAAACCCAGAGAATGAAAATGGTCATCAGAATGAGATTTCCTATCATCTTTGGTTCTATCATCCTTGTTTCTATCATAACCCCTAGTTACTCCTCTATCTGGACCCCTCTCAGCCGAGCGTTCTCTTCCATGATGGTCCACAGACTTATCTCTTATTTTATCAACATCATCTCCATGAGATTTATCTGAACGCTCCAATCTTTCTCTGTAGTCTCGGGCATGCCTTTCACTGCCTTTCTCCTTTGACCTGTCCTGCTCCCTGTGCATGTTCTGATCAGCAGTGGTTGCCTTGTCAAAGTCTACTACTCGGGCATCTACAGATCTTGCTCGGTCACTCAATCGGGGGTTGGCATCATAATCTCTGTGCTCAGCATCTCCTTTGCGACGTTTACCCATCCTCTCAGTATCCTCAACAGCAGTAGTTCGTTTTTGTAACCTATCACTCGACTTCGAAGAAGATATGTTGTCAAGCCTAGGAGAATGGGCAGTAGGAGAAGGTTGCTTTGGTACATCAGAAGCATCAGCACCATTGTCTTTCACTGCATCAGACGTTACATCAAAAGATCTGACAACTCCATCCAATTTTGTATTAATTGCCATGAACATCTAATGCTTGTGTGGGCGAGGTCGAACCTTTGGCTGAAGGAGTAGCTATGCTAACATTTGCTGTTGCGGTGGAAGAAGCCTTCATTGAACCTGCTTGGCTGCTCTCAGAATTATGAGAGCTGAGATCTTTTTCAGCCATGGAATTTCTCCCAGCACCTTTACCAGACTTGTTATCCTCTTTTCCAAATTCTGGCTTTGTTGTTTTGCTCATCGATCCAGCTGGGACAGCCCGTTTCATCAACTGGTAACCAAAAGGTTATGTACACATGAGACAGATAGAGAACATTCTGAAATGTCACCTAAATTGCAATGGAACCATTAAACTTGGCATACCCAACTCAAGTCAACCATAAATTGCAATTATATTCCATGCAAAAAAAAACTCAACCTCTAGACCTTAACTCCGAGAGGAAAAAACAAGCTTCTTTATTTGCGAACCAAGTTCTACTACCCGAAATCTGTATTTTTACATGGTAAACCCGATAGCAATAGAGAGCATCTACTAATCATAACATCTCCTAAAGTCAGTCCTCTGAGGACAGGCTATCAAGAAGATATGATAAAAAAAAAAGGACCAACCCAGTTCGTATACCCATCTAGCGGGGTGCTAGGGAAGGGAATATACTAGGCAGCCTTAGGAAAGATAAATTTTCCAAATTCAATCACACATACAAATCCCACTAAAGAATCAAGGAAATTATTAAGACAAGATTGCCAACTTCAGCAATATAAAGAACAAGGTTCTATATAGCATACCCCTGTTTCAGAAGACTTTGACGTAACTTTGACAGCATGTTCATCGGATATTCTAGACATTTCATCCGTCTCCTTCTGTTCCCTCGACCTTTTAGATTGGGATAATTGGACATTGCCTCCCTTTGAATTTATATGGCCTCGATCAGATTTGGACAGAGGGATACTCTCTGTTCGTTCCAATCTTCCATCCACAAGTTTAGATCTCGATCCCTGGTCCTCACTCAAGCCCCCAAACTCAGGATGCAGGCTAACAGTTGCCGCTGATCTACCTCCAGTAGATTCAACTTGGGACACACTAACTCCTGAACCATTCTGGGAAGGATCGTGTTTTGGACCATGTGCTGGAGCAGCTTTTAGTTCAAGATATCCCATGCCAAATTCTTCGTCCGTAACCCATGAAGGCTGCAAACAGTGCACATTCAGTCATATGATCTGAAAAACAAAGATGACATTGTCGGGTTTAGTACTCACTTTTCTTGCAGCCAGAGCAGCAGCAACACCAGTAGCTAATACTTTAAGGTCCTCTCTGTCGTCATTTTTTATCTTAGCTACCTGTAAAATAAACAACCGAAGAGATCAGAAATCACAACAACTTAGAGCAAGTTTCAGAGATCGGCTAGTTAAGAGGTACTTGCCCGTTTTTCAAGGTTTATTCCACTTTTCCGAGTAACTGGGAAAACACTAGAAATCTTCGTCAGCATAAGTAGAGCATTGCGAATCTCCATGTACTCATTTGACTCCAGACACTGAATCAATAGCCGTGTAATTCTTTGACTCCATTTCCAATGTACCTTTCAAGAAGATCAACAAAACTTTCTCAGACATGAAAATCAAAATGCAGTGACCAAACAACAAAACGGCTACCAGTACTTAAAAGCAGAATGCATGACAACAGAATAAGACGAAAATGTTCAGGGAAAACAAACACATCAAAAGGTGAAATGAAAGATCCGATCACGAAGTAGTAGCATTTGAGTCCCATCGAATATAAAAGAAAGCTTGAAACTACTTTCCATGTCTCCTGCTATGATCTAGTAGGACCAATACAATAAAGGTAAGGCGTACCAACAGACAGAAAAGCCATCATTTAAGTCACACAGCATGAGAATTACTCCCGAACTTTACTTGTCAACAGAAGTTTGTGATAAGTAGTCCTAAAACCCAACAAAAAAATAAAACCAGGGCACTATTATGTCATTCCGTATTTGACTCCAGAAAAAATATGAGTCGAACAGCTTTTGAAAGGTTTCAGCTTCAGTCATTGACTTCTATTCTAACCTTCAAAAATTGTCCATACGTGACACGCTGACTGTTTGGATATCTATAGTAAACAGCAAAACCTGGCATGTTTCCGCACTCCTGTTCATAGACTGATTCATCACTCTGAAGAATGTAAGACAACACCAGCATTAGAAAGTAGAAGAAATAGTAATGTGTTTATTTAATCATGCAGTCATGCCAATAAATAAAGGGCAATCCGGTGCACAAAGCATCCCCGCTAAGCGGCGGCCTATGAAGGACCCCACCACAAGGATGTATTGTAGGCAAACTTTACTTTGCAGAATATTCCGCAAGAGACTACTTCCATAACTCGAACCCGTGACCTCCAAGTCATAACGGCAACACCTCAACTGGTGCACCAATTCATGTCAATAAATATAAAATAAAATATGAGAGATGCCGTTTACAACATATTTCTTACCTTCCAGTAGTAAGCAATCTTTAAGGTCTCAAACAAAAACCTCCCAAGTCTCCCAGCTTCATATTCAGTGCAGCAGCATATCATTGGTTGTAGTGTTTTGCATATAAGAACATCAATGTGATTGACAGTATTAAAAAAAGGTGTTCCGAGTGAATGGAGCATATGCACAAACTTGGCACAGTAGACAGAATCCGCCATGCTAAATGTGCAGCGAGGGAAAATACAACGCTGAAGGAACTCCATGTTAATCTTCAGAGTATCAGGGCAGGAACTCAACCATTTATCTTTTTCACGAGAAAGCCTTCTATGGACAGAAGCAACATGTTCTTCATGCTTACATAGTTCACTGGTTAGGCGATCAAGAGATTCTTGTATTCTTTCCTTCTCCTTTTTTCTCTTCGTAATTGCTGAACTAGAGTTATCAGCAACCTCTTCAAGCGTCTTAAGTGCAGCATGCTGTTTAGCAATTTCAGACTCATATCGATTTCTAGGAACATAAATATCATAGAGAGTAAGCCCCCAAAACGTTGCATAGAGGTCCGGGGAAAGACTATTCCAGGCTTTTGAGGGCAGCATTGTTCTGACCGTATCAAGAAGGCCAGACCACCTGAAAATGACATGAACAGTGAATGGTAAAAACAGAAAGATCAGAATATAGACAGAAATAGGCCAAGAAAGCTAACTTATATTACTCTAAATCTTCAGAGGTTACTTGAAACTAATGAACAAACAGAATAAATGCTTTCACATCCAGCGATAATGCTGAAGGAACCAAACATAAGAAAAGGGTGAGATGGGAACGTACATTATAGCTTTTTGGGATGGGCCGACATCAAGAATCACTTTTACACAGTTTCCTTGAGGGTCATACTGTGTGTTTTCAGCATCCACATCCATGGATTCGCCAGCATCCAAAGGCCACTGAACAGCAACATTTTGCTGAGACTTGAAAAGCCTCATTACAGGGCGGTATATCAGAAAAGCGACCTGAAAGAGCATTAATAAGAAAATCACAAGTTTTAAAATGCAGGAAAATATAAGGATTTCAAATTGCACAAGAGATGGAGCAAGAAATACTTAAAGATAGAGAACAAAAAACAGAAGAGAGAGAGAGAGACCTCAGGATCAAGATGATATGCATGAACAAGCTCTTCAAGTGAAGGGACCAGCCGAGCATAAGCAGAAGCAGGACTCACTGCATTGGTAAGGAATTCCACATACTGAAGAAGAGTTCCATGACATCGGTCAAACTGCTCACTGACCATCTTAATGTACGGTGCATCCGCATTTATCAAGACTCTGCATGATAATAAACCATCAAAAAGTTAATACTCTAAAACATTATGGTACATACACGCAGTTTTTCACTTTAGAAGAAAAGGGTTGTATGGCCACCCTTAAATGACCTATAATCCAACCTGTTGGAAATATTTCGTTTTAAAAACCTGCATGTATAAGCATTTGTTGAAAGTGTGCATCTAGGTATATAACGTAGACACCAAATATCATGCTCTAGCAAAACATATATGCTCCACACGTGCAGTACGTGAATGCATAAAAATGTTCTAAATTATTTTCTAGGGTTGCAATTTATCAACTTACACAGAACGATGTTGCGCAATAAGTAACAAAAGTGGAATAGCTAATTTTGGTTCATCATTTGGAAGCATTGCATCTCGTAGCCGGTTGGATGATTTGGCAAGTGCCTGCAGCAATACAGAAGAAGAAAACGGAAGAAGTCAAAAACTAAGGTATCACAAAACTTTTCCCGGACATAGATAGACTTCATAACCCTGGTACTATGGACTATGAATTCAAAAGCTTTATCTACAAGGCATGGCATCCTCTGAATGAATAGTTCTCGTGTATATGATACAAGCATGTCCAAGTAAAAATATAGTTACATGGGCATCTGTGTGTGTACTCAGGATAAACAGGCGAAAAAGGATTGAAAGGAGAAAAGGCTTGAAAATTAGAGAGAGAAAAATTAATGAAGGCTCATTCACATTACTCAAAACACAAGCAAGAAACGGAACTTCAATTCCCTGATGCTGACAAGATCATCAGGCTTCCAACAACATTATACAGTGAAGGCTTGGCTCCTCTCACGTATAATTCAACAGTAGCTTTTTAAGAGTTTAAGAAGATAAACCTTGTTGTTCCGTGTCATGCCAAAGGACGTTGCATGATAGCGTAAAGTCTCACTTCCTGCCATGGCATCCAGTTGGTCTTCAGTAAGGTTCTCTGTGTACTGGACATTTGCCATCTGCTGGATAAGTTCCTAGATATAGATATATTCCAGTCAACAATCATTAATCAATTAATAACTGCAGTTAAGATTGTGTGAAACTAAAAAAAATGTACCTGCAGAAGAACAAGCTCAATACCCTGACCCCTCTTCAACTGGTTCACAAGATACTGGAAAAGACCTCTTAACTCCATCGATGGATACTTCTTACACCTGGAGAAGGTGATAATGCTGAGAAACATACTTGAAAAGATGGATTTACAGCAGTAGACACTTCTGGAAGATATTCAATGCATATTTTTGCAATCAATATTTAGAACAGGAGCAATTATCCCAATGCAGTTAGAAAGAGACAGCTCTCTAATAACTAAGGAATTTGAAATCATCAAGAAACCGTGCAGAATTTTATTATTGATAGAAATGAAATAAATAGTATTAAAGGAAAAAAGACAAGTGCCCTAAAACATGCTGCTCAACTTAAACCAATCAATTTGATTCCTACTAAGCATTTTCCAGGCCCCATTCCCACATGACCACCCCTTACCTGGATATTATAGATAAATAAGACGCCATAAATATATATAAGATATGCAGAGCAAGAGGACCTAACAGAAAAGAAAACACAAAAATTGAAAAGAAGAGAAAAAGACACAGTTCTCGCGTTAGATCCCAAAATAAAGTACACATACAGGTGACCCCAAAATGAAGCCAAAGATTGAAGCCAGTCTGACAAATTAAGCCCATCGTCCTTCAGTTTATCACGTCCGCTTTGTGCCAGCCTCTCAATCACAACGTATTCCAAGATATCATACTCAAGCTGCATGAAAGGAAGAATTGGAAACCAACAGATAAAAGGTAAATCACAGGCAGAATCAGCACAGAAATAAAAATGAATAAGCACAAGTTGACCATTAGTAACTCAGTAAAAAGAGTTGTTGCAGAAAACGCAACTGAAGTTAATTAACCATAGGACCAAGAGAACAGCCTTGGTAGTTGGTAGTATACAGTTGAGGTGGAGATCGTTTCAAAAACAGAGTATGATACTAGGTTTCTTCCGAACTGCATAGCAGAATTATCTCATTCTCACTGCATATCTTCCGAACTGCTAGCAACCCATCACCTCCAATTCCGAGAATTTGAAACCACCTCGATCACATGAAAACTCTATCCATTCATAAAGCTTGATAATTATATGACATACAAAAGGAAAAGAAAAAGCGAAAAAATACCTGTGTCAAGTACTTGAAGGCATCCACGACGGGATTAATCATATCTCTGTATGCTTCAATCTGTAATGAATCCCCAGTAGTTAGCCCCATCTAAGCATCTCGAAGTTGTAAACAGGAGAAAGCCAAAAGCAGATTAGATACCTGATGCACAATCGTTCGAAGCACCATCATGGGGTTGGCATGAGCTAGTTTTGCCACCATCCGGCCCAATTGCTTCAAATTTTCTTTTGCGAGCCGTTTCAGAATCCTTCTAGTATCCAACTGAGATATAAGATTAGGCACTTAAAGATCCAAACGAGGTACCATTCGATTCTATTTTGTGAAGAAACCAAATTCAACAAATTGTAATGATATACCTTTGCCACTTGCCTTGCTGCCAACAACAATGGATTCCGCTCACCCTCATTTTCCCACTCACCATATAAGCGATAACGAGCCTAAGAAAATAAAATTAATCCAGGACTGATGACCATGTTCCACATAAGAAAAATCGAGACAAAAATTAAGAAACACAAACCTCATATGTAAGGAGACTCATCACATCCCAGATCTCATGACCAACAGCTGGATTTCCAGGTGTCAATTGCAAAGATGGGAGAAGACATGTCCCTAGAGCTTCTTCTATTCTCGCCCTAACTTCCTTCATGTGCATACGAGGATTTTCAAATAGACTACCTTCTTGATTTGAAGATCCGACACCACCACGAACAAGATCAAGGATGGACAAGTAGTAAACCCTTAATACTCTACAAATCTGCCACAATAATAAACTTTTATCAGCTTGATTTTATCATTTCGGCATAGAATATTCAGTCCTAAAAGTAGAAAGCACCTTCTGCAACAGTATGGTATCCCGGTAGAGGTAGGGTCCAACAATACTAAGCATCTGAAATACTTCTTTAGGAAAATCTACAGATCCCCTATTGCTTGTTGAACTTGCTGCATCAACAGTAACTGTATTTTCTCCATTGGAAGAAATGGAACTCTGAAAACGTGTTTGCCGCACTATGTCATATGCTGGAGAGATTGACTTCTCTATAAGCCTGAAAACAAAAGACCAAGATAACATTACTCACATGAACATTTGCGTGCAGAAAGCCACAGTATCAATAATGTGAAACAAAGTGCTCAAGATGCAGGGGAACACCTCAAGCTATCTAGACCATGACAGAACAGTTGCTAACAATCATCAATGCTACCAACCAGCACTTCTAAGCCAAAGTAGTAAGAGTTAACTGTACGATAATATGAAACACTTACTTAAACAAACCACTACATATCTGAGTGTGCGCCACTGGATTAAGAGGTGCAACACACTCAAACAAGATATGGGCATGGTACCTGAAAAGTGTAATGAGTTAGCACAAAAACACAATGGCCATAGTGTTTGTTTCATCACCTCGTAGCAGTAAACAGAAAGCACTTGAACTAGCATATATTGATTTTATTTATGTCACCCAATATATTAATTGATTTATACTACATGGGTAACAGTAAATGGAGGCTGTGACAAATATTACAATGCAAACTAAAACATGTGACAGGATCCAGAAATTACAGGGATGTGAATACTTGGCAAAATATACCAGTGAAATTACCCAATATGTCCTTCCAAGTCATAAACAACACAAAAGATTCAATTGTCACAAATAGACAATTCATGAACAAGTACTAATCCTAAAAGAACTTCCACAGTCATAAGATGATAACATGAAATTCCAAAAGTGTCAACACAAAAATGGTCCTGCTCAAAGACTAAGGAGACTAATATGATGCAAGGAGATTGATGAAATGAAAAAATAAAATAAAAACGGATGACGACAAGCTGCACATTCGGTCAAGTTGAAAGTTCTTTCATATATCAAGAGGATCTAGTGTATCTACCAATCGTCCACAGCAAGAAAACCATTAAGGAGACCCAGAGTTTGATTATTTTCAAGCTCTGGAGCCCGTTCAGCAACAGCTTCAGTTTCCATGTCTAAAGCAGCAAAGAGATCTACTGTGACATCTCCTGGCTTTTCGTCCTCCATAAGATCCTTCCCAGTAGCAGCAAGATTTATTTTTCCAATTTTATTGGCCTACAAAAGCATATGAGATTATGTATCAGAATGGATGAATAAACCCATAAAACAAAAAGGAATACTGTAAAACCCCAGAACACGAGAAGATCATTGACTCCTAGTCCCTTTCAGAAGAAACAATAAGACTAGTTTATAGTGGGTATCCATTTATATCCATATTTGAAGAGGCAAGATGACCAGATAACTTCCATTTAAACAAGGCATGACGTTTTTTCACTCTTCTTTCCAGGAAAAAAAACTTGAAGCCTCATACAGACTACTAACGTCAGTTCAGAGCAAAATAAGGGTAACACGTCCACAAACAAACACCTAAAAACTAACCATAATTCCAGAAAACACACCTCCTCAAGTCGCTTTGCAGAAAAAGCATTATAATGCTCAAAAGATTCCTCATGCTTAGGCAGCAAATGGGAATATCTGTCACAACCGCAGAACAATAACAATTAAGTAAAAATGTTATGTAAGGCATAGTACAGCACAACTTGACAGAAACATAAGAGCAGCAAAATTGCAACTACAATGTTGATGCATTATTGAAATAAGTAGGCGCTAAACACAATTTATTCACTCTGGCAGGAGTAAATAGTTTGTGTTTATTAAGAATATATGTACTATGTGGTCTTCCCCAAGAACATTCTCCATATAAGTAACTAAAAAAGTTGCAAAGAAGCATTTGTCAGAACTCAGAAGTAAAAGTTCCTGAAACTACTTCCAAGCTACCCACTTACTTAATCCAGTGATTGGGGAATGTTCAGGGAAACAAAACATTCATCGTGAATAAAACTGTACCAGAAGCCAGCTTCCAAATGCTTTACTATTGAAACACCATAGGCTCAGTAAAGATTACCCAGCAAAATACAGGCATACTTCCCAAGATCAGACATCGTAACCTACACAATGAACCTACTTATTCACCCACACCATCCTTAATTCAGAATCAATAATGGTTGTAAAGGGGAAAAAAGGAAAAGAAAAACGAATATCATTTGAACATATAAAGTGCAAAAGAGATAGCCACCAATGTTTAAAGCAGATTTATGGGATTTAAAGAAAAAGAGTACGCACATGCTATCAAGACTGATAAATTCTTCCTTCACAAGCAAAGCTGTAAGCTTATAGAGCCCAAATGGGACAGGATTGTTTACTTCCAATCTCTGATAGAATTGAAACTTAAATCCAAGTATTTGAGAAGCATGAGACTGCAAAGTAAAAGGAAAACGTGAGCAGAGACATGTTTCTCAAATTGAGGAGTAGAATAAGCCAACAAAAAGAATAAATGTCAAACCTTTGGAAATATTGGAATTAGATCAAGAAATAAGTTATTATCTGGTTGAAGTTCAAAACAATCCAGCACCTATAAATAAAAAACAAATGGTAAACAAAGCAGGATGAAAAGAGTAGATGCACTCTGCGATATCAAACAAAAAACGAAAAAATGAACAGTGACAACTTACTATGTCAAAAACGCGGTTCAGATCTAGGTCAAAATGTCCAATTAATGACTGCAAGTAATATTTTAGATCAGAAACTGGGAACAAGGCATATAGCCAAACAAAATGTAACTGAAAATTCAAAACCTTGATAATTCCCATTGTAGCTGCTGAGGTGTTCTCCGATGAACTTGCAGATCCTCGGCAAAGAAGAGTGACCTACACTCCAAAAAAAAAGTATTATAATAAGGTTCACAAGAACCTCACTAATTTCCAACTCCAAGATATTTCTGGTCGTTTTGGCCAATCAACTCTTGGCGGAAAATTCGAATGATTAAAAAGAGTATATCTGTGCATTTCCATATCGAACTAAGTTTAATCATAATTATCAGAAAATACGTCAAAGGAAAAGGTCAAATACGCATCTTGGAAGGGATCATCCCCTCCGGATCAAAGGCAAGCATTGCCATTGCCATTGCCAAGACAGATTTTACAGAAAAGTAAGACCGAAATTAACAACAGAATAACCAAAAGCATCAACAAAAGGCAAAAAAAAAAGGCATGATTATTGACGAGGGACTTTTGACAAACCAGTTTGGCGTATCCCTCACTTTCTTCACGGAGTAAGTTGAACTTTGTTTGTTGGTAAAGAAGGCGGGTGTTTACCCTGACCTGAACAGCACCAATCAGAAAATGCAATTCGTAGACAATAAAGTATCAATTACATACTGGTGCATGAGAAACTCTCCCTATCGAAATATTCCACAAAAGCACCTCATTCGTAGAATTAAATCAGAATATGATTTCATCACCTCTTTTCCCTTCAAATCTTGAGCCTTTATCTTAACCATTGCAGTTTCCCACAGAAACTCTTCCTAAAAGATAATATATCAGTGTTTTTAGCTCTGTCTTTCTGCGCAGTTGACCGTTAGGTAATCAAGAAGAAACAATGGGCAAGCTGATGACCGCCAACTGTTACAATGGGAACAAACTATCAGTATTTTACCTCACAACGCTCCTGAAAAAGCCTCTGAGGGACTATTTTTGATTCCACGAGCCACTTTGCCTGGATAGAGAAAAACAGCTTGCTGATTGATTGTGAGCATAGACATCTTAAGGAAGGAGGCCAGAAAGATCATAAAGGTGAGTCCCACAGATAAGCATATAATACATGTAACAATGGAACTCAACATACTGTTCGAGTCAGGAACTCAGAGAACTTTAGACCAGTCATATAGTTGGATGTCAGGAAGCAAAGGTGCAACCAAAAGGAAGCTATGGCATCAGGGTTGTCAAAGTTTCAAGTATTTAGTAAAAAACTACTATTTGATAAGCAAGGACAGACATATCTTTGTATTATTTATAAATAGAAAAATCTACATATTGTTCAAATGCATTCATTAAGAGTCCTATAACCACATTCTGGTCTCACATATAACCTCAAATAATGTATCTCCTATCAGAAAAGCCTAATCCATACATATATACTATCAAACCAACTATTGTTATGAATCCTTTTTGGAAGCTTAAAAAAGCAAGATGGGTAGGGGGCCAAGCCACCTCCAGAAAATAAGATCACTTTATGAAAACAACGAAAAATAAATTCTAATACTGACCAACTTTATTAGACGCCCACGCGGATCTCCTGACATGGTAAGCTGCACGCGAGACAACGACGATGTGATAGGATTCATAGGAACAGGTCAAAGTGTTAACAAAATGTACATTTCTAACAAAATCAAAACTTACTGGTCCCCCTGCGTTAACAGTAAAACCCAGTATCCGTGTACCAATCATTTCGTAAGCTAAGACAAAATGTTAAATTTCTAAATGAAATCCCCTTTCTAACAAGCCAGAGTTCGGACTTACATCTTGAGCTATCTGAGTCACAACATCAGCGAAACACGAACCCAATTCTTCTTTCGATGGCTTATCCGCAAAGTTCATTGCTTGGAGAACAGCCTTACAGTTCTGAATCGGCAATTCGCCACGAACCTAATAGCCCAACGAGATACATCGAACTCAAGTACTCGAAGAACATCCATCGCAGATGTACTTACCCAAACATAAACCCGAGTACTATCATGCAAAGAGAGAGAAAGAGGACGAAAAAGAGAACAAGTACCATGGTCCAACATAGTTCATAGACGAAGCGAAGCATCGGCACGGAGCTCGGTAGCTTCGAGCCGTAGTTCCCGTTCTTACATTCGCGAAGGAATTCTTCTGTCACGAACTTACACTTAAGTAACGGAAGAGACATCCTTACCCTTTGTTCTACCTTTCCCTCCTCCTTCTCCTGTCGGAACGGAAGAACAGGACCAAGATCCAAAAGACGAAGAAAATAGGGTTTAGGCTGCTGGAGATTTCGATTGGTGAGCAGAGAACTGTGGCGACACCACGCGAAAGAACGTGTAAAATGGAGGAGAAATTAGGGTTTCCTGAGGAATCATTCGATCTCTGCAAGAAAAAATTGAAGGGTTTCTTGAGGAATCATTTGATTTCTGCAAGAAAAAAATTGAATGACAACGTCGTCGACGTCAAACGATATATGGCTCCGGTTTTTATTCGAAGCTTCTTAAAAGCTCCGGTTCATGCGAACCGGGACCGGTCCAATCGAAATTAACCGGCTTATTAATGAAATCAAACGTGGGTTCCATTAGCTATTCCGGCTCAGACACCATGATCGGTTTATATTGATATTTAATATCTTGTTTTGTGAAAATATTTGCTCAACTTTAAATTTTATTACTTAATGCGTTAGTTTAAGCAAGTGATATTACCTTCGCAATGCGTTTTATTTCTTTTATGTTCCTTTATCTGTTTTTATTATTTAAAAAATAATTATTGTGCGATACAAATATATTAATACATGATTTGGTTTTGGTATAAAATTAAATATTAAGCCCAGATGACATTACGGGGCTCTTAATTAAACCCAAAATTGGCAAGACCAAGCCTAAGCTAATAAGGCCAACTTCTTGGCCCATTTACGTTGTACCCGATTTCGCCCCTGTATGAAACCATTGGCCCAAAACAGTATATGCGTATGCGTATGCGTATATGTATGTATATATGTATATATATATATACGTACATGTGTGCGCGCGCGCGCTTGTGTGTGAAGACGATTAATATTTAGTTAAACATTTTTTTGTTTTAAAACCCAAATACTGAGTGCGTTTTTATAGCACAAATAAGCAAAAAAAACATATCTTAATCAATTCCAAAAAAAGAAAAGTTTTTTTTTTTGGTTAAGAAAAAAAATCAGTAATCTTTTTTTTTTTTTGAAAAAGTACATGTTTTGGATGTAGCTGATCAAATTGACATCTAATGGGTAATTGCCAACAAGAAATATTGGTCAAAAATACCATATTATTATTTCATAATGTGTGGTGTATATGCAACATATATATATATATATATAATGAAATGATTTGTAAACTGATGGTGATTGGTGGGAACCAAGAAGTGGACAAAACCTAATCGGGCCCACGGAGTCAGTGCTCTTTCGAAAATGACAAACGCAGCCAGAAAAAGAAAGACAAGGAGATCTCTACCAAAGATCGTGATGCGTCCTTCGATAATTTTTTGTCCTTATTAATTCTACGAAATCACATTTGAAAAAAGGAATTAATGTCTGTGTTTGCAGAATTAGAAAGGATTATGATAAGGTTTAATATTCCATAATTCATTTTCATTTATTTTATAAATTATATTCATTCCATTTTGTTTTTTATTTGATTTTAGTTCTAATAAATTTGGAGTTTGAAAAAAATCATTTTCTAAATAAATATTTTGTTTCTATTCTTTTCACTTATTTTTAGGTTCGAGTAATTTAATTTCAAAAATCAACATCCATTTATTTAAAAATATTTTAATTAATTAACCTAATTGGATTGATATGATTGGTTTTAGACACCGTTGTGTATTATTAGATTTATTTTGGTGCTAAATAACTTAACCTAGATAATTACCTAAAATCCTCTCCTTCATTCATTCACGGTGCAAATGAAAAAGATTTAAAATGCGATATATGTTTGATAGAGAAATAAATGTAATACAGATTTAAATCTGTCAGCAAAAAAGTCTAACATTTATTTAATATTTCCTATTCAAATGACCACGTTTTAAGTGGTGAATCTGAAGTTTTATTACACACACACATATATATATATATATATATATATATATATATATATGTATATACGACCTAGCATCACCTCGATTCTGAGTGGTCCTTTAGATCAAATGTTGGTTGACTATTGTATTTACGTTGGTTTGGATACGAACCTATTCTTTAATGGTAAAAATATTTAATTTCTCATTTCTAAGTGGTTGATCTCATTTATTATATATTTGATTTGCTTGATTACTCTGTGTATATTTTTATAAACTTTTCCTTATACTTATTATAGTATATTAATATATTATGATTGATCTTGTGATTATAAGAGTGCAAATATGACTATATATATATATAAGTTGAAAGGAGTGGTGTTATGGAGAGTTAAAAATCATTTGCATTCTCTTACTATTCTAGGAAACTCTTTGTTTTTTTTATGGAATGATATATATATATATATAAATATTTAAAACTTCAAAAAATATTAATGTCGATTACAAACGTTTCATGTGTCAACGTACGGATGAATAATATCTATTTTTTTATAATCTAAAAATTCATTATACTTTCAATGCAATTGCATTTTTTAAAAGGATCGTAAAATTCAGGGTGAATTAATGTCTCTTCTTTCCCAGATGCAGACTCAAATAAGGATTGAACATAATTTTTCTCACTTTTTTACTAGTTGATTGATAGATCCTATTTTGGTTCACCGCAGAGAATTTACCCGTGTGCACATAATATATATGGAAACTAAATTCTATCGTAACCTCTTCATATTCTTTTAATAATATATTTGAAAAAAAATATATTATAGATGGAAGATGTTACATATGCATGTATGCATGTATGTGAGAATGGGACTCTCTCTCTCTCTCTCTCTCTCTCTCTCTCTCTCTCTCTCTCTCTCTCTCTCGTAATTGAGATGCAGCTGTTGGACACTGAATGACTCCAAAACACTTTAAACCTAGTGGTGGGAAATGTGTTTATCCACCTCTTTCTCTTTGATTCATATCTTCTTATTTTCTTTTTCTCTAAATGAAAATCAAATATTATCCGTTTTTATGTATAGAATTTATAAGTATTATTCGTCTCTCCAACATCTGCTCTCACATATTTGTTTAGAGAATTTATTCTTCACCAATACAGTACTATTTCTTTCACCTCTTTTCCCGATGCATTTGCTTGCAAGCAATCCATTTTCGGAAAAAAACTAGGAAGTACCCTTTTCCTCGATTCATCTCCTCATAACCTAAAAGTCAACAGCTTCTGCTTCTGTCGGCTCTTTCCTTCTTCCAGATCCCAACAATTCCACAGCACAACTGTAAGTTGCTTTTTCGTGTTCTTGCCTTTGTAAAGATTCGATTCTTGTTTATGGTTACACCGTACCAGGTCTATAACTATATATATATATATATACATATAATTTTTCTCTTGTTTATGTTTCTTTTGAATCTCTTCTCCGAGTAAAAAGGCTTCAGTTAGATTTTTTTTTTTGTTATAAGCTTCGGACAGGCTTTCTTTATGAGATCGTCTAATTTAGAAGATCTCATCTCATAAATTTAGGGTTTCGTTGAAGCCGACATAGAATTTAGAAACGCATTTGGTTGCTGTCCAAACTCAATCCTGGCTGATTCTGTACTAATTTGGAGATGCATTCTGTGCAGCTGACATGAACATGTATATGTATATATCTTGAATATATATATAGCCCTCGATAAGTCCCCCCCTTTTTTCACTTGCCTATGTATACAGAAATGTATATAGTCATGGTTTCGAGTTTCTGACTTATGACACTAAGAAGTGAATAATAGATAAAGGGTCTTGTTCATAAGATTGATTTGTTTGGTATGGCAGGTGAGAGGTTCTATTCAGACAAAAATGTCGGTAATGAGTGAGATAATGACACCGTCCAAGTTGAAGTCGAACTCCAACTCCAACTCCAACTGGAACTCAAATGGAGAATCCGATGTTTCTCAAGAACCAGTCAGGGGAGAAACCTCTTCAAACATTTCATCTCGAGATCTGTCCAAACCCGTTTCTGCTCATGTCTCTCTCGATCTGACGCTCAAGAATGGCTTCAGAGTCGACGAACTCCAGCCCGACGACAGACCCGCCGTTCCAAGAACCTTCTCTTGTAATTACTGCAGACGCAAGTTCTACAGCTCTCAAGCCCTAGGTGGCCACCAAAACGCTCATAAACGCGAACGCACGTTGGCTAAACGCGCAATGTACATGGGAAGAATGTTCAGCCACCACCACAGCCCTTTCACTAGCCTCGCTTCTCTACCACTCCAGTACTCCTCCTCCTCCTCGGCGTTTCGCTCACTCGGGATCCAAGCCCACGCCGGGGTAATGCACCACGGTATTGGCTTTGTACC
>NW_010960187.1:3129533-3193814 GCF_000463585.1 Tarenaya hassleriana | reverse complement strand
GTCCTGCCCCCGCCGCTGTCGCAATCGCAAACGCCGTCAACTGCTGGTGTTGATGTGGCGGCTGCGGCTCACAGGGTCGTTCCCGCGGCCAGGTTCCATCAAGTGTATTCCGGTAATAACATGCCAGTATTCATGGAATGCGACGACGACGACGGCGACTTCTTCTGGCCCGGGAGCTTCCGACAGGTGGATCCGGTGGCGATTTCGGATTCGGGTTCGGATCAGAATTCGATTCCGGCGACTGAAGGCGTGGATAGCTCGTTGCCAGATCTAACGTTGAGACTCTAAGGACTTAAAACTCTGTTTTTTTATTACCGATATCAAGTTTTTGTCATTCAACACAGATCCATTTTTCATTTAGCCTTTAGGATTTCTGAAAAAGGAATTCGATGATCTTTCATATCTCAATTCAATCAGTTATAATTTTAGAAGTTTAGGTGCATTAATGTGTTAAAATTAATGTTTATGTGCTCATTTGATAAATTAATTAGATTATAGTTTTTTATGTCATTTTCCACTCGATTCGTAGAAAATGTGTTCATTCCCTTCATTTTCGGGTTCCGATCGAGGCTGACCCGTCAAAATTTTGGTTAAAACCGGTATATGGTTAAGGCACCTTATTTCGTTTGATCTATAATTTAATGTCTATAATCTGCCAACAGAATAACCATATAGCAAATGTATTGCGCCATTAGGAAACATTTATGTTTAGTTGTCACTTTTGGAAGAGTTCTTTGTCTGGTTCAAATGAATTCCGTTGGTTTGGTTGGTTATTTCTGGCTAAGCTGGTACGGTTCAATTCGGCAAATATTCATATACATATTTAAATCACTATTTATTCGAACCGTGGATCTATTCATACATATTATTCTCACAATCATGCGTCCCATTTTCTCTCTTGTATTTGATTTATTTGCGAGATGTTACTGTAAACCACGTTTTAATTTAATTAATTCCTTTTTAGTAATTAAATCGACAACTCAAAAATTAAAAATAACCGTTATATATAGAAATTAGGGAATTTTGGAGGAAAGAGGGATCTCTGGATTTAGTTAGGAGATAATATTCTAACCGATCATCAGAATCCAAAATTAGCAAAAACACAGAGATTCGTTCGTCTTCTCCATCACTGATTTTGTTTGGATTCCGAGAAATTTCGGATTTTCTCATCCCTTTTCCTTCATTTATTATCTTCCTCCATTTTTCGGATCAATGGGCTTTAGGACAATGTTCCACAGGAAGAAGCAATCGGACGGATCTTCATCAATGCCGCCGGCGAACGGTGGCACGGTGGCCCGACTCGGATCGGAATCGCCGTTCCTTATGAAGAATCGCTCCGGGAAAACAGAGATCAGAGAACTCGAGGAAGTGTTCAAGAAATTCGACGTGAACGGCGACGGGAAGATCTCGTCGTCGGAGCTCGGATCGATCATGGCGAGCCTCGGCCACGAGGTCCCGGAGGATGAGTTGCAGAAGGCGATCACGGAGATCGACGGAGACGGCGACGGTAACATAAACTTCGAGGAGTTCGTGGAATTGAACACGAAGGGGATGGATCAGGACGATGTGATGGAGAATCTGAAGGACGCGTTCTCAGTGTACGACATCGACGGGAACGGATCGATCTCGGCGGAGGAACTTTACGAGGTTCTGAGGAGTCTCGGGGACGAATGCTCGATCGGGGAGTGTCGGAAGATGATCAGCGGCGTGGACAAGGACGGCGACGGATCGATCGATTTCGAGGAGTTTAAGGTTATGATGATGATGGGATCAAGGCACGACGCCATGGGAGGTCAACCTCGGAGGAGTTTCACAGATTGATTTCTCCTCTTCTCCTTCTTCTTCTTCTTCTTCCTCTTCTTGTGTATTTGATGTTCTTTTTTTTTCCTTATTCCAATGCCCTTTTTTTTTTGTTGCGATTTAGACGGACTTTATGCCAAAAAGGAAAAACATTATTTCTCCTTTTTGTAATTTAAAGTTCAATTCTGTTTTTTTAATCTCTAAACTTGAATATACTTATGTTGGTAATTATGTTTATTTACTAAGGAATGCTCATAATTTAAATGAAATAACCAGATTGTATGGAAATTAACTAAGCATGATGCAAAAACAATATGAAACATAGAATATATGTAGTTATGAGAAATTTTTAAAAAAAAAGAACATGAACAATCCAATGAAGTTTAGTCAAATTCCATTTTAGAAGTGAGAAAGGGTTTTTTTTTTTCTCCTTCAAAACTATATTTTTTTATTATCATATATTGTAACATTTTCGTCTAATATGAATGAATAAACACTACAATTCGAGTCCCTTTTCCTCTTTAGACAAATATACAAAATTAAATCGCATAAATACATAAATAAAAGTTTGCATTTTCCGACGGTTGATTATAGTCGCTGATCTAAAATAAAAATCAAGCAAGTGACTCTGATTTGGTGTTAAAAGAAACTAAATTTAATTTGGAATACTAACTTGGGAATTATTTGTTATTATAATTTTGAAAGAAAAAAAGAACATGGGCTTGAGTGAGTCACTCAAAAGGCCCGGCCCACTGGACTACGAGAAAGACATCAAGAATCCACAAGAAGAGCCTTGATTCTAATGTACATCAAATATTACACTGGAGTTCCCATTCTTCTGGAGGCAAGTTCAAGTTCGAGTCAGTCATGTGATATAAATCAGAATCCATTCTTTGTTTTCTCGATTTTTCTTCGGTTTTAGTTTAACAGCTACAAATCATAATTCGAACTTAGATAACTCAACCGGTGAAAGTAAAACATCTATCCCGTCCTAAATTCGAACTTCAAATTTGAGAAAAAAACATATATAATCCACAATCACATGGATGGTTCTAAACTCTAATATTAGTACGAGTTTTGGTCTAGGATATTCGATTATAAAAAAAATTACAGATCATACATTTTATATATGCACATCAAAATCATACTGTATTTACAGTGAGGATGAAAATGCAGTAAGATGTTTTTTTAATATTATTCATTGACATATGCACATCGTATATGTGTAGTATAGGTGCAATACGTAATCGATCATAGGTTAAAACATTATTAAAATTACAATACTGCATCTATATTGTATCTCAATATGGATCATATTCGTTATAAACCAATCTTATTATATAATTTTTAAAATTGAGATCGTAATAGCGTTGGGTTTTTTTTTTTAATCGGAATTGAGAAACACTAAACGACCATGTAGCGAAATGTTTTCTATATTATTCGTTGATATATGTACATCCATAATATCGATAGAATATGTTATGTATAAGAATTCTACGTGTAAATTACGTACGGTACTATCATCATCATCAACATCATCTCAATAAAACAGACAGGACAGCCCCTTGACGGGTCCGTCCCCTGACCCGAGGCGAGACCGAGAACGAGAAATCTGACGTGGAGTGATCTCTAAGAGCACCTTTCTCGTCGGCTGCCCTATCTTATAGAACTCTCTCTTGATCTTCATGACTTGGCTGTGTATCAGAACACCATGATCACACCACGTGTCCTTTCTGTTTTCATCACCCACCTCCTTCTTGTTCTCCATTTCCGACCAAACCCTAGCTAGAAGAAGAAGAAGAAGAAGAACCTGTCTGAAAAAACCAAGCCCTGCCCTTTATTATGGGTAACTTAGTTTCTTCTCTGTATTGAAGAGGGAAATCACAACGGAGTCGTGTTATATATGCTTGTTTAAAGAAGGATTTAGGGCACATATACATATATACATATACATATATGTGTGTGTGTGTACGAGAAGAAGAAAAGCCTCATTCTTCTGGATTCTTGGTCTCTTTGACTCAAACTGGTCGTTTGTTTGACTGGATTGCCTTTTGTTGACCGTGCAAAGAAAAAAAAAAAGTCAAATTCCCAGGACGTGTGTTTTTATTTATTTATTATTATTCTGTGTCGGAAACCAAGTTTTACACGTTTTCGTTTGCATTGACTGTCCGAATGAATACACAAAACTTATCTTGTTATATGACACAGCGTGGATATTGGCCTAACTAAAACTATCTTGTTCTTACAATTAATTACTTGCCTGAAAACAAGGAATTTGCAACAAAATATTGTATGATCGTATTTATTGGAACTCTCACACCTCTATTATATTGTAAACTCTTCCTATTTTCTGGAGAAAAAAATATACACTACCTTAAATTGTATCCGAATTCAAATTTTTTTATGAAAATTGTCTTACATATCGTTTAAGACTCAATACACAAATTTAAAAAAAAAAATTGATTCAAAATACCTTTATTTATTACATAGAAAATTATTATTTCGAAATATATAGAATATTTAATTATTATTATTAATTAAGGATAAATTTGGGAAAATATTAAAAATTATATGAAAAATCTCAAAATATCAATTGTTTTGAAACAAAAATATTATTGTAAAACGTTGTTTAATCCGAAACGGAGAAGGTCGTTGTTGATTTGGATGTAATCAAAACGAGAGAGTCCACTTAGGAAATAAGAGATGTGTTTTACGTTTATATTTGCAATCATAATATGTTTTGGTATTTATTGTCTTTGAATGGTTCTTACAATATCTATTCTCATTTATTTCCTTGTCTGTCTCTATTTTATATATATATATATAAATACATATGATGTTTTTTTTCCAGCAATCATCTTCCATTCCGTTGTACAGAAACTTTGAAATTGTAAATTCACTTTATTAATCCCAAAAAACAGGGGATGGCCAAGTGAATGATTGGTGAAATAAAAGTTGATTAATTTCCTTCAACGTTTTTAATATATAAAAAAAATGAGCAAGGGAAAAAGGGTTGGCCTTTAAGATTATCCAAAAGACACATTCTTATCAATTGGAGGCAACTAGATACATAGATGGAAATTATACAACAAATATATCAAAATTACCCTCTCAAAGGTAAAAAAAAAATTAAAAAGAAAAGAAAAGAAGAAGAAGAATCATGAACTCATTTGAGAGAGAGAGAGAGAGAGATCATTGAAGAAGGTGTAATAAGTTGTTTGCATATGTTTATTGCTGCACAGTCCAAATCGCTTCTTTAATTTTGTGGACCTCTTCTGTAACCAAATTGGGCGGTCCAGATTTATTATCCTATAAAACCTTATATCCTAAAGTTTTATTCCACCAATCCTATCATGGAATCATTTGGGTCTTTGAAACATTACATTGCTTGCATGCGGAATGGGAAGATAATACTAGATTGATATTAATGATATACAAATTGAATGACTATGAATTATCTAAAATAGAATATGAATTTAAATTTGAATCAAATCTGAACCAATTTTTTTTTTTTTTATAACCAGGATGGTTTCTCGGATTTTTGGTCCGACTACATCCACATTAAGTCCGGGACCCGTCATTGTATATGGACTATTTTTTTTTCACAGATTATATCCATTTCCAATATACTCTCAGTCACTCGGTCACAAACAGTTGGATAAAAAAAATATTTATTTTAAAAAAATAATATGTTTGTTAATAAAAATCCAATACAAATCAAAATCAAAATTAATATACAAAAAGTTGAACGGTTATATTTTAAAAAAAACAACGGAATGGAGAAACGAGAATCATCAAAAACACTTTTGTGTCAGAACCGAGAACCTGTTCTTGATCAGGAAAAATCCCAAAGAATCCAACCAAATGCAAATCTTGGATTTTTTTTTCATTATTTTTTTTCCACCAGCGACTACATGAACATTGCTCAAAAGTTACAGACAGTAATTTCCATTTTCTGAAACATATATATATATATATATATATATATATATATAAAGAAAGAAAGATCAGTTCTTGTCGGAGGAGTTTTTGTGGTTAATGGACAACAACTTGGTGAAAATCTTCTTGGGCCGAGCAGGGATCGCACAGAACGCCTTGAATCTCGACGGAGTTCTTCCTCCGCCTTCTTGGCTCATGAAACTCTCCTCCCTGTATTCATCCTCCGCCAGTTTGCTCCTCAGTGTCCCTGATGGCCAATTCCATTACCAACCCAAATCTTATAACTTGTTTTAAACCCAAATATACGACCAAACGTAACCGGAACCCGAGATAGCCTCCCTACCTGACTTGGTTTTCGGCGATTTCACGCTCCATTGGTCTTCCGGAGCCGCGACGCTCGTGGTTGTGCTGAACGCAGCCGCGTCTGGCTTCGATGGATCGATGTTATGGGCCGCAAGGAGAGCTTTGATGTGGCTCGGAAGCTCGGTCATTTTCCCGCCCCCTGTTGCGGCGGCGCGGGAGTGCTCGTAGAAGAGGACTTGGACCACCACACGGAGAGGTAGCATCTCGTTCTGGGCCGCGTGCATACACGCTTCCATCGACAGTTTCTTGCAGTCCAGGATCCTGCAAAGTCTCTTCCTTTCGGTTTTGTTCAAATCCGGGTGAGCCTGAAACACCAAGAACGTTACGGAAAAAGAACGTCAGAAAGTCGATACGCACCCAGCCTCTATAGGGCATGTTTGGCTGGAAAATTCTTGAAATTTTATCATTGTGTTTAGGTGGGTGTGATGAGTTTCCAAAAACCAATCAGAAAAGCAACATTCCGGATAATGTAAAACCAAATTCGTCGAATTCGGAAGCTAAAAAGACTATAATACCTTGAGATAGATGTCAATGGCTCTGTAGAGATCGTTGTGATCGAGCCTCGAGAATTCGGGGATGCTCTCGGCGAGAGTGATGAACTTTGAGAGCGGGAGATTCTTGTCTCTCGCAATCTGTTGAAGATATCCGTCCACAAGCTTTGCAACCTTAAGTTTCGAGCTGTGCGAAGCAGAAGAAGATCTCCTGCTTTCTTGGAACTCGATATCGATGTTCTCAGCTGACCGAGATCTTCTTCTCCTCTCCATTACCGGTTTTGCCTTTTGGGGGCTTGTCGGAGGACTCTGCCCTTGTAACATGAACTGCTCCAAAATGGTCGTGACAATGTCAACATCGTACAACATGTCGGATTTGTAGGACATTGACGGTATTAGCAGATCGCTGACCGATGCTTCGTCTAACTGAAGAGCAACCCTTCTCGCCAATTCCATTTTCGAAGACGAAGAAGCGTTCAAAACGTTGGCTGTCTTCAAGAGCTTAAGCAAGAAACCACAAGAAACTGCTCCTTTCTCTGAAGGAAGCAAACTTATGATGGATTCCAACAACAACCGATGCTTAGACGAAGTGCTCTCTTCTGCAGAGTCCGAATCCGATCCAGAATCAGCTCGTTTACAGACTAGTTTCCCGTTTCTCGGTATACCCGGAAGCCATTTCGAGGCGTAAACTCTCAAAGCATCGCCTACAAGAGCAGAAGGAACCTTCCCACCGGATTTAATGGCGATCATCGTCCTCCAATAGAGATCGATCCCCAACTCTGCAATATCCTCGGCCCACCAGCCTCTGCTCGCGGGTTTGTTGTGGCCACCATTGCACGACACCACATCATCTCTCACCCTACGAGAATGGCTATGGGAGAGACTAACTTTCGACGGGTGAGACAACACCTTCGAGGCTATAGCCTCGATGCAGCGGCTCGTGATGGCGAGATCTTCCGACCATAAAGTGAAGGCCTTTGTGGTCTGAAGCGTGACAATGGCGTCCCTCCAGCCATGGAGGATGCAAGAGTTGAAGAACACTTCGAGCTTGTAAACCAAGTTACCTTTCTCCACCTCCTCTGTCATCTGCAGATACTCTGCAGCACATCTCGCCGCCACGATGTTGTAAGCGCTTATAGTGATCGTGATTCCATAGCAGAATTTCGCACATAGCTCGAAAGACTCCGCCCCTCCGGGAAAATCGGGTAGTCGGATCGTTTGATTCTGTGATGCTTCTGGTGATTCAGAGAATATTCTTTGTAGCTTTAAGCACTTTGATAGAAGGGGAAACTGCAGAACAAGAACATCAAATGAATTCTCCATGGACACTCACCAAAAAAAAACGAAAGAGAAATCATTCCCCGCCATGAACAAGAATCTTCTCAGAGGAAAGATTACCTTGTGAAGAAGGTATTTACATCCTGACACTTCGATTACTATATCGCTTGAAACTTCTGAAGATACACACCTGCACGTCAAGAAATCATTTAAATCCCAGAAAAAAAAATATTTCCGACAGGGGAGGAGGCCTTTTTGTTCTGTTTTGTTCTGGGGTTACCTTACAGAATCAGAAGTGTAGAAGGTATCAGGTCGAGATCCAAGTTTCATAAACTTCATGGCTGATGGTATTTGTAGCTTTCTCGATCCTCAATCAAGAGAAACTCCTTGGCATAATGGCCAAAATTACCAAAGGGTCTCTTCTCCCAAGTCACCAGAAACCGAAAGCGCAGTTCTTTCCTCGGAAACCCCCCCGACAATTTTCCTGTCTGCAAGTCAGACAAAACATTCCAAAATGGGAAAAAGATCAAAACTTTATGGAAGTTTTGAGAGTTTGCAAACCCAAAGAGACATGGCTGCTTCAAGGGTCCGAAAGGAAGAGGATTTACATGAGAGAGAGAGAGAGAGAGAAATGAAAAAGCCTACAGATTTTTTTTCTTTCTTCAGATGGGTTTTTCTTGTTGTGGATGGTGTTTTACATGAAAATGAAGGATATATAAAAGGGGGAAAAATTTGGGTAAGAACTGAAGGAAGAAAACCCAGAAAACAACTCAGGCCACCATTAAAGTTCATGCCCGCCCGCTCAGTCAAATTTCCTTGTACCCATACGATATGGACATGCATACAAAAAGAATCAACATCCCATCAACACACATTACACATCAAACACCACCACCGATTCCCATCAATCATAAAAAGGAAAAGAGAACACCTACTGATGCCACAACCATACAAGAAGATCAAAAGATAGGGTTTTTTGCTTTCATTTAAAACCCAACCAAAAAAAAAAAAGCTTACTTGGGTTCGAAAGAGCAATCGAAGCAACTCTCTTTAACTTTCTCTCCTTCTTCTCCCTCTCTCGAGAAAAAGAAAGTGGGTTTGGGGATAATCAGCCTGAAATCTTAATCTTAGGGTTTTTCTAGGGCCCTTTTTCCCCGGAAACCGTCGTCACCAATCATGCAAAGATCAAAAGAGGGGAAAAAAACATTTTTTTCGCGATTTATGCCAAGTTTTTTGAGAATTTAGGGATTATTTTACATACAAAGGTGAGGAATTTTTATAGAAAGAATATTTTTTTTATGGGGGGGGGGTTAATATTGTGGCGAGGCCATTTTTTGCCAGCGTGCAGAGAGAAAGACCAATCCCACGTGCTTACGCTGAGCCCACCCCTGTCTTTGGTCTTCCTCATCATTGTCACTCCAATTTTCTCTTTTTTTTTTTAAAAAAAAAAAAAAAAAACTCTCCGCACACTTATTATTTTTTTTTCTAAGTCAACATTAAACTTATACCACTCAATTGACTCATTGATATCTTCGGTTTATATTTGTAATATATATATATATATATAAAGCATATATACGCTCATTTCTACTTGTGGAACCGAAATTGATAAAATCGAATTGAATCACAAAAACAATGAAATCGATCCTGAGTATGTCGACTGTGATCATCTCATATATTGATACATGTGATAAAATTTGTGTTTTCAAATAAGAAAATCATATAAATTTTGTAAAATAAATAAATCATATGCCTTTATACGAATGCCACCTATATATATTTTACGTGTAGAAGACTCAGTGCAAAATAATTTTTAAATATGAAATATTTTGAGAAGTGTTTTTTACACAAAAGACTATGAGTATTAGATATCATATATTCTATTACAACTGACCATCAAGCTTAATACGCTTTGGGATAATTCTGTTTTGGTAAGTAAAATATAAACTTTAAGAACAAATATTTGATAAAAAAAAAATTCACTAACAATTTATACATACATCTAAAATGCACATATCTAAATGCATTTTTGGTATTCTTTGACCTACTGATAGATTATTATGTGCTTAAAACTTATCCAATGAACATTTAAAAGGATCAAATCTTGAAAATAGAATATTGAACTCTTAATTATAAATATTATCCACAAAACTCTTCATCTCAAAAGGGTTGTTACAGTCAAGTGGCAAAAGGCAGACAATCAAATAGACCATATAGCCTCTTTTTTCACCAAAGTCTATAATGCGTGTACACACTAAATATATACAGAATGCGTGTATAAATATGAAATTATTATTATATATATATATATATAATGTATATTACAAAATTTATAATTTTCAGTTGGACAAGTGTATGCTTATCATCAAAGTTAGGGTTACCCTATAACACTGGCAAAAGGGATAGTTATATATATCCTATGTTTTGGATCCCTTTCAACAGCCCAAATGGGAGCTTTCTATATGCTTCATTTAATAATATATATGACCAAATATATTGCCTTTCTAATGCCCTCATGAAAGCTTGGCATTAACCAACAAGAATCATATCATAAGGCAATTTATTCAATCATCAAGAGCAATGATTTTGCACAATTTCAGCCTTAATTAGCACCACTCCCATATTTGTAGCCCTTTATATAGCAAGAGTAAAGAATTATTTTTTTATAATTATCAATCGAAAACTTATCGAATTGGATTGGAGTATATTTATGTGAAAAACGCATAAAAACAAGAGATATATTGTATTGAAAATCATGGATGAACTAAAAACTAAAACCTTATCTTGAAATTTTTAAGATTATCGATGATATCGAAAAAACCAAAAGAGATGGAAAGATGATTGAAATATGTGTTTGTACTATAAACAAAAAGAGGGTATGTGTGTGTATATATATATATATATAAAGGGTTGTGTAGTGATTTTGATATTACCAAAGGAAAACAAAACTTAGAAATATATGAAAGGAACCAAAAATATCCCAAGATTTGTCAGACTCTCTCCAAGGACATGAAAACCGGCTACAGAGGGAACAAAACCCATTGGTCCGTCACGGTTTGGACCGGTTTTTGTCGGTCCGTGATTGAGACCCAAACCTGTGTTGGTTCAATCAGTGCCCAAGTGGCATTCTCGATATTTTGGAACTTCTTCAGGGGTAGTTTCGGGATTCACGAGGTCCTGATGTCAACCCTACGTGTGAAAGAAGCCGCGATAAAAGAAAAAAAAGGAAAAGATTTTTGTGTGATGTTAAGTTTAATTATGCGTGTATTCCAAGTGGGTGACCGACCGACAATGTCTGCTTTATTTGTGGGGCCCGCAGTTTGGTTTGTGTAATGAGATGAGATGGACCAATAGATTTCGACACTGATAATAGATTCGGTATTTTTGTGGAGAATAAAAAAATATTATATGTAAATTTATAATTTAAGCAGGGCCAAGGAATAATAATAAAGTAAGATATTAATTAATTGTATTAACTATAGATTAATTGGCTAAGTACTGTATATTGGTGCGTGAGATTAGAACATTGGTGGCTAATTAATGAATAATACAGTAACGTATCGTGCTTTATGCGGCAGACGACTGATATGACATGACATGCTATATGTTTTATCTTTTTAATTTAATATGATATCAAATCTTAACTTTTAATTCATCACTACATTTTCCGTATCTCCCTCGTAATAATATGTATATTTCATCATTTTTATTATAATTCAATTTTATGTTATATAAAAACTATATCCATTTTAGTTTCACTTCAAGCTTATTGGTTTACCAAAAAAGAAAGAAAAACTTATTTTCTGAAAAAATTGTTCTTTCAAATACAAAGGATTTTAAATTAAATTTATTTTAATGTTGATACGTAATTTGGCATGATTAGATCTTTTTAATTTTACATATTAGAAAGGAAATATTCTATATATCCTAATTTTGATGAACAATAATTGGTTAGACAAGGCAAGTTTGCATTCAATTTATATGTCTCATAATTAATGAGAGATCGAAGACAAGTTTTTTTTCTTCAAATTAATGGAATTTCAGTAATTGTAACATTTTGGATAGAGCAAGTGGGCATGGATGAACATCAAAAAGTCTTTTTCATCTTTTTAGGCAGCAGCAGATTAAAGGTGATATATCGTTCGTTCCAATCTGCTACTGTTTATCATTTTTTAAGGGAAATAATTAAAATTAGAATTATGGTGAAAATTATGTTTCAATTTTTTTAAGTTAAGCTCTGATTAGTGTGTTTTTAATTAATAATTTTGGTTAAAAGAAAACGATGAAAGTTGGTTGATTGTTTTCTTTGAAAAATATTTAGGAGAAAAATAATTAGGAGAAAATATTTAATTGAAGAACTAATTATAAGGAGAATAAAATGGAACGATTTTAAGTAGAAACTTGAAAAGAATAAAGAAGAAACGACAAAACTTATAAGCAAATTAAACATCCTACTTTATTGTCCCACAAAACCCCCCATTAACTTCATTTATAAAATAATAATGTGTATCATTATATATAATAAATCAAAATCAGCCATTTTGGATTGTCCAAAAACTAAGCTTTTAAAATATGAGGAAAAAAACCGGCGATCAGTAAATAGAGTTTTTTGGAAATTTAAAATTGGACATTTCAATAAAAAAACGTATAAATTAATTAGAGAATATATAGTAGGCATTATTACATAGTGGAAGATTATAAACGCCACCGATATAAAAAAAAAAAAGATTATAAACGCCATGCAAAATATTTGTCCCCCCATGCATACGTAACGTGTTATGGAAGCGTGGTGATAATAAAAACCATGTGGAGTATACACACATAATAACATGAGTATAATCACAATTATTATTTATAACCAGAAATTATGACACTAGATATCGCCTTTAATCAATTACAAACTCACGCAAAACTGCAATCAAATTGAAATCACAGTTTGAATTACTGTACAAGATTGGTTATATCGAGATGCAATAAAATAAAAATATATACTAATATTTTATTTCTGAATCGAGCATGCATTATATTAAATAGCGGTATATGATGGAATTTTCCATGTCCTAAAAATGGTGTTCATGACAATATCCCAATATCCTCTTCTTTTAATTAAAAATTAATTCAATTAAAATTTATAAATACACACACTAAAAGGGCATTTGGTATATTGAGTATGATGATATTTTATTAATTTTATGCTTTCTGTATTTGGTTTTATTTTAGATAGAAAAATTAAAGAAGAATAAACATAAACTTCTAGGCTGTAAAATGACTGATGGGATTTTATCAATTAATCCTAATTGCGATTTTAATTGGTCAAAGATTCTCGGGCAACGCGTGTTAGGGCAGGATGAGTGTGATATCACATAATCGTACGTCCCCTAATTAAAATTTAACCTTATGATATACTTTAAATTTAACCTTTTTTTATTAAATGCGAATCTTCTTTAAATTTAACCTTGATTTGTACTAAGCATGCATAATCATCAAATGTCCCTACTGCCATTGCACGACTAATTTGAAAAATGCTGTCATCTTTTTTACCATATTTTAGTAGACTTTAGAAAAAAAAAACACCGACCATACATATAACCATGACCATATTCTAAATTATAACAATATATCTATGATTCATGTTGTTGATGAACCATGTGAATAAAACGTTATTTCCCTAATATATTCTGATTCCATCTAGTTTTTTTTTTGTAGAAATTTATTTTCAAAGTTTTTTTTTTACAAGAAAATTATCTGAAACGAAAAGAAAAGTCAACTATGATTTTATCTGAAATAATCAGATCACGATGATGAGTCCCCAACCTCCATGTCTTTGACAAGACTGGCCTTCATTAATTGCTTCATGCTTAATTTCTCCATTTTCCCTTTTTTGGTTTTTATACAATTTATTGATTTATGAGGATGATTTGAGTATTAAACTTGATCTAAGAAAATACGAAATAAAATTTTAGAAAAACTAAATTAATTAATGAAAATATTTTTTGGAAAGGGTTTTTTTTTTAAATAAAAATCGAAAAAATAAAACAAAATATAGAATTCGAATACATATAGTTTTTTTTTTAAAGATCGAAATCTTTCGACACAAAAAAAAGCTAAACTGAAAACCAACATATTCACCAACTAGATTTTAACATTCATTTCATTTGATTTTGTCTAGTTTTCTTAAAATATTTTATAAATCATTGCGTAATTCATGTGAGATAATGCTAGAAAAAACTTTTGCTTGAATAAAGTTTTTTTTTTTTTTGGTAAAGTTGGTCCCAAGATCTACCCTATTGATAAGCCCTAGAACCGTTAAGATTACGCTTTTGTGGTCTCAGCCTTGAGTTTTGTCATCTTTTCTTTTTCTGATTATTATTGCTTTTAAAACATAATCATTCACTTATTCAACTAAATTTAAAAAAAATTATGATCATTTTTGTACGATTTTGTCATTTCTATCAGCTTGAATTTGAATTTTTAGCGTTACAATGATTTGTATGGTCGAGATATATGATTTCGGTATCTAATCGTCTTATTACTATATGATATTCAGGTTAAAAGATATTCAAATTAAAAAGATCTAACCATTTGTTAAAACAAATACATGTTAAGTGTACTTATTTTTTTAATATTTTATACTTACATTATGAATTAACATTTGTTCGGAAAAGCTGACAGAGAGTTGGCTCAAAATACAATTTTCTTTAGAAAAATTTGAAAAAGATATGTTTATCGTCTCGGCATTATCACATAATAAAAAAAAAGTAAAATTTTGATTTGATTTAGATGAAATTATTTTATACTTCAGTTTAATTTTTAGACTTGATTTGTTGATAATTTTTTTATTCCGAATTACTAAATTAAAAGAGTGCTTATTAGGTATTCATTTCATTCCAATTTCTTTATTGTTTTATATTTAATTTAAATTCAATTGATTTGAATAAAAAACATATCTAAATGATTTAGACATCTTATTTAAATTTCATTCCAAATCGATTGTACCTACAAAATATTCACCATAAAGAGATTCCTAACCTTTTTTTATAATTCAAAAATTAATTAGACTTTTCGTCTAATTATATCTTTCAAAAAAATGAAAAAATACGAATGAATATCTTTTCCCACGTTTGAATTTGAACCCACTATAATAGCATATTTTGCATACATTTTTTTACCATTATACCACCCAAGATTCGTAACTTTATAATACAGATTATAGAAGAGCAAGAGAATCCTAAGGTACTAAAAATGTCATATATATATATATATATGTCATTAATTCTACACAAAAAAAAAACACATTTTGTTATGGAAAAAAAAGAATTACCCGACAAAATATAAGACTAAAAAAGAATGAATGTCCGAATATATATCCCGTAAACACCTTTTCATCACGGGATGGAAAAGATTTGTCAAGTAGAATCCAAGAGTATCCATTTCCAATTTTTGTCTCTTCCTGTAAATTTTTCTAATATTTATCCATTGCCACAGCATCTACACATATATACATATGTATATACAATATATAATGTAAGTGGGGTCAATTATCATTTTGTGGTTCTAATTACACAGTGAATAAAACCATTTTGACTTAAATTAGGTTGGACCACGTACTATCTCCACCAAGACCACCCTCACGGGAAAGAAAGCAACACCATTTCGCAATCCCACAAACTTATCTATAACATTTTTTTTTATAATCTTATCAATAACATTTCATATATATATATATATATGTATTATGTCGACCCTCATTAGAATCCGTTATATATATCAAAAGGTTTAATTTTAATCGAAGATTCTACTGATGGACAGATTTAAACAAAGGCCAGACAAAAAAAAAAAGCAGCAGAATTACATATAGGATTTGGATTGGAAGCACAAAAAAACTGATACCACATGCAATCACATATATATTCATATGAATGGACAGACACAGCACAAAACATTAAACTAATGGGTCTGGTTCTTTTAAGTTTTCTGTGCCCAAAAGGTAAGTATCTACGCACGTGAAGTCTGTCCAAAAATATATATAAAAATAAAATAAAAATACAAAATCAACAACTGTTATGTTGGTCCATTTGGCTGTGGTGTTTTTTGTTTGTATTTTAGATGAAAATTGTTCTCTTTCTTTTGTTCGTACGTGTGCATCATCAGCTCTGTCACAGTGAAGTTGGTGAAGGGGCAAAGAACAACCGGCCAACCCGGCCCAAGCCCGCGTGACTTCGCACGTGCGTTCCACGTGTCGTCCAGCTCATACATACAATACATATATTACACGCACATAATTGTGCGCCAAAATATCTGGTATGCATGCATGTGCATGCATGCCTTGAATACTATTTTAGCTTCATAAATTTAATGGCTGCAATTTTCTTGACGTGTCAAATATTTTTTTTGCAAGGGTTATAAATTGAAGTACAGCGACTAGTAGGATCCTACTTGTAGCCAAAACAAAAAAAGAAAAGAAAATGTACTAACATATCTTCCGGTTCGATCCTGCCAACCCGGATATCCCGGTTTTGATTCTAGAGATTTAACCGAAGGTCAGTTTAGCCCATGATGTATAGTATAATTAGTAAGGCCCATTTTCATCTGGGTCAGGCCCAAAATATGGCCCATTTGTTCAGGTATTCTATTCTCTCCTCCACTGCTAACATTTGTTCCTCTCAATCACTAATCGTATAGCGAACTGAATTTCTATGTTGAACGATCATTGCGATACAAAATCAAACCCGAGAGAGGAAATGCAGAGATCGAAGAAGAGGGAACACGTGTTTATGAATTTGAATTAAATTTCGAGTTATTTATTCTTTAAGAGAAATACAGAAACGAGAAACAAATCGGAATCAGAATCTCTGAAACTTGTTATTCGAACCCGCATCATTCTTGTAACGAGGAAGCCGAAGATATATAAATAGATTTTGGAGAATATATATAGTTTTATAAGTGATGTAATCTGACTGTAAATCGGTTTCTCTCTGCTGTGTACAGAGACAATACATTTCACAGATTAAAACATGTAATCTAATTGAATTCAGGCACAAACACAAACACAGATCTCTGTTCTTGACAAGAATAGTTCTTCAATCTTTATACGCAGTAATGATTCTGTAGACCGTCCAAGAATCTGTCGTTGAGTTACAGAGGATTCTTGAAAACCGTATTAGTCTGATTCTCGTGCAATTCAGGGATAATCTTTATTAATGGGAAAAAACCCATACCAAAAGGGTAAGTGCAAAGACAGATTCTGTGGCCAAAAAACAAAAACATTTACAGAATCAGAGAATGGATCTGCAGAGAGGACAGGTCGTGTGTCTGCTGCCCAACCATCTGTCCAGACAGGCTCTGTGGAAGAAATGCCTGCAGGAATCCAATTCACTGATTTCTTCTTCCTCCTTATACCCACAGAGACACACGCAACACTCCGCAACTCCTGTCCCTTCGCCGATTCCGCCATTGATGACGTCACCGCTACACCCACCTCTCTCTCCTTCCCCTCTGTTCTCGCACAGAGACTTGAACTGGGTTATCGAGATTCTCCTTCTACCCGTAGAATCCTCATCTGGGTTTTCTCCCTCTACCTCCCTCGAATCTTCGTCCTCGGATTCCGCCACGTTGAGGACAGACCTCACCATGTTCTTCAACAGAGACACTGAAACAACCGTGTTCATCACCAGAAGTGGAAGAACGCCATCGGATGCTGTCGGGAAATGCGAAAGGCCCATCCTTCTACAATGATCTTATATCGTTTTTTTTCTCTGGTCGATTGATTATGAGCCGATCTTGGCACCTTGTAACTAAACAAAAAAAAAAGGAGGCGGCTTTTCGGTGATTAATAAAGGGGGGGTTCATGCCAACCACTCAAAAGTTAACCATGTTCTGAAGCGTTAGAAAACGGTTAGGTTTAGCCGTTTAAACACGTGTCAGCACGTGTGAGGTTCTCGTAGAGACCACCCATGATTGCGACAGAGATCGATGCGATTAAAAACGGGTTTAAATCATAAATCTGTATTCGTGTCTGCTTGCTCCATCTCTGACACGTGTCCCGATCAGCGGTTGGAGGACCAGCCACGTGGTGCTTCTTGGAAGAGCTTTCAGATTACCCCCCAGTTCGCTAAACTCGCTGAGTCAAGCCGACACGTGAACGCGCAGTAGTCAGCATGCCACGTCAGCGAGACAGAAACCCTCTTGGTTGAAATCCAGACAAATTACAGCTGCAACGGTAAAAATCGGATAACGGAAACCCTCTTTTATTTGATTGGATGGAAAAAATGTTTTGTTGGGTATATACATACACAAACATATACCGATTATATGTTAACGTAAGACACTAAAGACTGAATCTTTCTCGCGGATAGTCAGTGGCGGCTACGGTTTCTGAACGTTAAAACTCCTACCGGGCGGTTGAGTTGGAGTCAGCGTTTGCGTTTAGAGATTTGAGGTGGCCCTTTTCTGCGTCTGCGATTCTATCCTTGAGGATGGTCCATTCCCTTTCGCACCGTTCCCTTACCTGCAAAACCTCGAAGAAAGGCGATAATGGCGTTTCACCATGAATTTCAACAGATGAATTTCTACTAAAACTGCTAACCCATTTGGGGTATGAACATGATCAGAGTGTTACATGAGGCTAAACGGCGTTCTAATGACAAAAGCTAAAACCTTTACTGGGCGAATGAATGAAAGAGTTTTAAAGTCACTCACCCCTTCCCATGGCTCTTTCCCGTCTCGTGCCTCTCCCTTTGGCGAGGGAAAAGGAAAAAGGAAATGAGAAGGCGTTCATGGAGGAAGACGTAAATGGCTGCATAAAAGAGTTTTCTTCTTCTTTCTGGGTTTTACCTGATTGCCAAGGGAAGGAACAGTTTGATGAACAATCCATTGAGCATCCACCACTCCTATCTTCTCATGGGCAGGCTGCTGTTATACGAGAGAATTCCGCAGTTTCATTACACGAAAACAAGATGAAAACCGTGTTTTGTGGGCCAAAAAAACACGAAAAGATTCGATCTTTTTGTGTACCTCGACGCATCTTTGGAGTGCAAAATCAAGGCCCCATCCATGAACCAAATCATTCTGTTCTCAGCCAACACAATGGCATAGAGAAAGAGTCAAGGAAACAGAGAAATGCGGAGTAAGAAAATCGTTATCTTATAGATGAAGTAAGAAGCAGCAGAGATTTTAAGATGGAGACCTGAAGCAGATGCCAAACACATCGCCATGCATCTCTTGAAAACACTGGAGCCATTATCTCAACAAATCTACAATTATCAAAAGACACGAACGAGATATCGTTTTCAGTCCCCTCTTCTCCTACAACATAACAGAGGAATCGGTCGGGAATCATCACATACGCAGCACATGGTGGCAGAAGCGGGTCTGAGCACAGTTCGGGTTTCTCTTCAGTTGTCCTGAATAAGTTTCAAGGCAAAAAAGGAAAACATTCGTAAAGATTTTCGTCCCGTTTTTTTTTTGCGAAAATCCGGCAAGATCTGAACGAAACCCGCGGAAAGATTATAAGGTTTATCAATCATACTTGTGGACTTCAAGATCTTCTATTCTCTTTGTCATCGGCCAAGTTAACCCTCTGTTTGGTTCCAATCCCGGCTGAGAAATCTCTAGACCGTGCTTCTTCACGAGCTTTATGTATCTGCGCACGATAAAGCCGAGCTCATTACATAGACCGAGCGAGAAAGAACAAAACTTTATTTCCGGAAAGAAAACAGGAAATGTGAACAAAAACTCCCTCCTTCTTCCATGACTTACTCTTCGCCATTAAAATGCTCTACTCCAAGGTCCTCGTCCCATACGAATATATAATCATACGCTGCTATGATATCGGGGTGCAAAAACCTCTTCACGTACCACCTTGAACAAATTTCCAAGAACAGAGGAAATTCCATTATATGAATCATCAAAAGACTATCGGAGTTTTCAACCGTGAAAAGAAAACGAGATAGAACCATTTCGTCTGCTTCCTAACGCTAATGTGGATTGCTCGCTTGGACCACTCGAATTCATCCCACTCGGTTGTCCGGCCATCGTAGTGGAACAGAACAATCGTAAAGTTGTCTGAAAACTGGTGGGAAGAAGAGTAAATCATAACCATAATGTCATAAGATAAACCGAAAGAGTGGAAAAGGAAAGAAAGAAAGAAAGTGTAAACCAACCTTCTTAACACATGCATCGATATTGTTCCTCTGATCATACCCAACCGTAAACGTCACGAGATATCTCGGCTTGCTTGTTAAATCCTGAAGAAGATGAGAATTTAAAAATAAACATCCCATATCTAGTCAGATTTTGTGTTCTTTGGATCACATTTCTGTTCTTGAACAATAGGCTGCTAATATAAAAACTGATGGGATGATGACAAAAAAATGAGATAGAAGCATGAATCCGGGCCGAGACCTCTTCTGGTAATCCCCACAATCTGCGCAGGTAGAAGTCTGATTCGGCAGCAACAATACCGGGAGGCAACCTTTCAGCACCTCGAGGGTTTGAAGGAACCCATATCTGCAGCAAACTCACAATGAAACATGAACCAGTATGAGACAGCAACCTTATTGAATTGAAGTTTGCAAAACACGCATATACACACACACACATATATATATATATAGAATCCTCCTTAGCAATAGTCAACATATATCACAAGGAAGTGAACTTGTTTGATCAATTATGGAGCTCTTGATAATCGATTTATGCATGACCCTTATCTGAAATTCTTTCAGTCAGGACCTAACTATACTTTGTCAGCCTGGAGCCGTACGAACTCCAAACAGGACATCGTTGAAAATGTAGTCTCTAGTTCTCTGTTCTTGATGAAGCAATAGCATGAACAAGATGAAGAACTTTTAGCATTTCCAACTCCATTATAAAGGTTTCGAAGCATGCCTGGGATTTATCAATGGAATCTGGAGCTGACGATCTACTGTCGTTACCCTTCAACGAGGACCATGCTTTATGATCGGCTGGAGTAGGGACAGACGAACCTCTTTCTTCTACAGATGAGAGATCGGCGAAATAAAGAAGATTTGTTGGGAGGCTCACCTAAAAAAATGTGAAAAAGACGTCCAACATTCAGACAAAACTAGAGAAAGATCACATAAAACACTGGAAAAACGGAGTAACCGAAGATTAAACTCAGGCCACCTTAGTGATTGATAATGTTGGAAAGGATATCCCGACAAAAAACCCGAAAGCTATTCCGAGAAATGCTGTTGCAACAAGCTTCATGCCTTCTGTTGATCTTCTACTGATCAAGCTGCAACAACAGGAACAGTTTGGTTTTGATTACACTTCAATGGAGTCGAGAAAGACCAGCAGCATTAGGCCTCATCAAAGAAAACGAGTAGAGCTCTTCACTTCACCTGCGTGAAAAGATTCCCATGTTTTCTTAATACCCCGATGATGTTACCACAGGGGAATTGGGAGTGGACAAGTGCTTGAAAAGTGTCATTAACTGGATTCTTCTGGAGCAGATACTCCAGAAATCAAGCACCCAAGAAAGTGGAGAACCTAAGAACCTGGTGTGAATAAACACCACGAGCAATATCGGTATGAGAAGCTAACAACAATCTATTCGATGAATCGTGAAGCGGCAGAATGAGGTCCAGGGAGAAATCATTATCAAGTGAATCTCTTACAGCATGGTAAAGATAATACAAGCTCTGGCAAGACATTCATATGCCTAAACAGACAAGGTATTGCCATTAAATGGAACCAACCATATAAAAAGGCTTCAGCTTTACGCTAAAAGTTGAATATTGACTGCACCTTGTACGAGAACATCCATGAAACAAAACACATCCTCTTCTTAGTAAACATTCAAAGGTAGCAAACAGCCAAGCAAGCAGCCAAGAAAACCTTCGAGTTAATGATCACAAGTGCGAGCAATGCCATCAGCAAGCAAAATGGATTCGAAAACGTAAATCTAAGAACAAGGGCTCATAGAAAATCTGCAACTTGAACTGATACTCGCATATTTCGATCAATTCCCGGAACCCGAAATAAGGGTCCTCTAAACAAAGACAAAGCTAAAAGCAAACCCTTGTCGCTTAGATTGCAAGAAGAAAACGAAATGACAGAAACACGTATTAAAATCAATCAAGGAGATAATAGTTCAGACGCGAGCGGAAATCGCACGTGAACAGAGAACAGAGAATGGATAATTCAAAATTCCTCAAAAAAATCCAAACTTTCTGGCAAGCAAACATGGCGGCAATAGCAATTTTCCCAAGGAGGGCACATTTCATCGAAATCGAAGCAAACCTGGGTTAATCACGTACAGCGAGATCCAACGAACATGTAAAGCACGAGAGAAACCCCATGAGAAAAACACCCTTCGCCCCTCCAATCCAAACGCCCGAAGGAGAAAACTTTCCCCCGTGATCGATTCTTCCCAGAAAAACCCAGAACGCAGAAAAGCGCGATCCGAGAAATCCCACGAGAAGAGAAACGCGTCCCGATCAAAACCTTAAGTAGAAACGGATTTTGGGTTTGAAGGAAAATTAAGGAGAAGAGAATCCGAAATCTGCAGCGTCAGCCTCTTTCCAAGCTGCGCGGTTATTTTGTTTCCAAATTCTCAGATTTTCCCAGGAAATTGATTAAGGCAGAGAAATCCAAAATCGGAATGGAGGGAAGCTACAGTGCTCGTAAGAACCGATAGTTTTCCGTACGACCTGTCTTTTTATTTTTTTGAGTTCGAGTTTTATGGAAAGTGTATTAATAATATATCTCTTCTAATATTTTCTATGAAGTATATAGTGTAAATCATTTCTATTTAATATTACAATGTAAAAATCATTAATTTGTTGAGATGCTGTGTAATATTAGTACTTATGATAATTAATTCTGTTGCAATTATGTGTATTTAATTAATATTATTCTTTGTAACAGATATTTGTTGAGATTTGTGTGCATGTGTGTGTCTATATAATCTTAGATTCTTAGTTCATCTGTGTTTTCCTTTCATGGTGCGAGAGATACGTGTTTCCTTGGATTTTGTTGGTGAAAATTTTGAAGATTTTATATTTTTGAAACTTGAGCATTAATTTTTCTCCTTTTTTATTTCTCTCATTTCGGTTCATTGGTTTCCGGTTTTAGTTATTTTGATTTTCCAAAAATCATATTTATTCCATTTTTATATAATTTTTTTATTCAATTTTCGTTTGATTTAAATTAAATTTCATATATATATTTTTTTAAATATAGATTTTGTTACGGTGTCAATCGGGCCAGTTCAATCTGACCCGATCTGAGTATGTATTCGGCCCGATAGTTTTGAATTCGGGTTGACCCGATTTTTTCGGACCTATATCATTACACTAACCCTGAAGTCCGGTTCTATAAATTTTGGATTCGGATCGGAACGGATAAGACGGGACCGACCCGCACAATTTATTTCTATAAACGATTTTTTTCTTTTTTTTTGAGATTTTTCTTAAAAAAAATATCGGACTTTTCGTGAGCAAAGAGAGAGGGCCAAATCTTATCTTGTGCTGTAACTTAATATGCAAGCAAACAAATATACATTGAAACTACAACGTAATATTTGCAATGATCAAAACGTTTATATATATATATATATATATATTATATAAATGATATCATTCAATTAGCAATCTATCGTTTATCCTGATTATATCATCAAATCTAACTATTTATTTTCCAACTTCAATCTTAAATAATTGTTTTTCGTCTTTTTTTTTAATTCGAGGAGATGTATCAAAATATATTAAAAATAAAAGATTTGAGAAGAATATCAAGAGATACGAATAATATTTTAGAAAATTATTACAATGTGGTTAAGCATAAATGTTTTATGTTTTTCTTTTGTGTGAAGTAAGATACATGCAAGATTTTGTGTATAAAACTAATGAATATGAACGGAATTATGCAATTCACACCATATATGTATTGCACTCATCGATCTGAATTTCGATGTATTCAAGGTATGTTTGAATTTTTTGTGGTGATTCTCAAGTTTTTGTTGGTTAAGAAGATCCATATATTTTTTTTTTCTGTATATGATTTTTTTTATTTTTTTTATAACGTAGGACCCCTAGCTGCTAGACTTCGGGCACGCTGACTAGGTTTACCTCCCTCTCCACCAGTCAGGAATCGAACACTCAACCTCAAGGTAGAGTTACCTCCTATCTCAAATTTGACCATTCGCCCACGATCTGTTGGGTTATTAAGGTTCAAAAAATATAAAAAGAATATTTATATCGCCCACGATCTGTTGGGTTATTAAGGTTCAAAACAAAAAATATAAAGAGAATATTTATATGATTTTTTATTTTGTGTACGAAAACCTTTTTGAGATTAGCAAAATTTTCAACATTCATTTATGAAAATTAGTTAAAGAAAAAACCTAAAAATCCATGTTTTTTTTTGTTGGCTGCCCATGGTTTTTGACAACGCAAAAATAACGTTTTTTTATTAGTGACGTAAATGGTTTTCGTTGGACCTAATTACTTTGTTTTATTATAATCAGCTAATTACTTTGTTATGAGCAAAGCTTTTGAAATTAGCTAAACGTGGAATATATTTGTCAAAATTATACTTATCTACCACATTTTGACGAATTTGTCAATTTATATGAAAATATGTTTCATTTTCGATTTTTATTTGACATTTTTTTTCGGTTTATATATGTTAAGAATGTTGCGAGTTTTTTTTAATATTTTTATGAATTAATTATACGTTGTACAGAAAAATTATATCGGTGAAAAAGGAAATGATCTCATAAAAATATATAATATTATTAAAATTTTCTAAATAATAAGTGTATGAATTCTTTTCTACGATAGAGATGTGCCATTTATTTAAAATTTCATATAAATATAAAAATATTATTTAATATTTCTAGATTTTCATTATAAAATTATAGAAAATTATTTATATTTTAACGTTATTGTCATACTGGAAAAATCTAATAATATTTTGGAAATTTATATAATCACACGAGCAGTTTTGTACAATTAATACGTTAATACGTATCAACTATATTTATATTTTAAAAAATAAATATGTATTTAATTGAGAATTTTTTTCACTATATGTTTTATGAACTTTTCCATTAAAGCAACACGAGGGTCATGATAAAAAAAAAAAGCTAAAGCACCAACGATGTCTTCATTACAAACCCTGCAAACATGTCTCCCTCTACAGCTGCTCACCGTCACACTCGTTATCTTCATCCTCACCGCCACGACGGAGATTATTCGTCATCGATTCAGGCAGCGGCGGCGGCGGCTTCCGCCGGGACCGCCGGCGATACCCATCATCGGAAACTTGCATCAGATCGGAGAATTACCTCACCGTTCTCTCTGGAAGCTCTCTCGAAAGTACGGTCCTCTCTTACGCGTCAAGCTTGGTTTTGTCCCAACTGTTGTTGTCTCGTCCCCTGAAGCAGCTAGGGAATTGCTTAAGACACACGACCTCCATAGTTGTAGCCGTCCAGCTCTCTCAATTGCCAGAAGACTGTCATATGATTACGCGGACATCGGTTTCTCACCGTACAATGATTACTGGAGAGAAGTGCGAAAGATTTGTGCCCTTGAGCTTTTCAGTGTGAAAAGGGTGCAATCTTTCAGGTACATCAGAGAGGAAGAGATCGAGTCTCTTGTGAAAACGATATCCCATCACTCTGATTCTGGAAAACCGGTTAACTTAAGCGAGAAGTTAATGTCGCTGGCCGTTGCAATGATGTTTAGAGCTGGATTCGGGATGAGTTCCCGAAAGATAGAGGAGGATAATAAGAGGTTTCGAGGGTTTGTGGATGAAGGTAACGAGATTCTTCGTAAATTTTCGGCAGAGGATTTATTCCCGTACGTGGGTTGGATCGTGGATAGGGTTACGGGTCTTCACAGAAGGCGAGAGAAGTGTTTCCATGATCTTGATGAGTTTTACGAAGATACGATTAGGAATCACATTCAGAACAACAACCAAGAAGGACGAGAAGATATTGTCGATGTTATGCTCAAGATCGAGAGGGAACAGCTCGCAGTTGGGGACAAACGGTTCACAAGGAATCACATTAAAGCAATTCTAATGGTAATTAAGATATAGTTCGTTTTAGACGAAGAGAGCTGTATGTTTAATTTTGTGCAATAATAATGTAACTATTGGTATTTAGGGTTTTAACCTTGTCTCTTTATATTCCAACATATGAATATTCTTACAGGATTTGCTTGTAGCCGGGATAGACGCCCCAGCTACAGTGCTAACATGGGGGATGACAGAACTGATCCGAAACCCTAGAGTGATGAAGAAGGCGCAAACCGAAATCAGAAACCGGATCAAGAACGAAGGAATGGTTAAGGAAGAAGATCTAGAGAAGCTCGAGTATCTCAGAATGGTGACCAAAGAAACACTGAGGCTTCATCCCTCGGGAGCCATGCTACTCCCAAGAGAATCAATGTCGGAATTCAAGATCTGCGGCTACGACATAGACCCTAAAACCCGAATAGAGGTGAACGTGTGGGCGATCGGGCGAGACCCGAGTGCCTGGAAAGATCCGGAGGAGTTTTTTCCGGAGAGATTTATCAAAAATGAAATCGACGTGAAAGGGCAACACTTTGAGCTGTTGCCATTTGGAGGAGGCAGGAGAAGTTGCCCGGGAATCAACACGGGGCTGAGCTTGGTGGAGCTAGGGCTTGCGAATCTTCTGTACTGTTTCGATTGGAAGCTTCCAGAAGGAATGACCAAGGATGACGTGGACATAGAGGAAGCTGCTGGAATCTCTGTTCAGAAGAAGGTACCACTTCAACTTGTTCCCGTGAAAACAACAATTTGGAGTTGGGGTTTGGTTCAGACAAAAGTTCCAAGACCTGAGGCAAAGTATGTAATATCAGATATGGATTTATAAGAAGCATAACCAAAGACTATTTGAATTGCGTGGCCTCGATCATAACGTTGAAGTTATATATTGTTGGCCTGGCAAAGTTTAAGACTATGATTAAATTACGTTTGGAGCTTTATCTTCTTGTTATGTTAATCAAGTATTATAAATGTATTCTGCTCATTAAGTCATGTAACCATGTTTCCATTAATTATATATATATTTTTTATGTAATCAATTATATATATGATCTAACTAAACTCGTTAAATTTGTGTCATAACATAATTTTAAGGGTAAAACCAATAAAAATTCTTAAATTTACAAAATAATGAAAACTAATTCCTAAATTTTTGTTTAACAAATTTATTATCAAAATTGTAAAATATATCATTATAATTCCTAAATTTTTTAATTGGTGTCAGAAAAAATCTCGATAATATTGATACATAAATCAGTTTAGAAATTATAATGATACATTTTGCAAATTTGTAAATTATAATGACACAAACTTGAAAATAAATTTATCGAATTAAAAAAGTTTAGAAATTAGTTTTTTTATTATTTTACAAATTTAAGAATTTTGTGGATTTTACCTAAACTCTATAATAGTTTGAATTTGTAATTATAGCTTAATGCGATATTATAAATATGAAGATTAGTGATCCTCATTGAGTCTCCATTTATAAAAAATAATATACCCTCGTCTATTTGTTTTATGCTGTTCTTGCTGTATGTGAATTAAGATAAATATGTTGAAATAGAAACAAAATATGGAGATTTGATATGATTGATAATAATTAAAGGCATTATATCAATTAAGAATAAAATATATATCGTGTCAATTATATTTTGTCTTATTTGTTTCTTTCGTATCTTTATTTACTTGTTTCTTTCAATAACTTTTCCTATAAATGTATGGATTATTTTCATTGTAATGTAATAAAAAGAAGAGATGTAGCAATAAAAATATTTCCGTTCTTTTATATTTTGTTCTTTCTTTCTTTCTAATTTAATTTCCACATTTTATTTTTCAATATGGTATCAGAGCAGCGTTGCGATCTGGACTATATGTTTCTCTTTTTTTTTCTAATTTTCTAATCTCTTCTTTCTTTTGCATTTTCGATAAAATGGAGTAAAAAAACTGGATTCAAACGATGTGCTATGACAAAAAGAAGTCAAAGCTAAAAACTCTAAGATCAAGCAAGATGCTATGACAAAAAGAGTTAAAACTAGAACTTTAAAGTCAAACGAAGTGATTTGAAAAAGGTTAGTACTCTCTAAATGAATGAAATTTGGTGTCTATGGATTGTTCTAATAACAGTGAAGTTTTTCATCATTTTGTTTTATCTTCAAGATTGATTTTTGAATTCTTTCAAAATCAATCTTGAGGGGAATGTTGAAATAGAAACAAAATATGGAGATTTGATATGATTGATAATAATTAAAGACATTATATCAATTAAGAATAAAATATATATCGTATCAATTAAGAATAAAATATATATCGTGTCAATTATATTTTGCCTTATTTGTTTCTTTCGTATCTTTATTTATTTGTTTCTTTCAATAACTTTTCCTATAAATATATGAATTATTTCCATTGTAATGTAATAAGAAGAAGAGATGTAGCAATAAAAGTGTTTCCGTTCTTTTATATTTTGTTCTTTCTTTCTAATTTAATTTCCACATTTTATTTTTTAATAAAATATACATAAATTTGTGTAGAAAACTACTTCGGATTAACGGCAATTTACACCAAATGTATCGCAATTAAGCGATCTAATCCCTAAATCTTATATTCTAAACCCTGATTTTTACTACGTTCTTTTATCGATACATAAGACTGGAGAATAATCTTAGATTTGCACAAAAACTTGTCGGGTTGATGAACTAAGCTTTCAACAATACTTTGAAAAGTTCCACCTTGCATGAAAGTTGTCTGAAATTCAATATATGTTTTGAATTATTTTTATTTACATTTAGGATTTTTCTCGAGTATATGATTTTTTCTGTGCGTTTGTAAAAAATCACTTTGAGATGAGCGAAAATTTCAACATTCATTTATGAAAATTAGTTAAAAAAAAAACAACCTAAAAATGCATGATGAGTTGTTTGTAATTTCATTGCCCATGGTTTTTGATAACGCAAAAATAACGTTTTTTTCTCTCTAGTGATTTAAATGATTTTTGGTGGCGTAACCACTTTTCAATATTAGCTAAAAGCGTTTTTTATAAATGTATATATTGAAGGTTTTGATGAAAATTATGTATACGTTAAGTTATTATACTATTACATAAAAAAAATTGATAATATTTTAAAAATTCATATAATTAATTGTTTACAAAATTTTTATTTATACGTAAAAATATGTATTTTATTTGAGAGTTTTTCACATGCATTTTTATGAAAATTTCAATTAAAGCAAAAGCGGTCGTGATCCAAAGAGAGAATTGGTTGTGCACTCATTCATGTCCTGGAGGGACAAAAACCACAGTTTAAATAACCGAATCGTTTGCGAAGCGAAACGGTGTCCTCATTCCGATTCCAAGGCAAAAAAGCAAAAACACCAACGATGTTTTCATTACAAATCCTTCAATCATGTCCTCTACCACTGCTCACCCTCGCAGTCTTTATCTTCATCCTCAACGCCGCCACGAAGATCATTCATCAGAGTCCCCGGCGGAGGCGGCGACTGCCTCCGGGACCTCCGGCGATACCCATCATCGGAAACTTACATCAGATCGGAGAATTGCCTCACCGTTCTCTCTGGAAGCTCTCTCGAAAGTACGGTCCTCTCTTACGCGTAAAGCTTGGTTCTGTCCCGACCGTTGTTGTCTCGTCCCCTGAAGCAGCACGGGAATTGCTCAAGTATCACGACCTCCAAACTTGTACCCGTCCAGCTATCGCACGTGCTAGCAGACTGTCATATGACTTCGCGGACATCGGATTTTCACCGTACAACGATAACTGGAGAGAAGTGCGAAAGATTTGTATTCTCGGGCTTTTAAGCGTGAAAAGGGTGCAGTCTTTCAGGTACATCAGAGAAGAAGAGGTCGAGTCTCTTGTAGAAACGCTATCCCGCCATTCTGTTTCAGGAAAGCCGGTTAACTTGAGCGAGAAGTTAATGTCGCTGGCTATTACAATGATCTTTAGAGCTGGATTAGGGATGAGTTCCCACGGGATAAAAAAGAATATCGAGAGGTTTCGAGGGTTAGTCGATGAAGGGGGCACTATTCTCGGTAGATCTTCGGCTGCGGATTTCTTCCCATACGTGGGCTGGATCGTGGATTGGGTCACGGGTCTTCACAGAAGGCGAGAGAAGTGTTTTCATGATCTTGATGAGTTTTATGACGATACGATTAGGAATCACATTCAGAACAAGAATAAAGAAGGACCAGAAGATATCATCGATCTCATGCTCAATATGGGGAGGGAGCAACAGCTCGAAGTTGGCGACGAATGGAATCACATTAAGGGAGTTCTCATGGTAAATTAAGATATATAATCCTTCTTTTTATACATCTTTTCGTATTCCAACGTGCGAATTCCTGCTCGAGTTTTCTTGTAAACCTCTTTCGCGTTTGCAGAATCTGGTTCTAGCCGGGACAGACACTTCAGCTTCAGCGCTAACATGGGGGATGACAGAACTGATCCGAAACCCTAGAGTGATGAAGAAGGCACAAACCGAAATCAGAAACCGAATCAAGAACGAGGGAATGATTAAGGAAGAAGATCTAGAGAAGCTCGAGTATCTCAAAATGGTGGTCAAAGAAACATTTAGACTTCACCCCCCTGGAGCCGCGTTAATTCCGAGAAAAGCAATGTCGGAATTCAAAATCTGCGGCTACGACATAAACCCTAAAACCCGAATAGAGGTGAACGTGTGGGCTATCGGGCGAGATCCGAGTGTTTGGAAAGATCCGGAAGAGTTTTTTCCGGAGAGATTTATACAAAATGAAATCGACCTGAAAGGGCAACACTTTGAGCTGTTGCCGTTTGGTGGAGGCAGGAGAGGTTGCCCAGGAATCCACATGGGGTTGAGTTTGGTGGAGCTAGGGCTTGCGAATCTTCTGTATTGCTTCGATTGGAAGCTTCCAGAAGGAATGACGAAGGATGACGTTGACATAGAGGAAGTTTTTTCTCTCTCAGTTCACAAGAAGGTACCTCTTCAACTTGTTCCGGTGAAGTACAACAATTCCAGCTGAAGTTAACGTGTCGTTCAGACAAAAGTTCCAAGATCTAAGGAAAAGTATGTAAGATCTTATATACAACTAAGCATTATAACCAAAGACAGTTCACAACTCATTAGAAGTATGGTCAGATTATTGAATTCACAGTACTGGTGAAACCTGTAACCTTTCTTGGCTCTTCTCGCACAATAAATCTAGATAATTAATGCTATTTATATTATCTTTTTTATGTTCTTTATATTGCTTGTTTTTACTTGAACTTTTTATTTTTATTTTTATACAATAACAATACTTAATGTCATTTATAATTTTTTTTTCAGTTAATGTTAATTAGCAAGATACGTGATTTTTTCATGGAATATCCAATTATATATATGATTTTATTTTTGTGTGTACATAACCACATTGAGATGAACAAACGTTCAACATTACATGGCATTTTTTTTGTTCCTTACATTAAAGGATTTTAAAAATCTAAAGGATTTATATATGATTTTTTTCTCAAATTATATTAATTAAGAAGATGGATGAGTTTTGTCATGTTTTTTTTGTGAGTTCATAAAAATGTCCATAACTTGTTTCTTAATTTTGTACATAACCACTTTTGGGCTCCACCTTTAAATGAAATCCAAAACGAGTTTAATGAAATTTTGATTTTTTGGGTTTTCTCAGTTGTGATTATAAGATGTATGGAGCTTTCTATTTTTCTTTTTTAAATTTAAATCCATTTATACACAACCAAGTCAGATGCTCGGTTTAAGCAGAAAACCGGAGATCAACAAACTTAACGATCTGAATGTACAAAATGACTATATTACCCTTTTACGAAACGCCGCGTTTTGGCCATAACGGAGTCTTCCTTCTTTCCTTCTGTTTCATGCCGAAGGTTCCCCTGTTGTTCGTTTTTTGTTCTTCTTCTTCGAGATCTTTGGCATCAATGTTCCGACACATAGATACCAAACACATTTACAAACAATACAGATTATATACAAACACGTTAAATCAATTCTTATGGCGAATTCTCTATCGAATATCTCGAATTTGAACCAGACATTATCTGAATTTTACGTTGTTTTTCAAATTCTTATTTAAAATATGTTTTTTATATATGAATGTGATTTTTTTTTACACTTCGAATATGTTTAATGTGAACAAGAACAATATAAAACTGAAATCTTCTGTTCTTGGAAAATATATTACAAAAGAGGAAGGAGAAAAGATTACTCGTCTTCGGCTTCAATCAGACTCTCGGACCTTCTAGTTCAGTCCAAGGCTTTTAAACCCTCTTCCTTTCTCCGAAGTTTCCCCTATCCCGCCCATGAGGATGCATAAGATTTGACAGTTACGACTTATCAGTTATCACCAACGTAAACTATATTAAAGCCTTTACCAACTTTAAGCGTTATTGTGTCAAGCATGTATCAATAATATATTCATCGAATTTCAATAGGAAATCAATTTTTAAATCTAATAATCCGACACATGATTAAGTGTAATATATCGTTTCAATTTGTACACCAAACAAAACCGAATACGCTCAGATTCAGTTTGGTCGGACATCGCCAAATGGCAAAAACCCTTCACAACAAGCCATCTATATTAAACATTACCCCGAATATATACACACATATATGTATATATATGCGTGTATACCAAAACACACGTGTCATAGTGACCAGCTATTTTATACAAAGATATATCAGAATGAAAGATGCTAGAATTTTCTATTGTAAACTTTATATTATAAACCTATTATATTTGCAAATGCAATGTGAAAAATAAGAGATGCTGAAACCATTTGTTAGATTAAATTAAGTTCGAAAATATTTTAATATTTTGCAAATGCAATCTGAAAAATTAAAAGATGCTGAAATCATTGTTAGATTAAAATATTATGAAACTTTAAACAAAAAATATTTGTTAGATTTTAACCAAAAAATATATATATTTGTTAGATTAGATTAAGTTCGAATATATTTTAATATTTAATAGTATTCGGATTGGTCAGGTTCGATTTTAGGTATTTTATGTATCGAATGCTCACTTAATCAATCAATTAATACATGCACACACAATCTAATCTAGCAAACACATGGTATGTATGTATGTATGTATGTATGTATGTATGTATGTATGTATGTATGTATGTATGTATGTATGTATGTATGTATGTATGTATGTATGTATGTATGTATGTATGTATGTATGTATGTATGTATGTATGTATGTATGTATGTATGTATGTATACGGTTAGATATGTATTACAAAATGAAATTAAAAATCTTATAAAATCTCAGTGACAATTAATCTAACCAAGATTCTGCAAAATCCCAACTGCTCTTTGACTTGTTCAAGTTTTTAACTCCTGATTACTGAAACTTCCCTGCAATTCTCTGGCTTGCACCCATTTTGACACGTGTCCTCAATTTTAACCTACACACCTTTGTCTACAACCCAATTTAGGTCTTACCAAACATTTTTATAAGCCTACCCAAACTCGTCCCATAAACCTAAATGGGTTACACATATATATATGTTGTGTGTGTGTGCGCATTTATGATACATCACATGTATATATATTTAAATTGGTAATATTGCAATTTCATAACTTTCACCGGTCATAAATATTCGGAAATCAGATGTCCGTGAAACTAATATAATCTAATATGCTATCATCTGGTCCAAACAAAACTAATAATTCATAGTAAGTTAATGTATTTCAAATGAAATAAACAAAAAAACATTTAGTAATAGATATAGTCTATTTCATTTAATTATCTTAATATGGACTATATATTGTATAATCTGTATAATTTTGAACAGTTCTGAATTGAAGAGATTGGGTCATATTTTTCCAATTTATAATGATAATTTAATATTATTAGAGCTTATCTCTCAGTGGATAGGTGGAATGTCACAGTTATCAAACTCCTTGACCAGGAAAACATCAAAAGCCTGGGTTTTATTTTTTAAGTTAGAATGTACTAATTTCAAATTAATAATCGAATTTTATCAAATGGGGAAAAATATGGGCAATTAATGTCGGTTTAAATCTAGCTAGTATTCGATAATTATCCTTCCGAAGGGATGGTTGACCAAAGATCGCCGTTCCTTGTAACGAAGATTGCGTGCATGTTTTATCCATCTCCATCAAAACCCATATGCATATGCACAATACATACATACATACATACATGCATACACACTGAAATACATAAATACTATATATATGGATTTATATATGTATACAGAAAACTGACTCCGCGATCTATCTTCAGCAGATTCGGAATATTTCTGGGTGTGGGCACGGAGTCGATCCACAGGTAAATCCGCAGATGATTAATTAATCAATTTAGTTCTTCAATTTTCTGTTTCAATGGAGGGTTTCGACGAGTCGGCGATTGAACGAGTCGCCGGAATTTTGAAAACGACTCAGTGACACTGACAAGATTTGTAATTTATAATTTATTTCTATGGCAATCACTGAGAAACTTACAGTTCCATACTTGCGTTTAAAAAAATCGAAAAAAGGAGAAGACTTTGATTAAAATCCATTGTCTTAGTCTTCTGGGTTGAGAAATCTTCGGCCAATTGAAGTTACGGTCTTGAAAAAAAACAAATTCACGATCTGACATATATAGATGAATCTGTAAAAGCTGTTCTTGTCGTGTTTCTGTGGGGTTTACATATGCTCGAGTTCTTGCAGGCGGTGCTGTTGTTCATCTTGTTCTGGCTCTTGTTGTCCGTGATGGGGAGCAGCGGTTCGAAACGCGCGACCGGGGATCGGCGTTATTCTGCAAGCGCGTCTGCAAACGCGTCTTCTTCTGCGTGGGGGCCGCAATATTACCAGCAGAGTCCCTTCCGCAGCACGCCGCAGAACCCGTACTCAACTCCTCGTTCCCCTTACACTCCTTCGCGGCAGACGCAGACGCAGTCGCGGACGCAATCGCAGTCGCGGAAGCAGTTTGAGAGGAAGTACTCGCGGATCGCTGATAACTACCGTTCCCTTGATGAGGTCAGGTTAATTTACAGAATCTGCCAGAGTTTCTTGGCGTTTTGAAGGGAGTCTTGAGCTTTTTCTGCGTTTGATGTTCCGTGACAGGTTACCGTTGCTCTTTTGCAAGCGGGATTGGAGTCCTCGAATCTGATCGTCGGTATCGATTTCACGAAGAGCAACGAGTGGACAGGTGAAAGAAAGATTCTTACGTTGTTTCAGGTTTAAGTTAATGTTCTTGTTCTTGTTCTTGATTGCTGCAATGATTTGATTCAGGGGCAAGATCATTCAACAGGAAAAGCTTGCATCACATTGGATCCACTCCAAACCCTTACGAGCAGGCGATTTCCATAATCGGAAAGACGTTATCTGCTTTTGACGAAGATAACTTGATCCCGTGTTACGGGTTCGGAGATGGTAATGACGACGACAAAGACTCGGTCTTTGGATTCGGGTTCTTGATTTCGAAGCTTGATGTTTGTTTTTACCTTTGAATTCTCCAGCTACGACACATGATCAAGATGTATTTAGTTTCTATCCCGAAGATAAATTCTGTAACGGGTTTGAAGAAGTCCTCGTCCGTTACAGAGAGATCGTTCCCCAGCTCCGGCTTGCAGGTTTAACAAATGGAAGAATACCCTTTTTCTTCTTTTGTACTGCATTTCTTTCCGTTCTACTGTTACATGATTGTGTCGTTATTGTCGTTGCAGGACCGACGTCTTTTGCGCCTATCATCGAAAGGGCCATCACCATTGTCGAAGAAAGTGGCGGCCAGTACCATGTTCTTGTCATAATCGCCGATGGACAGGTAAGAATCTTCGAGTTCTGTTTCGTCTGAAACTGTGTTTAACTAGAGGAAAAGGCTCGGGTTTCGCTCTTGTCTTGTCGATACCTCGATCCTTTCAGACATATGTTTGATTAAGTTCGGTCCGTATGCTGTGTCAGGTAACAAGAAGTGTCGATACAGCGAACGGTCGGCTCAGTCCACAAGAGCAGCAGACCATTGATGCCATTGTTAGGGCAAGGTAAATAATATGTTCATGAAAATATTTTCCCTTATGTACAAATGTGTATATAACCCCATTAGAGCTTAGAATGAAGTTAAACGAGAACAATCTCCTCTGTTTCCTCTGTTTACAACTTTCCCTCACTTTCTCTCCTTTTCTTTCTATCCAAACACGTTTTGTGTTGGATCTGAAACCTTAAGTTCAGATATACTGCTTGTGATGATGGGTTTATTCCGTAGTTTCTGATGAGTTTATGCAATTTGCAGTGGATATCCTTTGTCGATAGTTCTTGTCGGGGTTGGAGACGGTCCGTGGGATACCATGAGACAGTTTGATGACAACATCCCGGAACGTTCCTTCGACAATTTCCAGGTAACGTAAAACAAAAGGCGTGATTCCGATCATACTTCAAGATAGCTGCAAGCAAATGCCTGAAATCTGTGCCGAGTGCTTTTGAACAGTTTGTGAATTTCACCGAGATCATGTCAAAGGGCGTCGATCCAACGAGAAAGGAGGCTGAATTCGCTCTCTCGGCTTTGATGGAGATACCGTCGCAGTACAAAGCCACCCTCGAGCTAGGCTTACTCGGGTAAATTTTACTAAATCTATCGGTTTTTTCGAGTGATCATTGTAACTTTGCAGGGTCATGATCTGTTTTTACTACAACCTCTTTCTCTGTCTCGGCATTACAGGCGAAGAACCGGGAGTTATCCAAACCGGATCGCTCTTCCTTCCGCCGCCTATTAGCATCACCCCGTCTTTAAGCAACGGTTCGAGAAATTCCCGGGTAAGCAGCTTTCAGAACAGGACGCCGCATAATGCTTATGGATATGATACCGGCGTTGCCACGGCCCCGCCTTCAACCTCAAACAACGATACACAGGTATGTGCACTGGAAAACACAAGATAAATATATACGGCCACGAGATCGGAACGATCTATCATCGTGGCATTTGGCGATCGAAAAACCGATTGATTTAATCACAGTCGCGACAAAACATGGAAAAATCAAAACGCAGCTTTCCACTTGCGTTTGCCGGGTTTTGATAAAATGACGAAAATACCCTGGATTTGCTAAAGTCACTCATCAATCATCTGTTTCTGTTTCTGTTGTGCGGGGTTAAAACAAAAAACATCAAAGCAGGTGTGTCCGGTTTGTTTTGGCAATCAAAAGAACATGGCCTTCAACTGTGGTCATCAGGTGAGATCTCACCCTCCTTGTCTGCCATCTTTTCTCGAAACGGCTACTACGCATACGCGATTTCGCGCTTTCTAACGACATCGGCCGTGTGTTTTTTTTTCTCGTGTCGGGACAGACTTGCTGTGAGTGCGGAGAAGACCTGCGTACATGCCCCATCTGCAGGAGCTCGATCTCGATCCGTATAAAGCTCTATTAAGAATGGTTTTGAAACGGCCGGGCTCCGAAAATGGTGGCCAGAACATTGAGCTCTGATGCCGTATTTCTGTTCTCGAAGGGGAAAATAAGAGTAGAATGGTCTCTGGGATCAATCTCCAAGCCTCAAGTGATGATGGAACCCGTACGTTTAACGGTTTTATGCTTCGCTCGTTCCTTTTCTGTAAATAGTCGCTTTCGTATCCGTCTACGTTGTAAGATCCTGCGAGTTAGGATAAACTTCTTGGATTTCGATTCGGGTTTGGTTATTTTTGTTTCAAATAGCTATAACCATGCCGTTTTATATTTATATTCGGTTTGGATTTGGTTCCTTTAATTGATAAAAATAATAATTTTTACAAATATTCAGTTTTTTTCTTTATTTTTCCAAATTCATTTTCTATTTAGTTTAATTTTTTACAGTTCTTGTAATTTGAATACATCTATCTATTTTTTCTAAAATCAGACTAGAAATGGCCATCCGATGATCAGAGGTTCAAGCGTAACCGTCAGACTGTTTTTCATATATAACATAATTTGTCAATTTTTTATGGATATAATTTTTCTAAAATAAAATAAAAAATTCGAGTAGAATACCGAAAATATTAAATGCGAAGCCCAATCGGCCCATTTAGAACCACGCAATTGCGACTGAAGTTGTATTTGGCCCATAGGTTTTTTAATCTGAAGCCCGATCGGCCCGTTTAGGTTTCAGAATTGATTTCAATTTACGAAGTTGCCACTGTCATCGAGTTAGGGTTTTAAACACCAGCAAACAAAGAGCCGAGTCATCTTTTGCTCTCAAATCTTCTGCACTGCACCTCTTCCATTTCTCCAGTTCATAGTGAGCAGAACCACGATCCGTAGCCGAATCGGATCGCTGAAGGCGAAGGTTTGGAAATGGCGTTGGCGTTCGATGAGTTCGGACGGCCGTTCATTATACTGAAGGAGCAGGAGCAGAAGACGCGTCTTCGAGGTCTCGATGCTCAGAAGGCCAACATTGCCGCTGGAAAGGCTGTGGCTCGGATCCTCCGTAGCTCTCTCGGACCCAAGGGAATGGATAAGATGCTTCAGGGACCCGACGGAGACGTCACCATCTGTTAGTCTCTTCATTTGATCTCGTCTTTGTTTGGTGCTTCATTTCCGTCGTTCTTATCGATCTGAAGTTTTTTGTATGCTTAGATTTCAGATTAGAATTTGAGATTTGACCGTTCGATTGAAGATCCATGTAGTGTTTGGCTGTACAGTTGTTGAAAATGTGGATTCTCGTAGGTTCTGTAGGTGTAATAATATTAGACTATTAGTATATGATAAAATTGGTCGCTAAGGCCACTGGTTCCTTCAAATGTTACTATTAATGTTTCACTGATGTTCCGTGATAGAGTATTTGTCGATTATTTCTATTCAAATTCGCATCATGTCATAGCTCCATGCCATTTTTTTTTTCTGGAACTCGGAATCTCTTCAAACTAAGTATGCCATTTTCCATATTCGTATCTCTCATGTGCCAGAGTTGGTGAGACTATTTTATCGAATGATCATGTTATTTTTGTGCATAACTTTGTTATTCTTGTTTTCCAGCGAATGATGGTGCAACCATCTTGGAGCAAATGGATGTCGACAACCAGATTGCCAAGCTGATGGTTGAACTCTCCCGAAGTCAGGATTATGAGATTGGTGATGGCACGACTGGTGTTGTTGTCATGGCTGGCGCTCTTTTGGAGCAGGCTGAGCATCTTCTAGATAGGGGGATTCATCCTATCCGTATTGCTGATGGATATGAGATGGCTTCGCGAGTGGCTGTTGAAAATTTGGAGCGTATAGCACAGAAGTTTGAATTTGATGCTAATAATTTCGAACCGCTGGTTCAAACCTGCATGACGACTTTATCCTCTAAGATGTAATCTTTGATTTTCTGAGCGTAGATTAAAGTTGTCATTTCCTTTATGTAAATTCTGTATTGTTGGTTTATAGAAAGACCGTCTTAACCTTTTTTTTTTTGGTGTTCATTTGCAGTGTGAATCGGTGCAAGCGCAGTTTAGCTGAGATTGCTGTTAAAGCTGTTCTTGCTGTTGCTGATTTAGAGAGGAAGGATGTTAATTTAGACTTGATAAAAGTGGAGGGAAAAGTTGGGGGTAAGCTGGAGGACACTGAGCTTATATACGGCATTGTCGTCGACAAAGACATGAGCCATCCGCAAATGCCAAAAAAAATTGAAGATGCAAAGATTGCTATTTTGACATGCCCCTTTGAGCCGCCTAAGCCAAAGACTAAGCATAAGGTGGACATTGACTCTGTCGAGAAGTTTGAGACTTTACGTAAGCAAGAGCAGAAGTATTTTGATGACATGGTGCAAAAGTGCAAGGTAAGTTTGAAAATCTGGAGGTGCTCCATGTGGGCATATTTAGTATTTCTTGTCGTGACAAGCCACCAAAAATGGTACTTCCACGAAGTTGCTTGGACTTCATGTCAAGCTCTGTGTTGTTTTCCTTTTTTTGGTCCTGAACCAACATTGCAATGTTCAGTTATTGTGCATTATCCTTGTCATTTGAATTACAGGATGTTGGTGCTACACTGGTTATATGTCAATGGGGATTCGATGATGAAGCAAACCATCTGTTGATGCACAGGAATTTGCCTGCCGTCAGATGGGTTGGGGGCGTGGAACTAGAACTTATTGCAATAGCAACAGGTTAGTACATTATTCCTAGCAGTAGCTTCTGTATCGTCTTCCCGTACATATATAAATGAGCCGATCTTTTACAGGTGGGAGGATTGTTCCTAGATTTCAGGAGTTGTCCCCAGAGAAGTTGGGGAAGGTATGTTTACTTTCAATAGGAGCTGATAGCTTGTTTGGGATCTAATGTAGATGCATTTCACAAGCTGCTTGGTTTTCTGCTCTCGATGATTATGTTTAGGCTGGCTTGGTTCGTGAAAAATCATTTGGCACAACAAAAGAACGTATGCTGTATATTGAGCACTGTGCGAATTCAAGGGCTGTCACCATATTCATCCGGGGAGGTACACATGCATGCTACTGGTCACTTTCTCACAGCCCTTTTTGTTAGAGCACAGATTTAATGATCGAAATTGGAGAAATTATGACAGCTTAAGGGTACATCATTGGCAAGATGTGTTAAAATTGATTGACTGGACTGAACAATGTATGTCATGGTGTGGCAGGTAACAAAATGATGATAGAAGAGACGAAGCGCAGTATCCATGATGCTTTATGTGTCGCTAGGAATCTCATCCGCAACAATTCGATAGTATATGGTGGTGGAGCAGCCGAGATTGCTTGCTCTCTTGCTGTTGATGCGGCTGCAGATAGATACCCGGGCGTTGAGCAGGTAAGAAGTCTTGAAAACTGCAATGCGGAAGCTAAATAAGAAATATAGAGAAGAGAAAAATAATTTTATATCTCTTCTTCTCCTTGAATTAAAATGAAAAGAGCTCCCATATTTATATATAAACTAGCGAAATAAGTTACACTGAAATACAATATGAAGGAAAATATAGCCGAACACAATTAACACTTTGATTCTTAATTGATTTTGTGTTTTCCAATCATCTTCGAAGTCCATAATTACTTCCAATCAGCTCATTTTTAAGTGTTGTAACTTCTATTTACATGCTTAGTTCTGAGTCTTTCCTCTCTGCAGTATGCTATTCGGGCATTTGCAGAAGCTCTGGATTCCGTCCCTATGGCTCTTGCCGAAAACTGTGGCTTGCAACCCATCGAGACTCTCTCTGCAGTTAAATCTCAGCAAATTAAGGTACACACATGTAGATGTCTGAATAGGTTAAATCTTGTCCTGTGATCTCTGTACTAGATGATGACTTACAATAACTCAAACCCTGATTTCTTTTTTTCTCTTGGGGGGTGTATAGGAGAACTTTCCCTTCTATGGAATCGACTGCAATGACGTAGGAACAAACGATATGAAGGAGCAAAATGTATTCGAGACACTTATCGGAAAGCAGCAGCAGATATTACTTGCGACACAAGTCGTTAAGATGATACTGAAGATCGACGATGTTATCTCTCCAGCCGACTTCTAATAGGTTTTGTTGTGTTGTGCCTTCCTTCACTGCCCGCCCAATCTCTTTGAGGTTTTTGCTTACTCTCTCTAGCGTGTGATACTTTTAACACTACACAATGCTCTTCCATAGTTCCCTGTCTTTCTTCTGGTTGGTGTGTGTTGATTTTGATTTGCCCATCATACATTAAGATATGGAATGAGATTTCGTTCTTGGAGTAGTGTTTATCGATCTTCGTTGTAGGACTGGTGTGGGTATCTGGATTTTGAGTACACATGGGTATTCGGCTCCCGGAATTTGGGTACTCGGTCAATGGTGAGATTGCACATAGGTTTGTCCAGATGGGTATCCGCCGTTAGAATTCGGGTTTCATCTGGCCATTACCCGTACTCACGGGTAACCCGAGTCAAACGGGTGTGATGCCGCGAGAGGGTGAGGAAACGATTCCAAGGCGATTAAGGTTTGGTGATGGTTTTTTAAATCAGATTCCTTTAGGGATTTGACTTTTTTGAGGGCGAGAGGCAGCAAGAGGGCGAGGAGTCGATATTGCGATTTCGGTTTTGCCTTTTCGCTCGTCTTTGAGTCGCCTCACGCTCTACTCTCTCCCCTCAATTTGCCAGCCGTCTCATCCCCTTGTCTCTCTGGCCAGGTATCCGAAACTCGGGTATTTTCACTAGGCTGAGACCTGAGACCCTAACCGAGAAACCCGAGGGGGCAAAACCGATGTTGGATATATCGAAATATCTAGGTATCCAATCCGTACCTGCCTCTACCTTTACCTTCAATGGAATGACCAGGATGAACGATGCCGGTCGAGTAACGATCAAGCAAAAAATAAAACGATTGAATAGTGTATGCTGGGCATTGTGGTTCTTTAGGACCATCATCATTTATGTTTGATTGGGATTGTGAAGGGAAAAAAAAATTGGTTGTGTCGGCTTGCCTTCAAATCCTGCTTTTGGCGAGCAGAACAGAGTTAATGCCTCTGTTTCTTGTTGCCTTCTGCCGACAATTTCACATATGCTTTGTTTTGCTTCCTTTTTTCTTTAATTCATATGAAATTGGTCACCCCATTTTAGGTAGGTTTATGTATCCGTACTGTCGAAATGAAATGACACTTTGGCGTTACCATTGGATCTATATATATATATATATAACTATTTTGGTCACGGACAAGCCATGTCCCCCGTACGAAATGCACGATATAGAACTTGTCCACATGGGAATGCGTTTGAATCAGTCCAAATGTAAATAGTCAATAATCAAGTTTTCACTTCAACCCTATAATCATCAAAAACTTTTTAAATGAACGCCGACACGTTTTTTATGGTTTTCTTTCGGATGATTTTTATGGACTCGAACCAAGGTTCCACTCGTATGGGATTCGATCATTGGTTATAGGGCTGATTATCGTGTATTTGAAAAGAGGGTATTGGGATAATGATGTGAATTCAAGTTTGAAAACATGAAATATCCGATTTTTTTTTAATTCGGATTCGGACGAATTTAGGTTGTGAATTATGATATCCGAGTAGGAGGTGATGTTGGAGTTTTTATTACGAATTCGAGATCAGATTTCAAACTATAACATTAGAATCGTTGAGTTTAGGATATAGTGAGATTCTCATTTATTTGTAATATTTCAACGGGGTGCATTCCTAATTATCCAAAGTTATATCAACTTCTGCACAAATCCGGTGTCAAAATAGATATTAAATTTCAGGGAAAAAAAATATACACAAATAAAATATTATTATTAGTATTTTTGTTGAATTTTTTTAGAATTGGAATCTCTATGGGTGAGTGTGTTCCATTTGCATTCCCATTGGACGGCTCTTTTATCCATATGTTATGTTATATTTATAGATTGCATTATATAACTAGATTTTTGGGACAACCATTTGTCGTTAGAGAATTCTATGAGTGTGTACTTTTATGTGTGTGTGTGTGTATATATATATATATATATATATATATGAACAATTAATTTTTTCCCCAAAGGAAAAAGAAAAATCGAAATTGAATGGAGTGGGAGTGGGGCTCATTAAATGGGGTCGTGAAAGGAGTTTGATGGGTAAATAGACCTGACACTTTAATTAAAAGCACGTATTGTTTGTTGCCTTTTCAAAATTACACACATGTATGTATGTATGTATGTATGTATGTATGTATGTATGTATGTATGAATTTAATTTCTTCATCGAGATAATGCGAGAACATGATCTAGATCTGGTCCGAAGGTGGGGGGGCTCTGACAAACATATGTTGGTATTGACTTATTACAGATCTCGCAGAACCAAATAAATGCATTGTCATGATTCAACAACACCATGCCCAGATTACATCTTGTAACGAATTATTGTAATTCGATTAAATTGTTTTTTGCTAATACACCTTTCGACTTTCTTCATTTATTTGCATTTCGTTATATGACATGCACAATTAGAATATCATAGAATCCGTTATTATTTACGTTAATGTTAATTTGGATATTTTCGCTATAGAAAGAATATATAATAAGCTTTTTTTTTATAATAACAATACTACCAAGGCACAGCTCATGTAACCCCACACCACATAAGGCTTTTTTTTTTTTAATACACAAAGCTAGGAACCTTGTGTGGTGTTTATACATCGAATCCAACTTAGAACTAAACCCACAAAAAAAAAAGGTAAGAAAGTTGATTTACATTGGAGAATTTTAATTAAACATAAGATCAGATATTTGTTTATATATATATATTGGAACATTAAAAAAAAAAAAACAAGTCATCCTTAAATTAAACCGGATGATATATAGTATAATGTAGGGTGATGGATCTATTTGATTAGCAGCGAGACCCTTTCTTGCAGACGAGCGCGCCAGCGTTAGCCGTGACCGAAGCCACTAGGGTGGACGGCCTAGCCGCCAGGCTCGACGCCTTGGCGTAGCTAGACGAGGCTGCTTTCCCCGACGCCGTGAAGAATGCGCCGTTCAGAAACATGTCGCCCTCCGATCTCCAGTTCCATTTTTTCCACTCGCTTTGAGGTGCATCCTCGTATTTAGTCACCTGTTAGATCACATAATATCGTCATTTCGTTAATTACGTTTCGTTTGGAAACGAGAGCTAACAAAACCCGAAATTCGGATACCCAACCCTATATGAGACAGAAGTCGGATATCATTAAAAAAATGAGGATATCAATCAGGTCGATTCGGTCCGACCCGAACCCGCAGTCGGCCCGAAAGTTTTGGGTTTGAGTTCGGACATGCCCCATTTTTTTCATATAACTCAACTCGAACTCTGATTTGAATTCGACCTAAAAACCCGATTTTTTAGACCGAAAAATTAAGTCCGAAACCCGATCTTTTTCGGACGAGCTTAGGATTTCTTCTCTAAATTGACATCCTAAAAAGCTCGGTAGATGACGTGGCATTTTTTTTTTTATAATTTCCTTGAAGAACAAAGATGTTACCTCTTTGAAGACTCTGTCGTTGGGGGCAAGAAACCTATTGCCCTGGCTATTTATTGTTGGAGCTGCACTCCCTCCAATTGCATACATTTGCCAATGCGTGTAGTCATTGTTCACCACGTGAAAATAGCCATGTCTACATCTGTCAACATCCCAAAAATTACGGGGCGTAAATATAAATAACTCTAAAATACAGGGACCCATCTAAGATTTAAACTTTATCTCATGAAAGTTTTTTTTTTAAAAAAATTACCGGGGCATTCTCTGGACAAGACCTTCGCCAAAGTGATTGAAAGCAATGGTGACTTGCATGTTCTTGTCTCTTGTGTAGGAATCACTATGTCCTAAAAGCATGACTTTGTTGTGGTGGGTCATGTAGTTATTGGAGATCGTAATGGCCGTCGATCCGTGAATCGCGTCGATCAATCCGTCCTGACAGTTCGACAACGAGCAGTGGTCGACCCACACGTGCGAGCCGCCGAATATCGAGATGGCGTCCCCGTCGGACGCCGTCCGCCACCCGTAATGCGACGGGGAGTCCCGAACGTACGTATTCCCGGCTCTTTTACAGTCGTGGACGTTAATCCCGTGGATGATAATGTTCGTCACATACTGGATGGTGACACACGCGCCACCCGCGATGTGGACGCTGCTTCCGCGTCCGTCTATCGTCTTGAACGAGTTCATTATCAGTTCCTCTTTCAGCTTTATGACCATGTCCCGTGCGAATATGATCCACAGGGGCTCGTCCTGGATCACGGCGTGTCGTAGAGTTCCGGGTTTAGGGTTTACGGGATCTTTGTCGGTCGGGTCGGTGACCACGTAGATTTTCCCGTCCCGTCCGCCGATCGCGTGTTTGCCGAACCCAATCGCGCAATCGGCTAGACGTTGACGGTTTTTCTCCCAATGCGGGTCGCATCTCCAACAGTCGTCTATCGGATTGCCGTTCCCACACGAGAGTACACCTAGATTCCTCCTAGACGCATTTATCTTCCTACAAGACCCCACAAAAAAAAATTATTACAGCCGGTTTGATACATTATGGTAATTCATTATAAAAATATTGGGAATTTAAAAGAATTTTAAGTTTCTGTATACCTCAGTGCGTGCATTCAATTGAAAACATATATTCATGAGTATTTATATACGTATAGTAGACGTAGAGAGCGGTTTTTATACGTACTCGTTAACTTCTTGGACTACGAGTTCGGGGTCGGGGACAGGGGAAGAGGCAACGAAGGATGGAGGAAGGAGGTGGAGACAAGACAAGAGAGACAAGTAGTGAAGAAGCCCCATTGTTATGTTTTTTTTTTTTTGATGTTAGTTTTTTGTTGTGTGAGAATGGAGAGAGCCAATATGGTTTTTATAGCCAAAAACTCATTCCTTGATTTCTGCATATTAATTATGGAAGGCCCCACTGTCTTCAGATTCTGACTTTTTAGAAATCACACACAACCAACCAAAAATAAAAAAGAGGGAAATTAAATTTTTTAAAAAATTCTCTATATGCATAATTTAATAACACATAGTAAATGCATAATAATATATAATAAGACAGATTCCGGGAATAATTTCACCGTATCCAAGAATTTTGCTAGTGTTGTAGATGCCATCTCTTGTTTTGCATTTACCCACATGATGACAGAATCCGAGTATTTGTTCATTTGTTAATTCCTTCAATTTTTTAAAAAAAATCATAATTAGTATAAAAGTATGTTTTAATGGATATATATTATCATAGGAAAAAAATATTATTATGTAAAAAAATTGAAACGATGGGTTTGTATGAAATTCTCCATAATAATATATAATTAATAAGACTGATTCCAGGAATAAATTCACCTTGTGCGGCATTTGTCTATATATATAAATCATTGGTAAATAATCATGAATGTGTTTGCGGTAAAATGTTAATATTGAATTTGTCTCTTTTGTTAATTATTGATTACCTTTTACATCGTTCAAGGAATTGCATCCAAATCTGGTGGCCCTCCTTTGATTCGCTGCGCCGTAAATATGGTGCATGATCTTTGCATTTTCGCATATTATCACAATTATGTAATTCTAAAGCGTATATATTATAGTTTTTTTTTTGTTATTTCCCCGAGTAATTATTGCAAAATAAGCTAAAAGGAACCACTGGTGCTATCACCTAACCTTTTCTACTACATGATTTTTTATAAACTATATATAGAAAAAACCCGATCCGACGTGGCTCGCCACGTCACGCGCCACGTCGGATCAGTCAACTCGTTTTTTGACCAAATAACGCTATGGACGAATATGAAACCGTTTAACAAGTTCAGGATTCAACGTGTTCAATTTTGTAAGTTTGGGAATTAATAGACACCTCTACAAGTTTAGGAATTAATATTACTCTAAAATACAAGTTCAGTAATTTTTAGGGTTTTTTACCTATATATATATATATTGATTGTTTATATGAGATTTTATCATAGAATGTATGTAAAGGATATTAATTACAATAGTTGCATAATATATATATTTATAATATGCGTATTACATCTTTAATAAGCTCTTAATCACGTGATTAGCAGCTTTTCATCTCATGTAAATACCATATTAACAAATCTTCCAACAGCGTCAAACTCTTTTCACATTTTGTCTTTTTTCTGTTACATTTCTTTTTCAAAAATCTACTTTATACAAAGTTTTATAGATCATAGATTCGCACTTGAATGATTAAGGGAAAGATTAATTAAATTTAATTAAAAACATTTTCCGACAAAAGTATAATATTGTACGCATTTACTACATGTCCGAGATCCAAAAAAAGTACGTATAAACAGGTCTTGTTTTTTGGATTACATAAATTTTGGCTGACGTGGCAACCACATAAAATAAAGGCTCTTAGGGAAACGGCACGTTCGTCCATGTGAGCCTTGTCTTTCGAAGGATAATGCGAGCTGATGCCACGTCATCCTGCACTCTCGGGCCTTATATCAGCCGTCCGATTTATACCCTCTCTCAACATTGACCGTCCGATTACAGACCCAATAATCCCCCAATTATCATAGACTACCGCCACGTCATCATTCATCATCCACCACTAGTTTCCCGTCTTCGTTTCCCAGCTCACTCATTTGAAAACGCTGTCGTTTCATGGACTACGGTTGTACGTCTACGTAGTCGTTAAAAAAATCCAAAGAAAATTAATTAAACTAATAATGTGATTAATTCATCACGTGAACTATAATATGCTTAAATTCTGCAAGAACCAGAGAAAAAGGATCGCAAAAGAATTATAATGACAAAAAAGTCTCATAGATTTGCAGAAATGTCAAATTTCACGGGCTATATATGCACATAAATAAATAACTAAATAAATAATAGGGTCTTATATTAATTAAACCACCACTAGTACATTATTATTTTAAAATATTATGACAATGTTAGAAAAACTAATATATATATATATATATTTAATTGTTGTGTTATCAATTCCATTACAGAGTACTATTCATTTGCCGTGAGTTGTATTAGAAATGGATTTATACAATTTGGTTTGTTTGTATCATTTTGATAGGGAGAATCTCATATTTCACCACAATTTTACGAAAAAGTTCCAATTTCCTACACCAATTTTTAATTTGACAAAAAACTACACCGGATTTTAAATATTTCAAATTTCCACACAAAATATTAAAATGTGTTACAATTTCCCCCACATCCGTAAACAACGTTAAGTTCCGTCAATTTTAATGCTGACGTGGCATGCCACGTCATACAGATATCGCCAAATCAGCACATTTCGCCACATCATCAAGCCACGTCAGAAAATAAATTAAAAATAAATTAAAAATAAATTAAAAATTAAAAAATTCTAGATTTTTTTAAAAAACTAATAAAATAAAATAAAAATACAGAATTTCAAATTTTGATTTTTAAAAATAAAATAGAAAATTATATATACATATATATACACTTTTATATTTATACACAATTATATACATATACATATATACACATATATATCTACATACATAATTATATACATATATATACACACTTATACATTTACATACATATACACACTTTTACATATATGCACATTTTTTTAAAAAACTTTTAAAAAATTACAGTATTTTAAAATTTATTTTTTAAAAATAAAATAAAAAATTACATATACATATATACACAAATAATATATATATGTATATATATATTCACATATGTATATATACATATTCATATATATACATATATATCCATATATATACATTGAATATGTATATATATATATGTGAATATGTATGTATATGTGTGTAAATATATATATATATATACATACATATTCATATGCATATATATACATATATATATATATATATATTTATACATACATACATGCATACATACATATATACATATGTGTTATCCTTTATACATATATGTATATATGTATGTATGTATAAATGTATATATATATATGTATATATATGCATATGAATATGTATGTATATATATATATATATTTATACACATATACATAGTACATACATATTCACATATATATATACATATTCAATGTTTGAGTTTATATGGATATATATGTATATATATGAATATGTATATATACATATGTGAATATATATATATATATATATTATTTCTGTATATATGTATATGTAATGTTTTATTTTATTTTTTAAAAATAAATTTTAAAATACTGTAATTTTTTAAAAGTTTTTTAAAAAAACTGTGCATATATGTAAAAGTGTGTATATATATGTAAATGTATAATTGTGTATATATATGTATATAATTGTGTATAGATATACAAGTGTATATATATGTATTTATAATTTTCTATTTTATTTTTAAAAATCAAAATTTGAAATTCTGTATTTTTATTTTATTTTATTAGTTTTTTAAAAAAATCTAGAATTTTTTATTTTTAATTTATTTTTTATTTATTTTCTGACGTGGCTTGATGATGTGGCGAAATGTGCTGATTTGGCGAAATCTGTATGACGTGGCATGCCATGTCAGCATTAAAATTGACAGAACTTAACGTCGTTTACGGATGTGGGGGAAATTGCAACACATTTTAATATTTTGTGTGGAAATTTGGAAATATTTGAAATTCGGTGTAGTTTTTTGTCAAATTAAAAATTGGTGTAGGAAATTGGAACTTTTTCGAAAATTTGTGGGGGAATATGGGATTCTCCCTTTTGATATGGGTTTGATTTATATAAAAATAAAATTGTTCCCACTTAAGAAAAATTTCTTCAAAACCATATTTTTAATTGTTTTAGAATTCAATGGTATTATTGGTGGTTTTAATTAATTAGATAAAAAAAATGTAAAAAATATGTAGCCACACAATAAAAATGGGATAAAATTATTAATGAATATATATATAAAATAAGGAGGAATACCGAAATGAAGAAGACAAGAACCATTGTCACCGACAATGCAAGAACTAGAGGATCCAAACCAATAAGCCAAGATTCAAAAAGGGCACATGAACATTTTGGTTACACTACAACATCAAATGTACGATATTCTCCGGTGCTATATACCCTCCATTGCTTTTTTTAGTTAGCAATGATTACACTTTGGATGCAAAAATCCAATGAATATTAACAATTTGCTATATTTATATATAATTTATGTGTAGTATAAAAGATGTCTCATGTGTAATAGTGTTATATTATATAGATTCCTTTTTTTTAAATCAAATATTGTAAAGATATTAAAATGCAAGTGAAAAAAAAAATTTGTGTGATGTAACCTTATGGTAAAAAAATTGTAATAAAGCTATGTGTAATCGATTATTTAGTATCATAAATTAGGAACTTTTGAGATTTTTCTATGTAAACGTTTGGAGACTGCGTCACACTTTTTTTAATCGTTATTCTATAAAAAAAAATTATAAATATTTGAAAAAAATATAATATTGAGCATTATTATAGATAATATTTTTAAATTTTATTTTTATCTTCTACGCACATAATTTTTTTTTTTATCATTTTTCAAAAGTATGTATTATTATAAGGTGTTCAAATGAACGCTGAAATATTTAATTAATGTTTAGGATTTTTTAATTGAAAATATCTTTGCCCTTCATAACTGATTACACGTAAAAGTACGTATGTCGGTACATTGCTTGTACAAAAAGATAAACGGAATATACGAAAATGCATTTTGACTATCGTATAATATACATATACATATACATATATATATATATGATTAGATCAATACTGTTTTCAACGAGTGACGGAATATTAAATAAGGGGTTTTCTTCTCCTTGTGTTCACACATAACTCGGAGAAACGAATAATTATATATTATATATTTATAAAAAAAGAATCTAAAGAATAATAATGTTGATGGAAATTATTAATGAATTGATAAGAGCCCTGAAAAAATGGGTGACATAAAGAGAGAGTCACATGGGATCTCTGAAGCCATGTGCTCGTTGCTTTATCAATGCATGTATGATATATCCACGATAATGACATTTCTTCCACGAATTATTCTCTCTTTTTAATTATTAATACGTCTATAGAAATTATAATTTAAAGCTATTTATAAAAAGTAATAAACCAATCTAAGTTATGCAGTTAATGCGCATATAAAAGCATCAAAGTATTTGATTGTTCTTATTAATTTTTTAATAATAATAATAATAGTATTGTGTAAATAGTTATAATTAGTTTAATTAATTTCCATATTTGGTTTTATTTGATTTAGATTTATTGGACTAAAATAGATTAGTTAATCTTATTTTTTTTAATTCATTTGCTTTTTAATTGTGTAACCTCAATTGTAATAAAAATAATTTCGATTTAATGTTAGACACAATGAAAAGAATCATTATGAATCCTAATTTTTTTTTATATCATATTCAATATAATATCGCATTTATGGCATATATTTGAATACTTGTTAAGTGTTAACATACTTATATTTCAATATATATATATATATATATATATATATATATATATATATATATGATGAGAGATAAAATATCGGTTTGATTTATTTAAGATGAAACAACATCGATGAATATTTTTTTTTATCTATTCTTTATCTATGTCAGAGATAAAATATTGGTTTCAACGAAATAACGTTTTACTATTCTTTCATTTTCAACAAATGATTTTCACTTAAATTTTTTTTATCTATTTTCTTGTCTTTTTTATTAGTGTATTCATGATAGATATTATTATTTAAGCACGATCGAATATAATTTGGTAGTAAAATGACAACTTCCATTGGTTTGATGTATTATTTATTATAGATATTAGCTCTTGGTCATATCAATTATATTAGATAAATAGACTGCTTAAATTATTCGTGAATATGGATATATAAATTTCATTATACACATTTTTATTTCAAGTTGTGTAAGCAGATTTACGTTAATGAATTCGGTTGGTCCAACATTAAAATAATAACCGGAAATAACTAAATGGGGAAATGATTTCAAGCCCTCGAATGATTGGATCATGTGATGAGGTTAGGGAATTAATTATCTATAATAAACTGTAATCACCGAATCGAATGATTAATCGCCACCATCATAAAGTAATTATTTTAGATATTATGGGTAATTAGGAATCATGATAACGTAGACAACTATTAGGAATGCTAAAGTTCATTGGATAATATATTTTAATGCAACAATGAGAATTTTGGTTCTACAACAATATGATGATGAATGATGAATGATTATGCATTTTGATATCATTAATTTGTTCTATTTTTTAATTTATAGGCAGGAATTTTCGATTTGGATATACAAAATCCAACTGAATGAAATATTTTATAATTGAACCAATTAAAAAAATATGTTGATATACTACTTTAAATTATGTTATAATTGAATCCAAATCAAAATCAAAAACGAACTTTTATATAGAAAAATACTTTTCTCGAAACATTAAAATGACAAAATATACATCTTCATTTATACGTTTTTTATTAATTTTAAATAAAAATTGGAAGTACCTTTTAAAGGCTTTCCAAAAAACCGTCTAATGGGCCTGTGAAGAAACATGTTGCCCTGAGGAAGCCTTTTACTCGAATAGGGTTTCTCATAAAGGAAGCCTCCATTTCTCTCAAAAGGTTCAAAAGATTATAATTCTGATACAAGTTATATAATATTTATCTTAAAATGATATTTGATATGGAACAACATCGATGAATATTTTTTTTTATCTATTCTTTATCTATGTCAGAGATAAAATATTGGTTTCAACGAAATAACGTTTTACTATTCTTTCATTTTCAACAAATGATTTTCACTTAAATTTTTTTTATCTATTTTCTTGTCTTTTTTATTAGTGTATTCATGATAGATATTATTATTTAAGCACGATCGAATATAATTTGGTAGTAAAATGACAACTTCCATTGGTTTGATGTATTATTTATTATAGATATTAGCTCTTGGTCATATCAATTATATTAGATAAATAGACTGCTTAAATTATTCGTGAATATGGATATATAAATTTCATTATACACATTTTTATTTCAAGTTGTGTAAGCAGATTTACGTTAATGAATTCGGTTGGTCCAACATTAAAATAATAACCGGAAATAACTAAATGGGGAAATGATTTCAAGCCCTCGAATGATTGGATCATGTGATGAGGTTAGGGAATTAATTATCTATAATAAACTGTAATCACCGAATCGAATGATTAATCGCCACCATCATAAAGTAATTATTTTAGATATTATGGGTAATTAGGAATCATGATAACGTAGACAACTATTAGGAATGCTAAAGTTCATTGGATAATATATTTTAATGCAACAATGAGAATTTTGGTTCTACAACAATATGATGATGAATGATGAATGATTATGCATTTTGATATCATTAATTTGTTCTATTTTTTAATTTATAGGCAGGAATTTTCGATTTGGATATACAAAATCCAACTGAATGAAATATTTTATAATTGAACCAATTAAAAAAATATGTTGATATACTACTTTAAATTATGTTATAATTGAATCCAAATCAAAATCAAAAACGAACTTTTATATAGAAAAATACTTTTCTCGAAACATTAAAATGACAAAATATACATCTTCATTTATACGTTTTTTATTAATTTTAAATAAAAATTGGAAGTACCTTTTAAAGGCTTTCCAAAAAACCGTCTAATGGGCCTGTGAAGAAACATGTTGCCCTGAGGAAGCCTTTTACTCGAATAGGGTTTCTCATAAAGGAAGCCTCCATTTCTCTCAAAAGGTTCAAAAGATTATAATTCTGATACAAGTTATATAATATTTATCTTAAAATGATATTTGATATGGTGGATACATTCCCCATTTGAGTTTTGAGATTGTGTAAACAGACATAGCGAAGATACATACAATCAAGTAATGATCTTTTTGTCCGTATATTGATTCATTCAACGAGACAGGGACGCTAATTCTGCTTTTACATTGAGATTAAAAAAATAAAAAAGACAACAGAAAAAGACAAAGCTTCTATGAGTTACAAAAAGGGGTTTAAGCGTTTGTATGAAAGTTTCTGTCTTTTTACATAAATCCCAACCTTAAACCACCAATTAGTATACTGACCCACTCAGTGATCAATCAATCCTCTTTCAGTTCCTGCTCAGAGAGAACAAAGGCTAAGCATCTCACTCCTCTGCTCGTTTAGCTTTATCTTCAGGCTTGTGATCTTTGGATGTGACGACCGTATACTCCTACAAGTTCACCAAAGTTTTCAGATTTTACGATCAGCAGCTACCGTAAAAGACGAGCCTTGATGGCTATGGCTATGCTCGATGAGAATCGTTTACCTTTTCCATGTTTTCGTCAGACTGATAGCGTTCACTCTCGTGACTAACACTGATTTCTCGGTCCTCTTGACCAGATGGCCTTCCGTTCACCGACACTAAACCATCAGTGGATTCTTGAACTGCATAAGATTCGGCCTTTCCATTATTTCTTCCGGCTGCATCGGTTCCAGACTCCATTTCCTTACTGGCTGTATTAGATTCCCCGTCTTGTGCTAGAGCGGCCTCAGCTTTAAGCTTCTCTTCTCTTTCTCGCTTTCTCCTTGACTCTTCCTCTTTCAACCGCCTAAATCTGGATTCACATTAATGTTAATACTACACCCAGTTAATATTTTCTCCAAACAGCGGTGTTAATATTGTAATAAGCTTGCCTTTCACCAGGTTTAGGCCCTTCTGCCTCTGGGGTTGCTTTTTCACCATCTCTATTTTCTTTCGAGATTTTCAACTCTGGAACAGACTTCTGAACTTGCGGTCTGTCTTCCTTCAAGACCAAATTAGTGAACTTCTGCACTGGATTCCTCGCACCGCCGAATTTTTGAAGCCATACTTGTTGAGCCGTGCTCAGAATGTTGTTGGTCAACCTGCATAAGCATTTTTTGAAAATTGAGGCAAGAACAGGAGGAAAGCTGACCCTCGTGAGAAATGAAAAATCAAGTAGCCGCTCACCAATAAAGGCTTAAACCGGAAGGAACTGAAAGAGAAAAATAACCGATCATCAGGGGAAGGAATTTCGTCACCGCTTGTGAGTTCTTCATATTCGGATCATTATTCTGGAACAAAGAAGATGAATTGTTAGTGTATCATAAGTTCCATGTTTTAAAGGATCCATTTTTTAGTTCGCGTTGGATTTAGATGGGTTTCAGAAACATTCAACATCGTTTTAAAGAAGGCAACAAGTGTGAGTAAGAGCAACAAGAGATAACATTGACAGAGATTAACAACCATCTTATTTTCTCCAAGTGGTGAAAACTAGACTTATATATGTCAGTAAAGAAAAAAAAATACCTGCGATGACTGCATAATCTGAATGGAAACATACTGCGAGATGACTAGCAACAGGGGCAAGACAAGATATGCCAATGTGTCTGACCATCCAAGAGGAGGGTGGCCATCCTGATGAAACATGGAAATTAGTGTATATCAGAAAGATCCCTAAGTGATGAACGGCAGAAGAAACTCTTCATCAAGTTTTCTCTATTTCAAGTCATTTGCCAGATTTCCAAGTCTATGCATGATCAGTCTCATACATATCATACTAGCAAGTAGAAAGTGACAATCTCAATATATCGGCACCGCTTTATAGGGAGCTTCAAGCAAGATGCTTACAACAAAAGGGAACAACCAAGAGATTCCGCTGCCATTCTGTCGAGAAGCAATGGTTGTTGGACCGGCTAGGGAGGGAATCCAGAAGAAGCCTTCAGTAAGGAGTCCCTTAGAATTTGAAACAAGTATCAGGTTACAAATCAGAACAAAGTTTTTCGGGTAACTACATGAATGAACAAAGAACAAGGAATGTCCAGAAAACCTCATCTGCCACATTTGAGAGGGCTCTATATAACCCAATCCAGACAGGTATAGTAGCCAGTGTCGGGAGGCAGCCTACCAGAGATCATACAAACATATTAGAAAAAAAAAATAACAGATAAAATAACTTTTGGGCACATGATGGAAGAGTTTCATCTTTAAAAACACACATTTAACCAAGCTGCATCTGCATGTCCAAAATCCGAGAGGTTGACATGGCAAATCAAATGAGAATATGATTACTTCCAAGAATATACATTACCTGCTAAAGGATTTATTCCAGCAAGTTTATACAATCTAGCAGTTTCAAGCTGGATTCTCTCCTGCAAGATAGAGGAAATCTTAAGTGAGATTACATTTGTCTATTTCAGTTTCGAACTATATATGGCTATATATTTACATGTTCAAGTCAAATGCATCAATTAGTATCATTTATGATGACAAAGCTCCACCAGAACACCAAGTTTTTAGCTTTCCTTAAAGCTAATAACTCATACTCAGCATGAACATGATTTAGCATGGCTCTGATTTCAAGTTTACACAAGCAACCAGTACAGTAAGGAAAGAGATAATCTGAAATAGACATAAAAGAAGACATTTTAGGAATCCGAAAGAAATGCATTCACCTGATCACCGGCATACCGTTCCTGGATGGCCTTTATTTGAGGCTGGAGAGACCTCATAGACATAGCAGATTCCACCTGTTGAGAGTGAAAAAAGAAACACAGAGTTCACTTTCTAAGAACCAAAATTCCTAAAAACCCATCACCAATCCACAATCGAGAACAGCAGATCAACGAAATATTTTTCCGTGGCAAACATTTGATTAGGAAATATACCAAAATCAAACCTGTTTTTTAGTCAATGGGAACGTTGCAGCCTTAACTAGAACTGTAAGCAGTATGATAGCGAAACCATACGCATAAGGTACGTGCAAAGTCGAGAGCCCATCTTTCAAAACCTGCAGTTCAACTCAACCAAATCAATCAAATCACACGAATTCAATCAGAATCGCCGAAAGAAAGAAAAAAAGGCTAAAGACTTTACCTTCAGAACAGTTTCCATGTAATTGGTTATACCAGACAGCCAATCATTGTTCTGTCCAGTTGTAGTAGACGTAACAGCATCAACACTGTCCGACGAGGAAACGGCGGCATCGGCGATTGTATACAGAATACTCTCGGCCCGAGTAAGCAGCTCTCTGAGAGAATCGAGAGAGTCACCCGGGTCGGGAAACGAGCCGGGTCTGAACCCGAACTGAGCAACCAGGGTCCGGCCACGAAACGAGGGTCTTTGGTCGGAGAATCCGCCGGCGAAGCGGGAGCGGTGGAAACGGGGGCTACTGCTTCTGGTGAAGGGAGACAGGATGATGTTCGGCTTCAGGGAAATGGAAGAAGCCATCTCCGGCGAATTGCAGGAGAATTACAAGGTTCGGGGAAAAGGGTTTTTGCGGTGAATTTAGGGTTTTTGGGGAGTGGAAATATCTGGGAATTTGGTGTCAGCGATTGCTCATGCTTCGCGTCTTAGTGCGCAAAGGACGAGCGGAGAAGAGGAGCGACTACCTGTTAAAACCAATACCTATATGGTCGATCTTTTTTTAAATTTTTTTTATTCAAATTCAATATGATTATTTAATAATAATAATAATAATAATAATAATAATAATAATAATAATAATAATAATAATAATAATAATAATAATAATAATAATAATAATAATAAAATTAATAATAATAATAATAATAATAATAATAATAATAATAATAATAATAATAATAAAATCATTACAGTGTGCAATTTTTTCCATTTTAAAGTATGATAAAAATCCTAATTGGTAAAGGGGAAAATGGCCAAATCCTAATTCGTGTTCCTATGGGTTTTGTTTACTTTGAATGCCAAACATTGAATATTTCGTTTTTCGTTTATGTTTTTTTTTTTTTACTTTCTGAGTTTTCTTTCAGAAAATTGTATTCATGTAATTTTATATTACAAAATGTTAATTTTCTAAAATATTGTTGGTTTCCATCGATTATTTTTTTATATTGATTTTGAATTCAATTGTCCTCTAAAATGAATTATTAGATTTGGATTAGCTTGGAATACGGTTGTCTATTTACTTAAAAAATGTGAAATAAATAAAAGGAAACGGATAATCAAACCCCCCCGTGACCCTAAACAACTGCAAGAATCTTTTTAGTGACAACAAGTGTTTAATCCACGCATAGAACGACTAAATGAATGATGAGAGAAAGCAAGTCAAAAGAAATGTTATATATATGGAAAATTTATATAAAAAAAAACACCCCTCAATTTATAAATTACCAAATAAATATTCCAATTTGGTCAATTTGTACCAAATAAATACCAATTTGGTAACTACTTACCGTAGATTGACGTTATTACCCTATTTATTTGGTATAAATCGATCGAATTAAGATATTTATTTAGTAATTTAGAAATTAAGATATATATAGAATATGATCTTTTGGGCCTATGGGTCATTCTCTTCTCCAATTAGATCTTTGTTTAGTTGGGCCTTCGTTGTGATTTTGTGAATGGTCTTTTATGGGCTCACAAAATAAACCATTGATCAGGCCAGCCCTGTAGAAATATATTACCCTTTCTAGGAAAAGAAAATGCCAATAAAAATAAAATAAAAAATTTAAAACAAAAAAGGATAAGAAACCAAGATCATGTGGGGCATAGATTATGAGGTTCGAATCTCACCATAATCTCCAATCCTTGGGATAAGAGAACAATCCAGATTTTCTCATTCCTCATTGGCCCTCGTTTCTTCTCCTCCTATATTCTCAAAATCTCTCTCTCTCTCTCATTCACGCACCTCCGATCACAGTTTCAAACGATGGCGGCGACTATGGCGACATCAACCAAGTGCATGTCCCTCAGCCCACCTCCTAAATCCCTCAACCCGTCGAAACCCATCTCCTCAAAACCCACAATCTCCCTCCCCAACCCACCAAAACCCACAATCTCCCTCGCCGCTACCTCCTCCGCCGTCGCCGGCGCCGTCTTCTCCGTCCTCAGCTCCACCGAACCAGCCTTCGCCGTCCAACAGATCGCCGATCTCGCCGAGGGGTCCGACAACCGCGGCTTGGCTCTCCTCCTCCCGATCGTACCGGCGATCGGATGGGTCCTCTTCAACATCCTTCAGCCCGCGCTCAACCAGCTCAACCGCATGAGAAGCAGCAAGGGAGTCATCGTCGGTCTGGGCATCGGCGGCGGCTTGGGGATGATGGTCTGGCCGCCAGAGGCCTCCGCCGCCGTCAACGAGATCGCGGCGGTAGCGGAGGCGACGACCGGCGACAACAGGGGACAGCTGCTGTTATTCGTGGTTGCGCCGGCGTTGCTTTGGGTTGCTTACAATATACTGCAGCCGGCACTGAACCAGCTTAACCGGATGAGATCCGATTGATCATTATCTTATATAGTACTATATTAAATTCCCATATTTAAATGTAAAATCCACGAAGCTTTATCCTTGTTTTATGGACAGTTTTATGTGCAAGTTTTTGACTTACCTAATTTAGGGCTTACCTATATTATAAGCTAAATAATCTCAGCTAGTGCTTGTATTCATCCAGTTATACGACCAAAATTTCAGTACGAGAAACACCATAACAAATGACACAAAAGATGTGATTTTGCAAGATGCCCTGTTCTCGGTTCAGACAGGGATTAGCAAAAGTTGTGGCCTTGTCCTCGAAAATGAAAGCTTTCAGAGAGGTGAAGGTGAAAGAAGAGCCGAGAAATGGGAAGAGATGACTTAATTTACTTGGGCTTGGCTATCAGGAACACAGTCAAAAGGAAGAGCCTCATCATCATCATCATCATCGTCACCATCAGGTTGTGACTGAGAAGCTGTTAGTTTAGCCTTCTTGAACCTGCTTGAGCTTCTCAAGATCTTCTCCAAGCTCATCATGTCTTTCCGACCAGATGACCTGCTCAAAGTTATCAACCATCTTCTCAACAAAAGTTTCGGTTTTTCTAAGCACAGAGATCAAGAAAAGCTTTGTCGGATCATGTAAACTACTAATACTAAACAATGCATTTAAGACATCAGTTAATTGTTCACTTACATGTCTGTTTCTCCATTGCCTTCCCCACCAAAGACACGATTTCCTGCAAATGCCAAGTTGATGGTCGTGAAATTATTACACGAAAGAGTAGACTGAATGTGATTTCAGAGTAGTAATCGTTTACCAGTCTTTTGAGACATGAAAGTTGCATCACTCTCCTCCTCTGTGTAGTCTGATGACGCATCCAATGGTGTTCTTGTGGAGGAGCCTGAAAGCTTCGGTTCATCTTCTTCAGAATTCAAGTTATCGAAAATTCCACCTGATATACGGAAAGTATTCTTCTTTCGAACTTTCGGGTTACTCTTATTCCCCTGCCCGCTGAAACTCTTCACAACTTCCTTCTTGTTGGCTGTGCCCTTCACAGAGTTGTTAACAGCATCCGGGATTAAAGCTTTTGAGTCTTTTTTCTCACGCTTATGAGACACATCATCAATGGCTCCAATTCCCAAATTTTGGCGATCCTTGTTTTGTAGTGATACAACACTACCATTCTTAACCTTTGACGAGATTTGACTATTGCTTGAGCTAGCTGGTTGAGCTCTTTTACTGGTAGAACGTTTATTATTTGGCTTCATTGAGCTTTGTGATTCATCAATGGAACCCTCAGGATGCTTAACCGACGTTTCCTTCTTCTTCTTCGTCTTCTTCTTCTTCTCATTATTAGGTTTAGCTGCAGGTTCAGCTGCTCCAGTTCCATTGGCAACTCGATCGAGCTTCTTATCACTGGAAACTATACCATGATCAGTTCGGGTAATATCGAAATTGTCTCCCGTAAATGCATTCTCCTTTTCACGGCCAAGTTCAGCTTGATTAGAAAGGTTACCCTTTCCATTGCCATCGAGCTCATGCGACGCAGTATCTCGGGCCGAATCAAATACCTCTGTATTCTTCTTGGAAAGCAAAGGATCACCATTTTCAATACCGTTATCATTCTCAAACCCCAAAATGGTTCGACTTGACTGTCTTGTGGCACTAGTTTTTCCCGGTATAGATAATTCAACCATTTCCTTCAAATAGTTGGTGGACACCATGGGAGCTGCCTCGTTCTCAACAGCTTTATTTTCCTGTACCAACGGTCCTTGACTATCAACCACATCCAAAGGCTGTTTCTTTTTAGTTTTCTTCCTTGATTTCTTTTCCACTTTTTCCAAGTTCTCCTCGTTTTCCTTGCTTTGCTGCAAAGATTGTAGAACATTTCTAATAACACTATCAGTTCCCTCACCACCATCTACAACTTTAACAGGTTCAGCTGAAGAAATACCAATTCCAGAACCTTCAACATGCTCTTCGACTGGGGTCTTGGCCTTTTTCAACTTTCTCTTGCGCTGTGAAGACTTTGCATCCTTAACCTCATCAGCATTTAGCTCGACATTTCCCTTATTAGCTGTCGCTTCACTGTCATTCTTTGCAGTCAACGTTCCAGGGTTAGCATTTTCAAGCATCGGAGTTGCATTTTTTCCCTCATGGCCAATGTTCTGAATCTGATCACTGTAATTCCCGATCAGGTCAAGCTTTCTGGATTCCTGAACCGAGAGAAGAGGGGTGCTTCTGAAATCAGCAGTTTGAAGATTATCCGCAGCAGCACTTAGTATAGTCAATCTGCTTCCGACTGCATCTTCGACATTTTTCTCAACCATTTCAGTTTCTGCAGAACATCAGCAATTGTATCAGAAGTAAATCTACCGAAACCCTCCATGAAATCTGATCAGAGATAGAATAAACTAATTCAACGAAGAAAAATAAAGTTACCCTTTTCTATTGTTGCTGTAAGAGGTTCATCTAGCTTTTCTCTAGGTGAGATTGCACAAGATTCAGAACCAACAATAGCAAGATCTGCTTTTCCAGACACCCCATTATTCCCCTCCAAAAGATCTCTTGAGGGAATTGTAGAAGCAGCAGCAGATACATCGGAAAATTTTGATGATCTCTTTCGTTTTTTCTTCTTATCTGCAGTTGGACTGGCATCAGCACTTAGTACAGCCACTCTGCTTCCGATTGCATCTTCGACATTTTTCTCAACCATTTCAGTTTCTGCAGAACATCAGCAATTGTATCAGACGTAAACCTACTGAAACCCTTCATGAAATCCGATCACAGAGAGAGAATAAACTAAATTCAACGAAGAAAAAGGAACATACCCTTTTCTATTGCTGCTGTAAGAGGTTCATCTAGCTTTTCTCTTGGTGAGATTGCACAAGAATCAGAACCAACAATAGCAAGATCTGCTTTTCCAGACACCCCATTATTCCCCTCCAAAAGATCTCTCGAGGGAGCAGCAGCAGCAGCAGATATATTGGAAAATTTTGAGGATCTCTTTCTTTTTTTCTTCTTATCTGCAGTTGGACTGGCGGTCAAGCCACTGATAGCCTCCAAATGATCATTAGCTATTTCAGCTGCATCAAGATTTGAAGCTTTCGGTCCGTCCGGCATTGAGCGCTGCGGGCTAATAACATCAGGCTTGGCGGCAACAACAGAATCCTCCTTCCCATGTTTCTTTCCTACTTTTCTCCTTTTCCTAGCTGGAGTTTCCGGAATTGAAGCTTCTTTGACAGAGACAGCATTCTCCACAGCATTTTCATTATGTTTATGCTGACTGACATCTGCTCCAGCATCAATTGAGTTGACCTGGAAGTCAGGATTCTCTCTTACAACCATAGAATGCTCAATCGCAACAGGAGCTGCACCATCAAGATGCTCAGACTCAACATTTCCATTGCCCTCCACATTGGCAGATACTTTTTCTGCAATGCTCTCAGTCTTTTCATGGGCATTGGTAGCTGATGTCAGAGCAGACACACCAGATGGTCCATCGGTTTCCAGAACATGGTATTCTGAAATCTTAGTTTCCCTTTTAGATATACGTGTTCTCTTTGTAGTCATAGCTAATTCAGATCCCGAAGCTTCCTCAAGACTTGGATTTTGTTGTACATCCATAACCTCATTCCGGGTACTTCCACTTAGAAATTCTGAACCTGTTGCGTCATCTTTCTCTTTCTCGAGAAACTTAGGATCTAAATTATTGTGGTCAGCAGCAGCTGATTTTTTCTGATGCTCAGCTTCAATATTCATGACAGAATGTGTCTCAGGGTAATGAACATCTGGATGATTGTCATGACCGTGTTCAGCTTCCATATCAAAATCAGTCGCGTGTTCTTTGTCAGCACCAGATAGGCAAACGGATGGTTTGGATTTTACAAGCTGATGATCACTCTCCTGTTCACACAGCTTTCCAGACGGACCAAGCAGAAAAGGTTCGACCACATTACTCAAGTACTTAACTTGCTTGCCATAATCAATACATTGGAGCTGCAGATTCTCACCCTCCTTCTCAACTTTCCGGGCATCGAGAAAAAGAAACCAGCTTTTACTGATGCCCTCGAAAGCCTTGACCACGAACATGGTATCTGAGAGGTGATAAAGGTGGCCTCTGCGTTTCACCTTGAAGGAATGTCGTAAACACAAACAAAAACAACAAGACACCATTCAGCCATTGATCAGAAAAGGGTCATGAACGATTCGCGAAACACATACCTTCAAAGCAGAGATTTCAATGTCTCCGACATCTGGAAAACAAAGCCGGTGAGCCTCGAGCAATTTCTCTGCAGGTAAACAGATGTTATTTCCATAACCAGGGAATCTCCACCCAACACAGATTTTGGCACATTCAGCTACTGCAAATAGAGAGTGCACAGAGTTCGAAATCCAAGACTAAGTAAAACCCTCGTCACTGATCCCCAAAAAACCACCATTAGCAACTGAGAAACTAAACAAATAGGAAAAGCATATGAAGGACAAACCAAGATATCGCTACACGGAAAAGCACGAGAAATTCTCATTCATGCAGTCAAAGAGATAGATTAAGAAGAGAAGAAAGGACTCCACTTTTAAAATGAGAGACGGTATCGCTGTCGTCGAGGAGAGTGACGAGGTGAGTGCCGAGGCTGGTGTCGATGAACACGGTTTTGCCACCTGGATGTACGAAGCCCGCGTTCAGATTAGTCATCGAGTTGACTCCGAGTTGAATCGGTGTCTACAACTCGAAAACTCAGAGCACAAGAAGAAGAAGAA
>NW_010960187.1:3102282-3129523 GCF_000463585.1 Tarenaya hassleriana | reverse complement strand
AGTCTCCGAGTTGTGGCGGCAGCAAATATTGCGGAGGGGAAGCTATTGTGATTCGTGAGGGAGATGAAACGGCAGCGTTTTGGTGTTTTGGGCTCACTCGTTTTGGATTGATCTGGGCCGTTCGTTTGGCAAGGTTGTGGAAAAAAAATATAAAAACAACATCAAAATTCAAAATGCTGAACCAGTGAATTGCAATTGCGAAATGAAAATGATAATCGACCAAATAATATATAATGTGGTTAATCCCACAAAAAACCCTAAACTTTTTAAAATATTCTATATAAAACATTCAACTTACAATCTCTCACAAAAAAATCCTTAATTTGGTAAAAACTTCCACAAAAATTACAATTTTACAATTTTCTTCCGTATAAAACTTTTAATTTTTTTTACCAAAAATTTTGCTGATGTGGCACGACGGATTGTTGATATGGCGCTGACTGAGTTGACACGTCAACGCCACACCATCATTTTAAAATTTTAAATATAAATTTCTAATTTTTTGTCAAATATATATACATATATATTTGTATATATATTAAGTTTGTAATTTAAAATTTTAAATATACAAATATTTTAATCAAATATATAAATTTACATATATAAATTCATATATATATATATTTGTGTATATATATTTTTATTAAATATTTTAATTTTTAAAATGATGACGTGACGTTGACGTATCAGCTCAGTCAGCGTCATGTCAACAATATATCGTGTCACGTCAGCAAAATTTTTGGTCAAACAAGTCAAAAATTTTACATGGAAGAAAATTGTAAATTTATAATTTTGGTAGAAATTTTTATCAAATTAAGGATTTTTTGTGGGATATTGCAAGTTCAGGGTTTTATATGAAATATTTAACAAGTTTGGATTTTTTTTGTGGGATTAGTCCTATGTAATGGTATTTAATTCGAATATGGTATAAAAATTAAATTATTATGATTTCATTAAAATTAAAAAACCGAACTAAATAAAACAATATCTAAAACAATTGAAAGTAATGTGAAAAATAAGTATTTTTATTCAAAACCGAAAGGAATTGAATATAAAAACCTAATAATTATAATATTTCTAAAACCGAAATAATCAAAACAGAACATAATCAAACCGAATCCAAACCGAAATAATCCCGCATATTAAAAACTAAAAAACATCACAATAAATTGGAAAATATGCCACTAAATAAACAAACAAGAAGCTAATGGCAAAGTAAAGTCGGCTTATGAATTATGATCAAAGATGTTTCAAAGATTAAAAGAGACAACTTTCACAATTGAAAGGAATCATAAATATCTTTTGGCATCTGAAACTGAACAGTCACTGGTTCTTCCTTGCATCTTTGAGTTGCCCCTTCTTACTGATCTGAAGGCATCTCTTCACGTTGAAAGCCTCGAACACAGTCTCGGGCAAGGCCGATATGACTCCGCCCATGAGTGAGTGGGGCCAGTAGGGAGTCACGCGTGGCTCGTACCCTACGAAGCCAAGAGCCGCCTTCGCATATCCCTCGGGGGATGCCACCATGAAAGAAGCTCTTCTGATCGATGTCATCTTCGTCGCAACGTACAATGGAACCTATGTCCATTTACATCGACAAAGATTCAGTTTTGCAAAAACCAGTTGACAAAGGCATTTTCAATGAAGATTCTGAAAACCCACTTTCAGACAAAAATTCTACTCCATTGCCAATGAAGTCGAAGATACTGTTCTTACCATTACCATCGACAAAGTTTCTGAAAACCCACTTTCAGACAAAGTCAAGATAATCCCCAAGAAGACAGGACATTAAGTTGCCTAATGCAAAAGTCTTCCTCTTACTCATCATTCGATCAGATCCTATTCCACTGTCAATGAAGATGCGGTTCTTACCATTGCCATCTACTAGCAAACTTGTCTCAAGATTTACTCCACAAAAAACCAGAAGTCTACTGCAAGAAAAACTGTACCTGGCATTGAACATCAATCCCACTCTTCTTATACTCCACATAGAGAGACTTTGAAAACTGGTCCACGTACCTGCAATTCCGCCATTTAAACGCTCTGAAGCAGTAGTAGTAAATGAAACAAAATCAATACAAACGAATTCACCGGTGAAAATTTCATACGTTTTGGCGCCGGCATAGACGGAGTAGAACGGATATGAAGGAATCAGAGCTGCAGCACCAGAACCCATGTTGATGATTGCGCCTCGCTTCCTCTGAAGCATATTGGGAAGAACAGCATGTGTAACCTTCGTTGTCCCTTCAACGTTGATTTTGATGAGATTTCTTAGCAACTCTTCGTCAACCTCGTGGAAATACCTCGCGTACGGGTACGAAATCCCGGCACTGTTAATCAGAATCCCGATGTCTAAACCCTCGATCGTTTCCTTGATCCGGTTGACACCCTCGTCGAGATCTCCGGCGAAATCCATGACCACGGTCTTGACCTGGGCTTTACTGTACTTGGATAGGATCGAATCTGAGACGTCTCTCAACTTGTCCGGATTCCGACCCACGAGTACGAGATTAAACCCCTTGTGGGCTAACTGAAAGGCGAAAGCTTTACCGATTCCGTCGGTGGGTCCGGTGACGATAGCCCAAGATCCATACTTTCTGAGATTCTTGGCGGGTCGGACGAAGTAGATGTAAACCCATCTGAGGATCGAGAAGATGAACTTGGAGACGGAGATGGAGCCAATAGCGAAGAGCGCGATGACCCAGATTGGCTGAGACTTTAAGGTTTCTGTGAAAGCGCAGAGCTCCATGAGAGGATTCAGAAGATGGGCTCTTTTCTTTTTTTCTCCCACGGATCCAGAAATGTCGGAGGAATTTAGGGTTCTTAAGGAAGAAGAAGAAGAATTGAAAACATGGGAAGAGATGGTGGTGGGTGAAGTAGATGAGCAGAAAACCGCCGGAATTAACTACTGACTCAATTGGTTTTGAATATCAAATCAGTAATTAAAGTTTCTGACTTTCTTTTTTTTTTAATTGAATTTAGCTGCGAATTAAATGATTCTGTGTGATTGTGTGTGTGTGTATATATATTACTAACTGGGAAAAACAAATCATGGAAACAATGTGCAACACGAGATATGCTCTCTAAGTGTCATACTCTTTTCTCTTTTAGCAATGGCAATGATGTAAGCCTTTAAATATCTTTAAAGTCATCATCTTTTACAGAATATAACGAATTTGATTTGAAAATATATTAGATATAATTTTTTAAAATAAATTAATCTTTTCAATGGAATTAAAAAATCAAATCAAAATAAATTTTTAATAAAAATTCGAAACTAAAAAGGCTATGCCTTTTATAAACTCCAGTGGAACCTTCCCAAAAGGCTGTCTTTTATAGCATTCAGACACATAAGAAAGGACATCCATTATTGAACAAACCCCAACACAAATTTCAAAACCAAACCATGTAAATATCTCTGAGTTCACCAAAGGGACTTTATACTTTTTGAGTTTTCTGAGTTTGGTTTCTGTCTTAAGATCAAGACAATGGAGGGGGATTGAGTGAAGCAAACTCAAGAAACTCCGTGTCATGTTCCAAAACCTTCATGTGTTCTTGTGAAAGAGTGATCCATGCTTCTACTCCTTCCCCATCTTTAGCATCTAGCAAAAGCATCAAGTTCTTGAAAATGGAAGTTCCTCTCCCTGTAACCCACACTGGTTTTCCCCATCCAAAATCTGCTTCATAGATTTGTAGCTTACACCAGCTATTGCTCGTGTACAGCTCCAAATCCTTTGTTCTTGAATATAGTTTCACCATCTCTTTCACAAACTCGAGAATGTTCATCGATGATTTGTCCCCTCCGGAGAATCTCTCGTTGCTTGTCGAGCTGAACTGTTCCTTCTTTTTCCTCAACTCACCAACCACTTCCATGATCTCTTCCATTTCACGTCGTTCGTTTTGCAGAATCATGAATGATAAGAGATTCCCGATTGTGTTTTCAGACAGGGAAGAAACCCATCTTCGTAGGTTTACCACTAACTGCAGAACCGATGTTTTCAGTGTTTCAGAACTCGATCTTGAAGCCTTGGTAGCACATCTCCATAAAAGCGCGGTCACAGCTTCAACACGGGTTGGATTCTTGACGAGGGCACTTGCAGTTCTGGTCTTGAGCTCTTTGATCTTGCCAGCATCGAACACAAACCTCTTTGTAACACAGATTGTTTGCTCAAAATCAACTTTACCCATCTCTTTGAAGGGAAGTACATGAGGTGCTGGGAAGTAATCGGATGCAGTGAACTCAGGAATCATGGTAATGCCTAAACCTCGTGTGGAGTCTGCCCATCCTCTGATAAACATCACCAATGAAGTTGCATCAGTGATCTTGTGAGAAGGGCAGACAGTGATGGACAATCCTCCACAACTGAAGAAATTAGCCTGGATAAGGAGCACAGGCCAAGAAACCGGTTTTGAAGAGTGAGCATCATCTGGGATGAGAAGTTCCAGTGATTCGGGAACCGGGTTTTGCAGAAAATCAGAGAGAAGGCAGTCCACTCGAGCTTCTACGAAAACTGCACCTTCGTCATTACAGTCTATGGAACAGCCATTGATTCTTCCGGCAAGAGGGTAGAAGATGGTTAAGGTGTCAGAGAGAGATTTCTTGAGCTTCAAGGATATCTCCTGTGAAGAAACAGGACACTTTTGATGATCTGCAGCATAAAAGAGAAGTGCTCCCGTGTAAAACGCAGAGCTGAGAATATCAGGAAGTGAAAGTTTGAGAGTTTTGAGATGATTAGGAGTTGGAGCAGATGGTTTGACGATTTCTCTGGATAAAGTCTCAACCTTTTTCTCCATTGCCACAAAATCTTTATCAGCACAGGTTACAGTCTGGTGGAATGAGACGACAGTTTAAATACTGTTGCTACCAAGACGGTCGGAGACTGCATCAATGGAGATTCTTAGAGATATCATATTGATTCCTGCATCATAAAAGGACAACCAGATCATTACGTTCATTTAAAGATTCAACATGGGGAAGAGCTCCAGATTCTTGGACAGAACCAGACAAAAGTTGCGCAGACATCTCTTTCAAATGCATGGTCTTGTCATAAAATCTGACATCAACCATTTTGACGTTCTTTATAATGGCAATATTACGTAAACACGGCCCCACTGCTTAATAATGTCTGAATTTCATGTGAAATTTACTTAAAAAAAATTTTGGGTGCCCTTTTGAGGCATAGTTCCAAAGAAACAAAGCAAATTGGATTTCTTCATAAGTTCCTTGCATATTTTGGAGGATTAACCAGAAACATCAAAAGCTACAGAACGGTGCAGTGATCTTCTTTGGCTGCAAATCCATAATTTGCAGATACTAATGTAGTTGAGGGCAAGAACAAAAACAGAGATGATAACATGAAAAAACACGAGAAAAAAAAACTGTTTAGTTCTTGATGCTAGATCGAGATACCTGGGTCTGGAGAAGCAGATTCAAGCAGCTTTCTGTCTTTTACTCAGGCAAATACATGTCTTCTTCTGTCAGAGTCAACCATGCTTCTATACATTTGTTTTTCCCTTGGGTCTATCAGTACTATGACGTCCTTGTCCTTGAACGCTGCTGTTGAATTCTTAAGCCCCCATACCGACTTCCCCCACCCTAAATCTGTCCCGTTACCCGTACAAGGACATTCTACACCAATGGATGCAAGCATAAACTGTCTTGATCGTCGCCACGGAATGCTGGGTTCAAGCTTGTCCCTGCATTTCAGATCGAGTTCTTCCTTCTTCTGCCTTAACTCGCTGACCCAACTCTCCAAAAGATACTTCAGGATCTTCATTTCTTACGGTGAAGCGACTTAGGAGATTTCCAACATTGTTTTCAGATGGGAAGGTTCGAGTTTTCCTTCGTACATCAACAGCTTGTAGCAGCAGTAACCGTCTTTACCGACAATCTCAACCTTCACCTCCATGGCAGGCACTTCTACCTCTACTTGTAAGCTTCTTGCCCTATATGCAAGTGGGACAAAAAGATTAAGAAAAAGGCTCAACTAGTTGGCTCCTTGGTTATGCAGTACCCAACAAGTTGTTCATGTCAGGAAGAAAACCCACAAGACAGAAAAAGAGATCAAACCAACGCAAGGCGAGGGGTTGATAAAGTGATGATGCAGTTCCATGTCTGTTTCTCCTTCGCCAGTTACTGAAAGATAAGACCTCTTAAACCGGTCTGAAAAAAAAGGTAAAAACACCATGAAAAACTCATATAAAGACAAGTTTAATCAAACTCGAACCAATGGTGAGACTCTCAAAGGGTGTATACCTGAGTCCTAGATGTGCCTCCTGATCATATTAAGAAACACCCGTATGTATACACGAAGGAGCTTGTCACATTTCATAATGTCGCCATAGCATGACACGAAACAAATGCATATACCCAAGGCTTAATGACTTATGCTAAGTCAAGAAATCAATCTGTATTTGGTTAATCTGACACAGGATAATCATGTTACATACATGGATAACACAAGATACATGTGAGATACAACTCAGTGATTTTGGAAGGATGCACAGCTAATAATACTTAATACAACTAAAACAGGGGAAGTCAATGGAAAAAACATTCACTAGTTGAGCCAAGAATGGAGAAAAGGGTTCAATGATGCATTTGCTGAGAGAACAGAAAGATAAATCAACTTGACAAAAACGAAAACCTCACACCATCCAAATGCAGTTCACGAAATTGTGTGAGAATCATGAAAGAGGGTACCTTGAAATGGGAGCTAATGGGCAGAGAGACAAATCATGATTCATGAACATACAGTATCCATGCATGTATGCGTATGCATATATGTTACAGAAGCGGAGAGACGATATGACTATGAAACCCTTCTCAAAACGTTATGAATATTCGTATGGCTATGCGCTCTCAGCAACAAAAGCAGCAAGATGATGTAGACATATAATATAATACATACTATCCAATGGAATACATGCAAAGTGACTGAATCACGACAAGACCGAGAAACTGCAGATAATATTTTGACCCTTTGTATGAACTTGCAAACTGACACCAGATTTACCAGCATAATCTCTTCGGCTCATATGCATAATGCAGCATTCACCAATGGTTTGACATGAGCACACATCATATGGATCCTCTTCGAGCACCAAAAATAACGGACTTCATCTCTATGGCAGAAGAGCATTCTCGATCACCAGAAGGAAGGCTAACAGAATGTACAAATTATTCCCTTCGTTGCTAGGTTAAGGAAGATTCGGCAGGAACCAAGCGAGGAATGAGAACTGCTTGACTGCTTGAAATCTTTGTTGCAGCCATCTCCTCGAGGCGCTTCCAGGTAGCTTCCTGTTTTCTCTTGATCTCCTTCGATTTCTCTTCATCTTCATGAAACTTGTGCAAACACTCCTCGAATAGCTCTAGGTCGAGGTCAGAAAAGATCTTGCGGACATTAAGTGTTAAGCTCCGGACTGCCTGATTCCAGTGACTGCTACTGTTTTTCTCCAAGGCCGGGAAGATAATGGGCAGTATTCCTTTATGATTTTGCCTGATCAAGTTCTCGATATGATCGTTATTCCACAGGTACAGAGCCCTTTCAGCCACCTGCAGAAACAGGAAATCAGAAACCCAAAATAGTATAACAAGAACAACAGCAGCACCTTAATCCCAAGTTTATTAGGGGTCAGCCGCATGAATTCTTGCTCTCCATTCATTTTGGTTTTGGGTTAAGTCCTCTGAAATTTGTAAAAACTTGAAATCATTACTAATCATTCGTTCCCATGTTCCTATGTTCTGTACAAATTTTATCAATCCTAGTTTTGTGTGAAATCGTGCGGTATAAAGAATATTTGAATACATGTAAAAGGTCCACACAGATAAACATTGATAAAACAAAGTCATGAGATGTTGGGGAAAAAAGGGCAAACCCATTACTAGCAAGCAATGTTAAAGAATGGAGGCCAAACAGAAGGCAGAAATTGCAAGTTGGCAACCTGAAAGTGGGAGCTGCTCAAGCAGCGAGCAATTTGGCGGAAGAGAGGAACCATACATCTCTGAAATTCCGGAGGCTGAGTTGCTTCTAACACTTCCTCCAGCTCATTAAGGAACATGACTTCCTTGGAACTGTTAGTAATAGGCCAATACTTCAGCAAGCCCCTTATAACTGTGTCTGAAAGCTTGCAGTCTTTCTCCACAAATTGTGTGATACAGTAAGATAACTGCTGGTGATACATGGGCAAGCATTTTGGTTTATGAAGGGGAATCAAGGCCCTGACAAGGAACAACTTGTGCTCTTCCTTGAGCGGAAGAGCAAACCCGTTAATTATGCTTCCCAAAACCTCCAAAAGCTCGGCAATCCCATTATGCTTTTCCGTCTCGAAGATAAACCTAAAGAAAATGTTGTTGACACCTTTTCTGATGAAGGGTCGATGCACCATAAACTTTCCATATACCCGGTGGAGGATTGTTTTGAGATACTCCCTCTCCCTTGGATCCTCAGAATCAAAAAGATCCAACAGTTTCATAACAAAGGAGTGGTCTATGTATCTCTTCGCCAATTTTGCATCTGTCTCAGGAGATGCTACAAATCTTAGAAGGAATTCATAGACAATTTGGAGGTGAGGCCATGCAGGATCCATAGATGGTTCCTCCTCTTCCAAGTCCAAGCCTTCCATGGCCTTGTTCTCACGGGGTTGCGGGCTAAGTGGCCTAAATAGATTGGCCGAAACCATCCTCACGGCTGCTTGCATCACAGTTTCACTAAACTTCCCATTACCCGAAGTTACATAATCCACAAGCTCGAGTAAAGTCTGCCGCTTGATATCCTTTTCCCTCCCATTCTTCGTTGGATCAGTGAAATCAAACACGGCACAACTCAGATTCAGTTTCGTTATGAACAAGTTCTGCTTTTCGGAGCTAGGAACATCCTTGAATCCGGGCAAGGCTTCGAGAGAAGCCAGACCCAGATCACCATTCTGTTTCTGGCTCACAACCTGGCCCTGACCCTGACCATGAACCAGACTTGGACCAGGCAATGACATACCATCCCCATTCACCGGCCTACTTCTCGAAACATCATTGTTTCTCGGGCTTGCGAGCTGGTTAGTAGAAGTAGCCATGGAGGCAGCAGCAAATTCACGATGATCCAAAGCCTTAGACGGCTTCTTCGGAAGCCTATTAAGTATCTTGTTGAACATTTCTCAATGAAACCGCGAGAAAAGAGTTGAGATTTTTCCAAGTAGAAAAAAAAAACAGAACTTTTACGAGTCGAATTGAGTTAGAGTTTGTTCAAGGAAAAACCCACGAAGGATCAGAAAACAAAGCCGAACCCCATGAAGGCCATTTTCACGCAACAGTACAGAAGCTAAGAACAACGACTGGAAAACGAGCTCAAACCCAAAAATCAGGCACGGGAGAAACCCTAGTAGCCATTTCAATAACCGATCCGAACAGATGGTCCCCAGAAATTTCAAAAGCTTCACCAACTGACGCACGAACTAGAGAACTCGATCGAATAGCAGGAATTACCCACTAACAATCCCGCGAAACAGAAGAAGGGGAAAAACCCAGATGGATCGGTAGAGAAGAAGGTGGGAAGAATTGAAGGAAGCGAGAGATTAGGTTAGGGCTCGAGAAGAAGAAAATGAGAAGACTTTCCTCCCTTGTTCTTCACTTTGTTACCAAAGGGCGAACACTCACTCAAGGAGCGATGAAAGTAAACCAAGCGACCCTCGTAAAAGCGGAACACGTAAGAGGGAATTCGATGAACAGTTGGTGTCGGTCCACTGATGGAGTTTTGGTCCAAGTCTCAGATGATATTCTCTGGACCGCCAAATCATATGGAAAAATTGGTATCCACATAACGTATAAAATGTTTGGGAAATGATACCCATCGGTTTTGGAAATTTGTTGTTTTTTAATTTTAAAAATGTTTACATTTACAAAATCCTATTTTTTTTATATCTCTATTTAAAAAAATGAATAAATTTGGAGATCCATGTTTTTTCAAACTAATAAAATGCGACAAAAAAATCCAAACTTTAACAAGTTAAGAGAGTCCCATTAAAAGGTTCGATTTTTTTTAATTGATTTTAAGTATCATTGATATTTCTTTTGTAATTTTGGATCAAACCCTAATCCTATATATATATACACACACTCTACCAACCAACAAAGAGCTGAGAAAGAAACTTTCTTTGATTCAGAATGTAATTGAATTACACAAGTTTTCATAAGTATACAACAAGAATGAATCTTATATAATATCAGTTAAAGAACCCAAAAAAAAAAAAGATGTTGTTTCAATCAATCAAATACCCTTTGATCGAAATCAACATTCACCTGAAAAACTCGACTTGGCCTGCAATTTCCTTACAGACAAGCTTTGCTTCTGCGGCCAAGCGTATGCTCTTACCAATGGCAAGCCCTGTCTGCCTGTGAGTAGATGTCGGCATAAACGATTTCGCCTCTTCCTTCTCTCCTAACAGCAAAGCCTCCCTTGCCGGAACCACGTTCTCCCACCAGAACTCGCGGAGAATCCCGTGGATTAGATCCCAATAGCCTCGATCCCTCGTTACCCGGAACATCGAGCTCCCGTTCGGTGTCCAGCAATACAAATCCACCCATTCCCTGTCCATTATCTCCATCTGACCCTGCACTTGAGGCATGTAATAGAATGGCATGGTTGACCATGGCGAGGCTCTCTCGGGTTTCCCTTTGTTATACGGGCATTTCACTTCTAGAATCCCGAGGCAATCAAGAACGCCATCTGGGGAAGCCCCGAGCCAGCGGAGTTGCTCTTTCGAGTGAATAGCAAATCCCATCGAGTTAACCTCCCGACCCGTGATGTTCTTGTACCTGTCTATAGCGTTTCCTTCGTTCAGAACTCCCCAGTCCATTGCAAACCGTTTGGAGGAATCCAAGATTTGTGATTCCGAGTCATATACTTTCTCGTGCCATAGCTCGTAACGACGGGTTCCTTTCCAGAAGCCGAGAGCTGTACTGAAGGTACTCGTGGTAAGCTTGTCTTTTCGTAAGGCAAACCATTCGTCCGATCTTTGGGGGGTATCGGATGGAGAGAGATTGCTTGAAACGACTAACGACGGAAGAGGAGGAGGATGAACAAAGAGTGAACTGCTCTGTAAAGCAGTGGAAAATGATTGGTCATTTCTCTTGATGAACCTTTTCCTCGATGAAGCCGACCTACTCCCTTTACGACGAACAGAGTGAAACCCGGGAATGCAGCATGTCCCAATAGCTGAAAGAATCATATTGTTGAAAGCTACTTTATTCGGCTTAAAGATCCTACAAAATCCACAGGCTGTGAACAGAAGTTAGATAAAAGTTCCACCGAGGAGGCATGTCGGAGGATATTCAGACAACCTTAGCCCGTATCCATAAATTGAAGCAGAAATTTTCGGACCAAATATACAAAAGTAACTTCCGAGAAACTCCATAACATTGCTCTGCAATCTATATTAACAGAGTTATAACGTTTTTCTCGTTATAGAACTGCTCCATTCCAAACATGATAGTGAACCTAAATCCTCGAAATGGATTGGAAATTAAGGCACAGAAATATGACCAGCTCAAGGGTGCTTTTTCTTCACCCGAAACGGATGAAAGAAAACAGTCTTTAGACTTCAGAAACATCAAACTAGATTGCAACTCCAAAAGGAAAAGATTCAAAACAATTATGCAGAAGCAGAAGGAAACAAACCCCATTCCCTTATGAACAAATGCAAGTTAGCCCAATCACTAAACACAAAGAACCCAAAAGGATGAAGAAGATGCATATAAAACTCCAATCCAAATGCGTGAAATACTAACAGACGATTCATGATCCAACCACCAACCCATATTTTCTACAAACCCACGAATTTTACCCAGCCAAAAAAAAGGTGAAACCTTTACCAAAATCTCTTAAAAACCTAGAATCTAATCAATCCAATGAGACACCCGACGACAACAATAATGATAAAAGTCTCTAAACCCTATTCAAATCCTCATAAATAACCCATAATGCAAAATGGGAACTTAACAAACAAACGAAAATCAGAATATAAAATGCAAATCGACAAAGGGATTCGATGAAATTTTACCCGAACCAGACCTGAAAGACAGAACTCCCATACGAGGAGGCGTTGACGACGAAGCGGCGGCGGCGGAGAAGAAGGCGGGAATAGAAGGCGTGGATTCGGAGGAAGATAACTGAGCTATCTTCAACATAATCAATTCACAGAGCTTCGATAGCAATTTAGGGTTCCGTACGAACCCTGCCAAAGACTTCGTCTTTGTCACAATGGACGAAAGAATGAAGACTGGCTGTCAGCGGATCACTGTTCAAAACGCCGTCGTTTAAGGATCTTACCAACACGAATCTAAAATGTTTTGTAGTAATTTAATTAGCTTTGAATTGGTTGTATAATACCATTTTAAAATTTTAATCACACTCTTTATTTCATAAAAAATCATTCAAAAAATCATTGATTTTTAGTATGATTCACATCAAATGCTAATTCTGCGATTAGATCTCCAACCCTCGTAATCTAAAACGGCTGAATATTATATAAACACTTCATAATTTTCAACAAACGTATTCATGTTTTAATTTGTATATATATCTTATCAAATCCGAGCAATTCTGATTCAACTGTAGTACCGAGTTGTTCACAAAAAATTGTTGAAAATTATGGAAAATTTACGTGATCAGAGGAATATATATATATATATATATATATGTATATAACATTTTTATTTCGGATTTTCATCGAAAAATTACAATATATATATATGTATATATATTGGCTATTTTTTTATAATATTTGTAGCAGAAAGGGGCTCGATCTGTGGTTGAGTGCACTTTGTTAATTGGCTATTGTTTTTAAAATACAATTAACAATAGGTATTTGTTAATTAACAATATATTGGCTATTGTTAATTGTATTGTTTTTAAAATACGGGTATTTATATTAGGTTTTAGCGATCTTAAGGAATTCTTTAATATTTTGAAATATTAATATTACGTATTGAATGTTTTAAATAGGTAATATATTCAAATGAAGAAAAAAAAAGGTAGAAAGTTATTTTGGTCGGTGGATTTAGTTAATTCATTGAGACATCCTCGACATATCTTGCGTGATGAGATCCGAAGATCTTGGATTGGATCTCTATATTTATCCTCCACACGTTTATTGCGTGATCACCTAAAAACAATGTTCGTTCTTACCAGGATTTTTTTTTTTTTTTGTTGTTGTTAAAGTACTTACCAGGAGCTTTGTAATGAGATACTTCATCCATGTCATTGATAAAAGGGGAAAACGAAATTATTATTACCTTTCTACAAATCAAAAACAAAATTTCCCTTTTTAAAAGATTAAAAAATTCACTTAAAATATCATTAAACTTTGCTAATTTTTGTATGCATTTATTACATTTGTTAAAATACATGCAAGTTCCAATCCACTTATACAAAATCTTCGAATTAGTTGGTTAACTTCAGACATTTGGTAACTTTTAGACATGCTTCTTGAATAGATAAAATTATGTAGGTCTTAAATGGTGCGAGTTTTTAAAATTTTTATAACAAAAATTCTCTCTTTATATATATATATATACTAGTCAATCTTTTATTTAAAAATTCGTCAAATTCATAACAAACCCAACTTTTAAAAAAAATATGGATGATTTTATAAAGGAAAGTCAAAAAACATTTATGTGGATTTATCATTTTACAAGCCAAAATTAGGAAACTATTGATTAAGTAAATATTTGCCGTAAAACACTCATTATTAATTAAGGTTATCTACTACAGAAAATCAGTTTTTCCTAAAATAAACAACGAGACATAGACCGGTAATGCATAATGTATTATCGAATACAAGTTCTACGTACGTACAGTGAATTTTTTTACTTTGAATTAAATCCCATTAGTAACTGAATTAATTTGTATTTATTTTTACGAAACTAAACTTAACGAATGTACATTGAATATAATACATTTTTAATAAAAACAATCCGATCAAATATAAATATTTATAAAAAAAAATCAAATAAAGAAATAAAAATATAACGGGAAATTGAATATTTCCGTACTTCCGGTTAGGGTCGGGAAGATAGAGAAAAAAAACTACAATGTCGAAAAAGCCCACGTAGAGACGATGAGAACATGTCTGTTGTAAGGGCAATACGGTAAATTTAGACGTAATATTTAGACATAAACAGCCGTATCCATCTCATGCTACGGGAAAATAGATGGGCGAAACGGAAAGCCGTTAGAATCTCACGCATTTGCTTCAAATTTGGAAACAAGGATTTTTTATTTTTTAAAAATAGAAAAAATATAAGCTGTACACGTTCATGTATCGGAGCAATATATAAAGCACGGTCTCAACGACGCCATTGTAGCGCCTCCTTCACCGCAGTTTGACAGTTTCTCGTGGTGAGGTTCTGTAAATTCTCCGCAGAATCTCTTTGCCCCTCACAGTCTGCTTGTCTCTGCTGGTGATCGGAGATCGCAAAAGTGACCGGAGAAGAAGAAGTATAAGAAGAGGACGAAGAAGAAGATGAGGCACAGTGAGCTGTCTGAGAGCGAAGCCGCCGCCGCGAAGCAGAAGAACATCGATGATTGGTTGCCGATCACGTCCTCCAGGGACGCCAAATGGTGGTACTCGGCGTTTCATAATGTCACGGCCATGGTCGGCGCCGGTGTCCTCAGCTTGCCTTACGCCATGTCCAACCTCGGATGGTTCTCTCTCTCTCTCTCTGGTTTTTCAATGTTCCGTGATTTGGATCAGATTTTGTTCGTGCCGGAGATCGTTTACGTAATTGCTATGTGTGGATCTCGTGTTTGATCCGTAATTCTCTCTTCTCACAGTACAGTTTCGATTAAAATCTGGGAAAAATTGGTATTTCGATCGACTCCAGATTTGAATTTTTCTGAATTTTGATTTCGATCACACCAACTCGTCCTGGTATTAGCCGTTTCATTTCGTTTCGCCGTACACAAACAAATAACGTTTTCACTGGTTGTGATGTTTTTTCGTTCTTCGGATTGAGAGATGAATTTGAAAGTCCCTATATGTAAGAATTTATGATCCAGCGATGAATTTGGACTAAAAATTGCATTTGTTCCATGACACAGGGGACCCGGAGTGACAATTATGATCATGTCGTGGGTGATCACGCTGTACACCCTGTGGCAGATGGTGGAGATGCACGAGATGGTTCCTGGGAAGAGATTTGACAGGTACCATGAACTCGGACAACATGCTTTCGGCGAGAAGCTCGGCCTCTGGATCGTCGTGCCTCAACAGCTCGTCGTGGAAGTCGGTGTCGACATCGTTTACATGGTCACGGGAGGGAAATCCTTGAAGAAAGTCCATGATCTCCTCTGCAAGGATTGCAAAGACATCAGATTAACATTCTGGATCATGATCTTTGCTTCCATCCACTTCGTTCTGGCTCACCTCCCCAATTTCAACTCCATCTCCGGTGTCTCGCTCGCTGCCGCGGTTATGTCCTTGACGTAAGCCTTCTTACAACATCACATCAGAGATTTAACATTTGAATGTTCATCTGTCATGACCTTGGTCTGCTTTTTTTCAGATACTCCACTGTCGCGTGGACGGCATCAGTGCACAAGGGGGTCCAGCCAGATGTTGATTACAGTTACAGAGCTTCGACCGAGACAGGAAAAGTGTTCAATTTCTTGAATGCTCTGGGGGATGTGGCCTTTGCTTATGCAGGACACAACGTTGTGTTGGAGATTCAGGCAACCATCCCTTCAACTCCGGAGACGCCGTCGAAGATTCCCATGTGGAGAGGAGTCGTCGTCGCTTACATCGTCGTCGCCATCTGCTACTTGCCTGTTGCGTTTATCGGATATTGGATGTTCGGAAATGCCGTCGATGACAACATCCTCATCACCTTGGAGAAGCCCACTTGGCTTATTGCTGCCGCTAACTTGTTCGTCGTCATCCATGTCATTGGAAGCTATCAGGTATACCATCGTTTCATTGATCATTCAGCAGCATTATTGTCTTTAGGAGTGAGTGTTAAAACCCGATACCCGCGGGTTTGTGCGTATCCATCTCAATCATGGGTACTCGAACCGCAGATACCCAGTCCAGCAAAATGTGGACGAGATGTTTCGATCATAAAACCCGTGGAACAAGACCCAAGGCCGGATATCCAAAAATTCGTTTGTTCATTCACATGATTGATTATTACTTGCAGATTTACGCGATGCCGGTCTTTGACATGTTGGAGACATTCTTGGTAAAGAAAATGGGATTCAACCCTTCATTCAAACTCAGATTTATCACCCGCACTCTATACGTTGGTAAGTTTAATTTCTCATATAGATACGAACAGTTCTTTCCTCCACATCCGACTGATCTTGGTTCCCATTCCGACCGACCACGCAGCTTTCACAATGTTCATCGGCATCTGCATCCCCTTCTTTGGCGGACTCCTCGGCTTCTTCGGTGGATTCGCCTTCGCTCCTACAACATATTACGTAAGTGTCCCTTCTTTATTTCGTTATATTACGTGAACCTCCCCCCCCGGAGGATATTCAGACAACCTTAGCCCGTATCCATAAATTGAAGCAGAAATTTTCGGACCAAATATACAAAAGTAACTTCCGAGAAACTCCATAACATTGCTCTGCAATCTATATTAACAGAGTTATAACGTTTTTCTCGTTATAGAACTGCTCCATTCCAAACATGATAGTGAACCTAAATCCTCGAAATGGATTGGAAATTAAGGCACAGAAATATGACCAGCTCAAGGGTGCTTTTTCTTCACCCGAAACGGATGAAAGAAAACAGTCTTTAGACTTCAGAAACATCAAACTAGATTGCAACTCCAAAAGGAAAAGATTCAAAACAATTATGCAGAAGCAGAAGGAAACAAACCCCATTCCCTTATGAACAAATGCAAGTTAGCCCAATCACTAAACACAAAGAACCCAAAAGGATGAAGAAGATGCATATAAAACTCCAATCCAAATGCGTGAAATACTAACAGACGATTCATGATCCAACCACCAACCCATATTTTCTACAAACCCACGAATTTTACCCAGCCAAAAAAAAGGTGAAACCTTTACCAAAATCTCTTAAAAACCTAGAATCTAATCAATCCAATGAGACACCCGACGACAACAATAATGATAAAAGTCTCTAAACCCTATTCAAATCCTCATAAATAACCCATAATGCAAAATGGGAAGCAGCTTCCATGCATCATGTGGCTCGCTATCAAGAAACCCAAGAGATTCGGTCTGTCTTGGACCGTTAACTGGGTATGTTCTTCCATACCATATACTTGCTTCACTATATATATATATATATAATTATATTAATGTTGAGGGCAAACAATATGATTTCTGCAGTTCTGCATAATAGTGGGAGTTCTATTGACGATCATATCTCCAATCGGTGGACTGAGAACAATCATCGTCTCTGCCAAGAACTATACATTCTTCTCGTAAAAAAAAAAAAGAAAAGAAATCGTTGGTCGCATATGGGAGAATGGGTGGAAAATAAATGTGTCACTGTTGAATGTCGATTTGTTTTCTATGTTGATGGTGGGGTGGGCGTCTTTTATTATTAATGTTATTATTATTACGCTCTGTCTGTCGGTTGATGAGTTTTAATGAGCTGATTACTTCTTGTCTGAACTCGCATAATATTTAATTATCATTCTCCTTCTCATCTCCATATCTCTCGTGGCCTTTGTCAGTTGTATTGTATGATATCAAATAAACCCCTCCTCCCAAAACAGACAGTATATGTCCAAAGAGTCGAGTCACGTGAGGCTAACCAACCAACCGAAATCTGGGGTGGGGTTTGAGTTGTACATTGGCAGACAGTAAATGTCCAAAATTGCAACGGCTCAACACGACCCCCGTGTCCGAATGGCACATGAAATGAAAGATTTTGCCAAAAGAGAAGCCCCGAGGATTCATTCGTGCGCCTCTTTTTACAACTCTCTCTCTCTCTCCCTCTCCTGCTACCATCATCTCATTTCAAAACTCTCTTCATACATTAAGCCATTTGCTCTATTTAAGCTCTCTCTTGGTACCGAATTTCATCCTTAATACTTTTGTAACGCAATTCAATGTAGCAAAGCTCTAAAGTTTGACCAAACAACTAATAATAGTAATAAATCATCAAAATGGTAGTGTGTCAAAACCCAAGAGCACCAAATATCCGATTCAGACAGAGACCTCTTTAATAAATTCAAAACCAACAAAAAAAAAGAACCCTCCACTCGTCTAACAAACACACACACATGTATGTGTATGTAATGCCTAAACTTGAAACTTGCTGCTAAGGATGTAAGCCAAAAAAAGGCTTACATGGAAATTCCACCGTCAATGGTGAACACCTGTAAAACCCAAAACCAACACTAATTATTATCCAAATCAGACAAAACAACAGAGAGAGAGAGACCAATGGAACTATTACTTGCAGCAGAGAGTCAGTCTAAAACCAGCAAAATCTTATTTAAAAGAAACAAGAAAGGAAGACAAGAGACAGTGGAGAGACCTGTCCTGTAATGTAGCCGGCTGCGGGATTGAGGGCCAAGAATTCTACAAGTCCAGCTACATCTTCTGGTCGTCCGTACCTCCCTGGACGCATCCGAATGTTTTTTATTACATAATATTCCAACCAGAAATAATGAATGAACTCATTGCACTTAGTAGGAGAATTATCCATTTACCTAACGGGATAGTCTGCAAGATTTTCTTCTCCATTTCTTCTCCAAGCTGAGCAGTCATGTCCGATGCAATGAATCCAGGAGCCACCACATTCACCTACACAACACCATCTCTTTCACAAACACAGGAGACAGAAGAAAAGAGTAACAGAAAATGGTGGGGAAAATGTTGGAAAAAAATGTACGTTTATGTTCCGGCTTGCATACTCCTTGGCAACGGTTTTGGTGAGACCGATGACTCCGGCCTTTGCAGCTGCGTAGTTTGCTTGGCCAATGTTACCAATGAGGCCGACCACGGATGATATGTTAACGATTCTTCCCTGCAATATCAGAATGCAGAGAATCGCACCACGTAAAGAAGAAAGTGCTTGAATGGATACCACTTTAATTCCCATATATACGGTTCTTAAAATTATCGCATGGGAATAACACCTCGCCGTATCAACAAGGACGGATTTAGGACAGATTTAGTTTACGTTGTTGACTTTTGATATGTTAAGATGTTTGATGACACATGGATGATTCTGAATGCATGTAGAAGGTTGAAGATAGTTATACCTTTTTCTTCTTCATCATGATCTTTGTTGCTGCCTACAAAAGCATAAATGAATGAATTTCAGTCTTCTGAGAATCGGTCGAAGTTTCTGTATTACATCGAAGGAATACAGACCTGAGTACATAGAAATACTCCAGTGAGATTCAAATCAATCACTTCCTGCCATTGAGATTTCTTCATTCGCATCATCAAGGTATCCCGAGTAATTCCTGAAAATATGCTGCTACATCAGGAAGGTTCCAGTTAAAATCCACAATACAGCAGGCGAGGAGTTAGTTACCCGCATTGTTAACCAAGACATCAATGGTTCCCCATGCATCAATAGCCTGCAGAAAACAAACCAATAAGCTGGTGTGATAGAGAAACAGAGGGAAATAATATAGTGTACAAATTGATCACTCAACAGTTTTCATCATTGATTCCACGTCATTCTCTTTTGACACATCACCGCCAAATGTAAGAGCCTGGCCACCATATGCTTCAATCTACAGGGTCGTAAGGAATTGATGTTAGAGCAGACACAAGGAAAAGAGGAGCTGGATTTGAGAAGCATCTGCCAAGAATAAACAGAATCTTAAAAGTCCAAGTAACACATTTGCCTCAAATTTCTATTATACTCTCATCGCTTGTTTTTGAAGCTGAGTACTAGTTCAAGTGTGACATTTCTTCTTGTATTGATAACAAGATCTTTCTGACATGCATAGAACATATACACCATTTGTTAGCCTCAAGCGAAAAAGACAAGCCGGAAACTATATAAAAACTCTGAAACAAAAACACAAGAACGCAAAATCTAAAATTTATATCAATTTTATGGGGAAACTGATGAGAAATCCCATAAACTTAGTGCAGCAACTTTCAAAGAGAATCAAATTCTAACACAGGGCATCATTCACCTCTTTAGAGACTTCTTCAGCCTCCTTTGATGACCTAGCATAATTTACCAAGACCTGCAACGGTAAAATGATGTTTATTTCTGGATCAGAAGTAATAAATAATCAATAGAGAATGTAGCTCAAAGTTTGTTTGCTTTCTTTCCCCTTGGTAGAACTGGAACACAACAGCAGAGGGCCAAGCAAAACATGAACAAGATGCAGAATTGCTTAAAGAGACAATACAGCGAACAAGATTCAAAATTTTTCTGACCCAATTTATATCTAAACCTAAATCGTTCATACGCATGCTTGAACATTATACTGATCATAACTAACAACTATGAAAAACACAAGATGCAAACTAAATGGAAGTAATACTAACCTTACAGCCGGCTTTCCCTAAGGACAGAGCAATTGCTTTACCAATCCCTCTAGAGGCTCCAGTCACAACCACCACTGGAGATTCCGCCTTTTGAACAGCTCCAGGTGTTGATTGCTCAGCAGTGGCAACCTGAGCTTTCACTACTGTGTTCCATAAGAAGATTATGGTCGTGTTAGTTCCATCTCTACAATATTCAGGAAAACTTGAAACATAATATCCAAAGAGGCAAGATTGTACATAAACAACAATTGATCGTCTCGGAACCACGAAGAACTCATTAAACGGATTTCATGTTTTTGTCGGAACCACAAAAGAACGCAACTAAACCCAAACTATCCAAAGAGGCAAAAGCGGTTCCAAATGAAACCCACGAAACGAGGCTACATCGAAGGGAACAGCGACAGTGCGAACTGGCCATGCCTAAACACCAAACGCCAATCAGAGAGAGATGATTACCGGAGGAAGCATACGATCGTCTCGATCCACATCGCAGTCCTCCTCCGGGACGAGCCAAGGACTGAAGCGGAGCCCATTGCCGCACCTGACAGATCTCCCGGTCGGCGAGCTTACCGGCCGACTTGAGTGCGACGATGCTGGACCCTGCGACGGTGGATGCCATAGAACCGAATGCTCCGGCGAGTTTGTCGATCGGCGGCGAAAATGGAAGAAGAGGAATCAGTGAATACGAGAGGGAAATATATTCACATAAAAAAGCGTCCTTTTCATTTATAAGGAAAGCGATACAAACGAAGTGCTCTGATCCGTTGGTGCGGAGAAGCTGAGGGGAAATACGGGGATTAGTCAGTTAATGTAAGAGGGTCCGATTTCTCATTTATTACGGTAATGCCACCAATGCCGAGGTGTGGCAAGATTGTAATATCGAGGACGTGGTGAGGCCTTTTCCGCGAAGATAATAGTTGATGGTAGATAAATTCTGAAATTAGGCCACTAACAAGCTGACCCACCGCAACTAAAACATGATCAATAATTTTTTTTAATTAAAATTCAAATATAAAAATATGATTCTGATTATAAGTGTTTTTATGTGAAAAAAGCCTATCATATGGATTAGAGAATATAAATGACTTTGGAGAAGGTTTTTGTTTGAAGATAATATATCCAAAAGTAAAACAATAATATATAATCCATACACTAATAAACGTGGAATTTTTTAATAGTATATATATATATATAATTGTTTTTAATCAAAGAGAAATGTATATTTCATTCACAAATAAATATTTCTGATATTTTATAAAATCATAAAACCAAAGGTCTTGCAAAAAAAACCGATATGGTGGGCCCAAAATCAAAGGGCTGGATTGGATCAGTATATGGGCCACTGGTCCACTATTATGTATCAACCCATGACTCTGTAATTACGTAGATATTCTTAATATTTTATTTACGTAATTTAAAAAAAGGAATAAATTAGCAATATCGGTGGAGAGAGAGAGAGCTCTGCTCTTTTTTTTTTTTTTTTTTTTTTGACAAAGAGAGCTCTGCTCTTGCTGCAGTTAAAGGAGCAAATGCTAGCAACCAGCATCAACCCTCATGCATACAACGGGAAAGTTCTCCCCTTTTCTCACATTTTCTCGGAAAACAGAGGATTTCTCGAGAAAATCCGCAGGGCCTGCATCCGTCTGAACCTCGCCTCTGGAAATTCTTGGTTTTGATGATTTTCTCCCGAGCTCTAGGAGCTACGAAATTGGCTGAAAAATCGTGTGTGTATATATATATGATTTAATTGTTTTTATCACGAAAATATTTGTTTAGAAATAATTCGATTTTTTTTAAATTTTTTTTTTGGATTCGAATACAAATAAATATTATTTGTACCTATTCAACTGGATTTGAAATGTAGCGAGAAAAACATCTCTCTCTCTCTAAAACAAAGTTTGGAACCATATAAACATTAAAGGAAGTTATTAATTCGTAATTTGTTGGGAAAATAATATTTTTCTACACGAATTTAGCAAAATGTGATATTTTTCTATATAAATTTTTAATTTGACAAATATCTACACCAAATTATCAAATTTTCCAAATCGATACACGAATTATCCAATTTAAGTGCAATTAATTATACCATCTGAAATTGTCCGTTAATGACCGACGTGGAAGACCATGTGGCGCCTGACGTGGCAAACCACGTGAAATTTTTTTGCCATATCAGCACGAATTTAAAAAAACGAAAAAAATAAATAAAAAATAAAAAATAAAAAAAATATATATATATATATATACATACATATATATATTCATATCTACATACAAATACAAATATAAACATATATACTCCTATATATAAATATATCTATATATACATACAAAATTAAAAATAAACACATATATATACATACATCTATACAAATATATATACATATACGTACATACAAATATATTTATATATGTGTATATATATATAAATATATTTGTATGTATGTATATATATATGTGTCTATTTTTAATTTTGTATATATATATATAGATATATTTATATATAAGAGTATATACGTTTATATTTGTATTTGTACGTAGATATAAATATATAAATATATATATATATGTATTTTTTATTTTATTTTATTTTATTTTTTCACTTTTTTTGAAAATTTGTGCTGACGTGACAAAAGTTTTCCACGTAGTCTGTCATGTCAGGCGCCACGAGGTCTTCCACATCAGCTATTAACGGATAATTTCGGATTGTATAGTTAATTGTATTTAAATTGGATAATTCGTATATCGATTTGAAAAATTTAATAATTTGATGTAGGTATTTGTCAAATTAAAAATTTGGGTAGAAAAATATCACATTTTACTAAATTTAGCAAAATGTGTAGAAAAATTATCATTTTCTCTAATTTGTTAGAACCAAGACAGATTTCTTAAATAATGTTATTTCATTGAATTTGAAAAAATAAAAATGTATTTAAAGGGATTTTATTGAACAAAAAACCATTCTACCCCCGGCCTATAATCTCTTTAAAAAAAGGTAATTTAAAAAGGGATTTAGTCCTGATTATATTTATATGTTTCAAAAAATAATTACAATTAAATAACTCGATGCGTAGGATTATAGAGTTTTTAATGAATAGAGAGAGAAAGGCCAAAAAAATACCAACAAAGGAAAGAGGAAGAAGAAGAATAAGAAGTTGAAAGGTCGACGCCATTGGAGACAACCAGAAGAGGGACAACAAAAAAACAGAGAAAGCAGAAAGAACTCACAAATCCAAAACTTGACCTAATGGATTCTCGTTCTCTCTGTGTCGTCTTCTTGGGCTTCGTCTAGAGGAGAGAGAGAGATCGCCGGATCTAAAATCGGAGGAGATCGGTCGGGTCGGACATGGAGGAATCGGCGACTTCATCTTCATCGTTGACCCCTTCATTTTCCATTTTTACGAATTACCCTCTGATTTCCGCCGTCGCAGCTTTCGCCATCGCTCAATCCATCAAATTCTTCACCTCCTGGTACGTCAAAATCCACCCCCACGCATGTATATTGTACGTATATGCGAAAGAGAGTGTTTGAGCGATCTGTGCTCGTCTTCTTAGGTACCTTGATCGGAATCACATTGTGCGTTTTGTCGTATGTGATTCTGCAATTCCGCTTTGTTTCTGATTCTGACTTTTGAGGATGATCCTTGTTTGCCATGTTCATGATTTTCTCTTCCGAACTATTATGTATCAACCCATGACTCTGTAATTACGTAGATATTCTTAATATTTTATTTACGTAATTTAAAAAAAGGAATAAATTAGCAATATCGGTGGAGAGAGAGAGAGCTCTGCTCTTTTTTTTTTTTTTTTTTTTTTGACAAAGAGAGCTCTGCTCTTGCTGCAGTTAAAGGAGCAAATGCTAGCAACCAGCATCAACCCTCATGCATACAACGGGAAAGCCATTACATGGTTTGTAGATTGATTGCGTCAGGTACAGGGAAAGAAGATGGGATCTGAAGCTGCTTGTCGGATCCGGTGGAATGCCTTCTGCGCATTCAGCAACAGTTACAGCTCTTGCAGTAGCCATTGGTTTACAAAATGGCTTTGGAGGATCACATTTCGCTTTAGCATTCATTATGGCATCCATTGTATGTAGATGAAACCCTTCTCCTCGTTTCCCATTGGTACTTTGCTTTCTAGTTTCAATGCGTGAAGAACAGTTGGGAAGATGAAGAAATTGGTAAAAAGAACTGAGAGTGATTTGGGCATGGCAGGTGATGTATGATGCAACTGGAGTAAGATTGCACGCAGGTCGCCAAGCCGAGGTCGAGTCTTTCTTCCTCGTTCATATTCTAATCAGGACTACCCATTTTGGGTTTTGTTCGGTTATCCTGAATCGAAATGAGTAGAAATGAAAAATTCATACGGCCGACCCCAAATAAACTTGGGTTTAAATGATGTTGATGTTGATGATATTTGGATTCAGATATTTCGGTTTTAAATACCATTCATTTTTCAAAGAAATTTTCGGTTTTTCGATTATTCGTTTATTAACCAAATTGGTCACCCCTACGTCTAACTTGTGTCTCCCGGCTTTCGCTTTTCCACAAATACTAGAAAAGATCGCAATTGAAGTTGATAAGGTATGGCTTCATTTCGATTTCCAGGTTCTGAATCAGATAGTATACCAACTTCCGGCGGAACATCCCTTGGCCGAGAGAAGACCGCTGCACGAACTTCTCGGCCATACCCCTCCACAGGTATATATGTAATATGGTAAAATGGATCAACGTTAATTATTGTGACCAATCCATGGCAAAGGAAGAGATTGATTGCCGGATTCCATCTTTATCTGGATGAATGTTTCGGTTCTTGAGTTCGTCTCGGTTTCGCTTCGTCAGGTCATAGCCGGTGGAATGCTTGGAACCGCGACAACGGTTATCGGATACTTAGTCGTCAGGTTTGCTTCTGGATAACGGACACTTTCTGGTTCGTCGCGTGATGGGAGACCTACACGAAACAGAACTGCCGTTACTTTGATAAAACAGTCAAGATAAGCAAATTATGTCTGGAAATTAGGGGTTTTTCCTTCACCCTTTTATATGGTTGTTTTGGTTTCGGTTCGAGTTCACTTCGTTGTATTTTCAAATTAAAAGATTATATCACTGCAAAAAATTAATACATTTTAATATATATTTTTGCCGTAAAACCCATTATAACTTCATGATTGAGCCATAATAGGTGCATATTTGCAGAAATGTCCGACCAAAAGTTATAGCGACCGGCCCACTTGCGCATATTTTTGGCCATAACTTACAATAAAGTGTCAAAAATAAAATATACACATAAAAAAAACTATATATAGTCGGAAGGTACATATAATTAAATAGGGTGGTATTATTATAATATCTGTAACTAAGCAGAATATAATTAGGAATTTTATTACACCTAAAATAAGGGTAAGACCAAAACGCGGTCCACAAAGCCAGGTGGCGTGTCAGTGGACACCACGTGACAGGGTCACATGAACCCGACCCGATCCGACCCGACCCCAAGCAGATCTCAGCCGTACACGTTTCATCTTATATAAATTTACCGTTACAAGTACAACTGTATTTTAAAAATACCGCTCTCGGGAACCGTGTTGAATGGCCTTTTAACTCTTTTGCGGACTCTTTTATCTGTCTGGAGATTCCTTCTTGTTTTTGTAACACAATATTTTTTTTATACAAAAAAACATGTTTGCTCTTATTATATTTGTTGGTCTGCCGCATTTCCCCACGTATACAATGATAATATTTGTTGATAATTCGAAAGTTTATCAGAATTTTGAAATAAAAATCAATTTTTTTATAGTACTTGACGCATCAAAATAATTCAAAACCAGTAGAACGTCTAAAGTTTTGATTTTTTTTTAATCAAAAGCTCGATTTCTTTCCTTATCACCACCCAGATCTGAAATTATCAATTTCATATGCAACTTCCTTTTTTTTTGGAATCGGTTGGTCTATTTTAATGCCATTCCCATAAATACACAACACAGAGAAGGGTTAGTGAGGTTTCATTACAAGTGATCATTCTGTTTTTGCAACAACCCTTCTGGCATTTATGTGTCTGCTGAATCTCCCTTCGTCGTCTTCTTCTCTCCCAATCCCAAGTGGCTCTTTGAGAGTGACCATTCTTTGAATTGTTTCTCCAGATTTTATTTTTCTCATCATCTTTATGTCCTTTCTCCTTCAATCTCTCCTTTGTTAGTTCCTTTCACTTATCCTTCTGTTTAGTTAATCTCTCTCTCTCTCTCTCTCTCTCTCTCTCCTTTTCCGGGTAGAATGTGAAGTTGTCTCCTTTGGTCTGTTTCCCTGGTCGAGTGCATGTGCAGCGTGAAGTCAAACCATTAGAAAACCGAGAAACGCAGAGCTGTTGAACTGATATCGGATTTCAGATTCCGGGTTTTGTCGGAAAATGAGATTTGGGTCGGAGGATAAGGCGATACGCTACGGATTAGGACCGTCGACGCCGGAGATTTCCAACGGTAATGGAGCAATCAGCTTAGAGTTCCGTAAAATCGGTTCGAACCGGACGCCGAACCACCACCGGTCGGCGATTGGAAAGCCGACGCCGTCGAAGTGGGACGATGCCCAGAAATGGCTCTCCGGTGTCGGATTGACCCACAAAAGTCATTGCTCCAAAAATAGCGCCAAACCCAGAAACTCAAACGCCGATGACCGGAGACTCATCGCATCTGCCTCACAGAGAGAGCGAGAAGAAGCCGACGAAAATGGAGCTTATGGGCCAATGGGAAGAGC
>NW_010960187.1:3086126-3102250 GCF_000463585.1 Tarenaya hassleriana | reverse complement strand
GAAGAGCGGAGGTGGAGACGAAGAAGGTGGATTCGGAGGAACCGGGTTCGATATGGATGATCAACAGAAAACCGCCGGAGAATATTCCGGAGACGGTGATTCGATCGGTTTGTGTGAGGGATATGGGGACGGAGATGACGCCGATCGGGAGCAAAGAGCCATCGAGGACGGCGACGCCGGTGAGGAACACAACGCCGGCGGCCAGAAGCCCTGTCTCATCGCCGACGAGGGTTGGTGAAACGGTGCCGGAGATGGTGACGGAGACTAAGAGCCAAGTGAATAAGAGTTCTGGTGAGGATATCAGTAATGGTGATAATAAGGTTGGGAAGACGATGAAGGCTTTGGAAGCTCGAGCTATGGCGTGGGACGAAGCGGAACGAGCTAAGTACATGGCAAGGTGATCAACCAAAAAAAAAAAACTTGCATTTTTTTTTATCTGTAGAATTCTGCATTTTCATGTTTAGTTACGACGTAGTATTCCTCGCATCTTTGATGTTTAGATTTCAAATTTTGACGTGTTGAAGGTATAAGAAGGAAGAGGTGAAGATCCAAGCATGGGAGAATCACCAAAAGAGGAAGGCTGAGATGGAGATGAAGAAAATGGAGGTACTCTTGGTTTTTTTCTATGGTATTATGCCGTCAAACCAAATTATAAGAGTTTATATCAAAGTTCGACCGTACCTAACCCTAGCCCTAAGTGAGTTTCGAACGAGGGATTTGTTATCTCAAAATCGTCGATCACCCCTCATCCCCTCTCACCTTGTACCTTGCCACTCCCTTCACGTTCACACCTTGCCTCACCTCGCCCATTGTCTGCGAGCCTAACCTTAACCTTAGACACGTCTGTCGATGGATATCTACGGACACGGATTCTCGCCGGCCGGCTGATCAACACCCAAATCCGAACCTAAAGACCGGATTTTCCGCTGTTGTCGGATCTGTACTCATCCCATGGATGGATGCATATACAATTCCCGGATATTCGATGACATAGTCTACATTTTCCCCATGGTTCATAAGATTGAAAACTAACGAGATGGTGGGGAGTGCAGGCGAAGGCGGAGAGGATGAAAACGAGGGCACAGGAGAAACTGGCGAATAAGCTCGTGGCAACGAGGAGGATAGCGGAAGAGAGGCGGGCAAATGTGGCGGCGAAACTGAACGAGAAGGGGGTGAGGACGTCGGAGAAGGCGGACTATATGAGGAGGAAAGGTCACTTGCCTTCCTCTTTCCTCTCCTTCAAGCTTCCTTCTCTATGTTGGTAGGAGGAGGAGGAGGACGCATTCACTTTCCATTCCACCTCCCTCTTCTCTCTGTTGCTGTATTCTTTCTTTCTTACAAGTTACAAAGAGTTTCCTTACTAGGCAATGGGAAAAAAACCCTCATAAAATCTAATGGTTTGATGAAAGTATATACTAAGGGTTAAATGGTTTCCTGTCGTGTATACAATACACAGATTTATCAACATTTACCCTACAACTTTGAATTCAATTCTCTGACTCTAAACTAAAAAGTTTAGACTTGAAAAGCTCTAAATTTTAGGAGAAAGAATTATGACCTTAAGAGTATGATGGCCTCATCCGTTGTCCGGAGCTTCTGACGATTAGTGTATTCTTCGAAACTGTACACATAATACAATGATGGCCTCATCCTATGTATAAATTCTTGTTTGAATTAAATTGTTACGAAAGGAAATGGAATCAGGATCTCTAACACGACGATGAAGCTCGTCTCTTTCCTCAGTCTCTCTCCCCCTACTCATCATGGATGTTACCATTGTCCCTGAAGATGAGGTGGTGAAGGATATAAGCTTCTATGATAAAACAACAAGATCCTCGAGGGCAAAGTGATCGGATTTCGCTGATGATTCATTTGTGTCCTGCAAGTATGATCTGAGTTTTGTGTTCGGCTTTTCAAGGATTCTGATGTAAACGTTGGGTCAGAGAATGATCTTCAGACTAACCTTGTTTTTCGGCATCTTCTCTTCATTCAACGCCAAAAACTACAGTCTTGCCGAGCACAAAGGTAACTAGCGAGAGTTCAATGAAGAAAATCGTGTTTATGAGATGCCTGTCTACTGTCCACCCGAATATTGTTATGCCACCAGGATTTGTCTGTAAATACATTACTGCAATAACAAAAAAAACTGTAAGAAATATATTTTTCCACTCAGTGTTTGAGGGCATTTTTCAAAACAAAAAACATGAAGAGGACAAGCAAATAAGAAGGGGGAAGAACACCTCTTACCAAAAGCTTGTCTTTTGTGATATGAGGACATGTAAGAAGCAAAATGGGGATTATTATTAGTAGGCATCCTCACATAATCTAAGGACTCCAGATCACTTTCGGAATAGTCTATTGGTATTGGTAGTGCATTCAGTTGATTTGTGAAATCCAAACTTCCCCCACTCGGGGAAGCCCTCATCGGAGTAGAAGAATCTGACGAAGTACAAGACATTACTGCGTGCCATCTACTTGCAACTGATGCAATTGCTTGGGCTCTATGAGAAATTTTCGTGGCCGCATGCAAACACAGGATTATACCCACAACTTGGACAACTGAGGAGACCTGAAAAATTGACCCAGTGAGATGAGTACCAACACACTCAAGAGTTATTCTACAGCTACTGACAGTTTACACTTATGTCGGTAAAGCTTCAATAGATATGGGAACAAGAAATAAGAAGCAGAAACTTCACTTACAGCGAAATCACCGCCATTTATGTATGTGATACGCCCACTGTATACGGTTGTCTGGAAGAGAGTAATGAATTGGCTGGCAGTGACAACCAAAAACTGCAGGAGGAGAAAAATCCGGAATCTATGGCTTATTTTGGAGAGATAATGCCGAAGGCGGATGTGCTCATAGATAAAAAGGGAAATGTCAGATTCCCCTTCGAGGAGTTTTGCATAATCTTCAAAGTGAATTACTTGAAGATTGCAAACTAGATGAAACATGGCACTGGCGGCAAGAAAGATGGTGCTCAAATAAGTCCAAGACAAGATTAAAGACAAGAGAATAGCAACAGATAGCCACCATGAGTCATGAGTTACATATAAAATCCGGATAATCTCTCGGGCAGCTTTCAAAGCGAAACAGGGGAATGACCAAACTGCAAGCAGTCTCACAGAAGCCTGCAATACAATGAAGAACCTCAAAAATCAATTTAGCTACAACAAGGAAGGATCAAACAAAATTCTTAGAGCAAATTCAGAAATACAGAAGACCGTGCAAAAGCAACCAATGCGAAATGCATAAAAACTATTACTTCAAAATCATTTCTCTCAAACTAGATACAGATGCAGAACTAACAGTCATATTCATACCCAGAAGTTGATGCCTAGGGCAAATAGAAGAATCGATACGTACAGAAATCTCTCATATCAAGAACCAAGGATCTTAGGATCAAGTCAAGAAGTAAATCAACCAAGCAATTTCACACTATGAGACTAAATCGCACACGATGCAGCATTCATCAATCATCAACAGAGAAATTTGAACGACATTGAAACTAGGAGAAAAGTCAAACAGCAGACCGTAATCTGTTTGATGTATCTATCTTTGAGCCGTCCCATTCGTCCACTGAGTTGATCCACAAATAGAAACTTCCTCATCCCATGCTTCCTCAAATTATGCGAAACGCAAATCAGAGAAACACCGGCCAAACACGCCTGTGAAACCACGATGTCGAGCTCGAAATTTTTGTACTGGTACTTCTCACATCCCCGGCAATGGCTGAGCTCCAACACCGTCACCGGAAGCGCAACGCCGATGGCGAAGAAAGCCATCCACGACAAGACGAAGCTGAGAGCCGACGATTGATTGAACCCCAGGAACGTCAGAAACGTCTCGAGCCTCTGCATCGTCCGGTCGAGGTCATCATCGTTGGCGTCAACGCTCTCTCCTCCTCCGCCGCCGTTGCTCCGCCGTAATTGATCCAACGGAGGTTGACTTGAAACGAGCAACGGCGTATCCGCAGGAGGCGATTGCTCCCTCTCTATGGGAGAATCCGCCATTGGAGCTTTAAGCGAAGACGTTTCCAGAAATCTCCATTAGGTTATTACGAATACGATGAAAACGGAGAAAAATCGGAGCTCGTTAATGGCGGTTTTGATCTCAAAGCTGAAAAAAGAAATTGAAAGAGGAAAAAAACGAAGAAAGAGCTGAAGAGTGGGGCAGAAGATTTGGAAGGGAATTTTTAAACCCATTTTTCGACAGAACGATATTCAGACCGTTGGATTAGTAACTGTTGTTATAGATCAACGGTTAATAATCGATGATCAGTACATGATACAGTAGGCTACGAAGCATGCGATTCTTGTGCGTTGGTAATTGTGTTGTGGCGTTAGATTAGATTAGACCTGTCAAAAGCTAATTATGATTAATTAATTATAATATAATAAGATTACTGTGACGGCAGATATCAATTTTCTAATTATGATTAAGAGAGAGATTTGTCTCTTTGTGGGAACAGAAAGAATTAAAAAGACTAAATCACAAATCACATGACCTTGTATTTACTTAATTCCATATCTAATTTTTTTTAAAAAAATTTAACTTGAATGATGCACTATAAACTAGATTAATAATCCCATTTAATGTATGTATGTACTTGAAAAATTTGCAACATAATCATAATCATATTACAAAATGGACCCAATTTTTGCGTCAAATGACAGAACAACAATTGTTATTTGAGAACGTAGCTGGGTAATAGCTGTAACTTAACAAATAAAAAACATTGCATAAATTATATTGGAGAACTGATCAATAAAAATTATTATTTGAATGCTAATAATATATCAATTTGGTGGAGTGGGGTCAAGAGATATGGACTTTTTTGTTAAACCGTGGTCACAAAAACTGATCGATTCTATGTAATATTCGTCAAACCACGCGAAATAAATAAATAAATCAAAACTGATCGTTTCAAGAGAAATTCAGATATAAAGAAAAATAGAATTCATAATCTCGTCTAGAGTAGATTTGTCATTTTGCAACTAAATTGGAGATTTCTAAAAGACATGACTTAAATATATGGATATATCAATATGATTATTATTTTATTTATTAAAAAATAATTTAAATAAAATTAATAAAAATTAGTATTAATTTTATGTAGGATTACTAATATATTTATATACATAAAATATCAAACAATTTAAACTTATGTATGTAAGAGAACGGAAAGAGCTAAAATTAATTGGTAATTGTTGAACACGTGGCGACAAGAGGGAAAATCACCCAAATAACCCACTTAGGTCGTATCTATTTCGGTATACACCACCGAAAAAAAAAAATTTCAATTTTAACCCATTTTTCGGTTGGAAAAGTCCGAAATACCCTTTTCATTTTATTTTTTGCGACCTTATTACGACTGACATATAACTGATATACAACTGAAATAAGACAGATGATTTTTTTGCCATCTTTTTTAGAATCAATTGTAACTATATTTAGACTTAATTACGAAGTCGTAATAACGAAGTTGTTTTCGAACGGATAAATATCGTAATTCATTAAGGGTAATTTCGTCTTTTTACAGAAAAAAAATGTGTTATGTTTTCGGTAGTGTACAGGTGAAATAGATGCACCCAAGTGGGTATTTGGTTATTTGGGTAAAAAACCCGCGACAAGATGCGAGATTCACTAATTTTTTTTAGTTAACAAGATTCCCATATTCGGTTATCGAACCGGTTCCCTAAACCGATCTACAAATCTTCTTGCTCTCCGGTTCTGTCCCATAACAGTGTTGGCGAGAGAACTGGGGCGAAAACCCTAAACCTCCAAATCGACAATGGACATGGTGAGATCGCGATTTGCATCGATTTCGCGCCATCTCAGTTCAGCGACGAAACCCAGAAGAGTCCCATCAAAGTACAAGTCTCTGGCAATCGGACAAGCCCAGCAAGCAATCACAGACTATCTCCACTCGACCCGATCCCTCTCCTACACCTTCGCCGAGCACATTGCCAAAAACGCCGCCATTTCCATCCAGAACCTCATCTCGAAGCTCGATTTCTCTGTCACAACGTTCTCTAAATCGATTCGGAAGCATCTCTCTTACCACCCCATTAACGAATTCGAGTTTTTCTTCGAGAGCATCGGCATTGAGTATAGCGAGGTTAACGAGTTCTTGCCTCCTAATAAGTTCTTCTTCTCCGAGGATCGGAGTGTCTTGGACGCGGCTTGTACGCTGTCGGGTTTCGGGTTTCCTTGGAACAGGTTGGGTAAGTTGTATGAAGAGGAAAGTTCGATTTTCCGACAGAGCCCCGATGAGATTACATCCAGGCTTCTCAATTTGAAAGATCATGGATTCAGCACATTTGCAGTGATTGGCATTTGTTTAGCGATTCCTCGCGCTTTGCTTGGGGGTGAGGAATCTCGCTGCTTGTCTGTTAATTTGAAGAGATTGTTTGAGGAGTTTGATACAGAGGATTTTGTTGAAGAGAATGTAGATTCTTGGTTTGCGCTTTGTAGTAAATTCAAGGTGTTTTATCATTTGGGTGGCAATGACAAAGAGATGTGGGAGTTGATAGGTAGACATAAACCTCTTTTCATGGAACACCCAGAGGAAGTTTTGATCCAAAAGACCGAGTTTTTTTGTAGATTTGGTGTTAGGAAGGTTGATGTTGCTCTCTTGATTCTTAAATGTCCCGAGATCATGAGTTTCGATCTGGAGACACCGGTGGTATCTGTTGCGGGGATACTTAAGCATTTTGGATTGAGTGAAGATGAACTTTTGGTCGTCTCTCGGGATTACCCTTACGTGTTTGGTAGAAACAAGATGGCGAATTTGCCTCATGTGATGAGAGCTTTAGATCTACATGATTGGATCTTTGATAGGTTGAGAAATGGAAACCACCATTTTCTTGCCAGCTATTCCCTGAACAATCCCGATGAAGACATAATCGGAGAATATCGGGAGAGATTGGAGGAGATTCAACGCTCGAGAACTCCAACACACACTATGCACAAGTTGGATTTCCTCCACGGCATAGGGTTTGGCGAAAACGCCTTGACCTTGAAGGTACTACAACATGCCCACGGTAGTAGCACCGAGCTAACAGATCGATTCAGGAGCCTACTTGATGGCGGCATTAGATTCTCGAAGCTATGCATGTTGATAAGATTGGCCCCGAAGATCTTGAACCAGAAACCGGGTAGCATAGAAGACAAGCTAAGGTTCCTTCGTGGTGAAATGGGAGCTTCAATGGATTACCTCGATGTTTTCCCGGCTTTTCTGTGTTTTGATCTGGAGTATCGGATCAAACCCAGATTCAGATTCCACGAGTGGCTTCTGGAGAAAAAGTTGTGCAGCCGAAGCTACTCTATCGCGAGCATGGTGGCTACCAGCGAGAAGGCGTTCATAGCTCGCCTCTACGGGCTTCATCCGGCTATTCCAAAACAGTGGCTTGAGCGTTTCTCCTACAGAAAACAGGAGAGAAATGTCTGTTAAAGACATAACAAGAGAACCTAGCTTGTTCCACCCCATGTTCAGATCTTTTTCGGGTTTCTTCTCCTGCCGTGGCGGATTCAAAATTGAAAACTGGAAACCAGAAAGAGGGAAAACGGGGCAAGTTGAATGACTGAATCTCCATAGTGAGGAAACTTCTCATTCGTTAGGTGCTAACACAATGCTCCAGTTCTTCTTTTCTTGTGGTTTGGTGTATTCTGTAAAATGCCATTATTATTTGTATTTTTAAAAAATAATTCTTTTTACCGTTTATTTCTTATATAACCTTCACTCATAAAAAATACATAAAACGAAGAACAAAAAAAAACTATTTTAAAGACTATTTATTTGCTTTTTCAGCTTTTTGTTACGCCTTCGTCGTCACAGAGGCCGAACAAGATCCGGGTGGCCTAATCCCACACGTATCCCAACCGGATCCGGATCCAACACTCGGGTCATAACGCAACGTATCCGCACCCGGTTCCATGGGAAACAGCAACAGCTTGCCATCCATGGACCCGAGCACGTGCCCGACACAATTCGACCCACCCGGGATCCGAATACTCTCCCACGAACAATTCTCCAGCCCAAATACCCGGATCTCTTTCGGATCCTTCCAGTCCAGACAAAAGACCCGGTTCCCCACCGCGACACAGCCCGTCACCATCGCGCTGCGCCATGGTCCACTGAAAACACGCCACGTGTCGGTATCAGGGTCATAGACCTCTACACAATCGGCGGATCCGACGGTGGTGGTTGATCGTCCGCCCATTACATGGAGGCTGTTATTGAAGGAGAAGGCGAAAGCGGAGTATCTAGGGCGTTGGATCCCCTGAAAGAAGGTCCACCGGTTGGCGCGTGGGTCGTACACCTCGGCGGTGGAGAGCGCATAGCCGTCACGGCCATAGCCTCCGACGGCGTAGACTTTTCCGTTGACCGCTGCGAAGGCGAAGCTGTAGCGGGCCTCGTTCATCTCCGGCAACTTGGACCAACTGTGGTTAATTTTTAAAAAAAAAACAAATATTAATAGAAGAAACACTCATTTTGCAAAACTATTTTCTAAATACCATTCGAAAACATGTTCTTATCCATTATCCTATAAGTCACTATCCAAATTGTTGGGTTTTTTTTTTACAAAGTTCAGATTTTTTCATTGGAACTAAAATATGCCTGCAGACGGTGATCCTGGGTCGCCATCAAATTTCTAGATTCTCTTTTGGGTATATCGAAAACGATGAACCCTACTGAAACTTATCCTAAAATGTTTCTTTTAATCATGCCAGAGCATATAATTTTGAGCATATCTATGTGTATATGTACGTGCGTATGTATGCACTGTGCATATTGAATCGAACCTGTTCAGACAGGGATCGAACTGGAACACATCGGAAGAAGCAGTGAATATCCTGTTGGCGATGACAGAGAATCCACCGGCGACGAGAATCTTATCTCCGAGAACGGCGACTCCGAAACCGGACTTGTTCGGACCGGGCATCGGAGGAAGAATCCCAACAATTCTCCCTGAAGAATCTAGAATGTTCCACTGCTTTCGATTCCCGGTGGAGACGAGCACGTGGAGAAGCTCCTCGACCAGTCCTAGAGATTCTCTAACGGCCTGTAAATCGCCGCCGACCAAGAACGACCTCCATCTCCGGCTAACGATGGCCAAGTCCCGGAGCCCCGACCGGCCAACCAGAGCCAGGCACGTGGCAGATACGTCGTTGGGGAGGCCCGGGATTAGCTCGTCGGAGATGTCTGTCGAGGTGAGACGGTCTGGTTTCGATTGCATTGGTCCTTTAATTTTGGTTGTGACGACACACTCTCCGTACGGTCGAATATTGGGGGGGGGGGCCCAATAAATATATGTTTTATTATATGTGTCTGTATATGGACATGATATTTATTTTGGTTCCTCGTCTTGTTTTGATGAATTCGTCGGTCTTATCCTTTTATCGATAGTAGTAGCTTTTGTCGACGCTTTGGAGGAAGCAATGGAAATATACTGAACGTGTAAACAACGGTCGCGTGTGTGGAATAATATACAAAAATTTATAATTAACTTCATAAAACATTATATATGGTCTGTGTTATTCCGTCAAACGTGGAATGTAGAACGTTTCTAATGATTATGGATCAATATTTTTATAAAATTATGAAATCCAATCGAAATTCCCTCTAAATATGAGAATTTATGTCTTTTTTTACAAATATAATAGGTTCATATATAAATCTATATATTTGTATCAGTCCTGTTTGTTATGGCTGTAAATCCAACATGTTATTGCCGTCGAAGATCACACCTTCAAGAATCAAACGTCAAAGCCTTTCTTCCACAAACAAATGCGAATGTTTGAACAGAACGCTGTGGCAGTCAGAATTTGATCAGAGCGCTGGTTAAGTGGGAAGCCGAGGGTTTTATCTGATCACACACTCTCCATTTCGAACCGGTTTCTTTGTAAGGATCGTACATCAAGGTCTCGTGTCCGCAAACCCGAGAGAACAGCAGGACCTTGTCGTTCCACACACCGAGCCTGACCCAGAACCCGCCTTCTCTCGGCGGCACAAACACCGAGCTCCATGAATTCTCATCCGGGTCGAACACTCCCAGGATTCCCGGCATGTTTCTGTCCATGAAATACACCTTGTTCTTCAAGACTGTGTGGGAGTAAACTGAAACCGATTGCTCAGAGTTCAACTCGTCCCATGTTTGGCTCTCCGGGTCATAAACATCGATAAACCTAGTTCCATTCCCTGAAAAAGATCGATTAAAACATAAATATCAGTATTTATACCAATGGGTTGGAATCAGATTAAGACATCATTTAAGAACAGATCGTCTCCATGTATTCGATGCCATTTAAGAACAAATCAGATTAAGACCCCATCTTATAAACCAACGGATAAACCTAGCTCTGCATCGCCGGAAAACATAAGAAACACTGTCACATATAATCCAAATGTCATTTAAACCATCTTAAACCAATCGGGCAGAATCAGATTAAGACAGAATGCAGCCATTTAAGAACAGATCAAGTCTCCATGTATTAGGGTTCAAGCTGGGATTCTTACCAATAGCATAGAGTTTGGAGTTGAACGAGAAGGCAAACCCACGCCAGACAGGGCGGTTCCGACACTCTATAAGGCTCCATTTGTTAGTTTCCGGGTTGTAAACCTCTGCATTGGAAAGGCTGAAAGTATCTCTCGAATACCCTCGAATTACATACAGAAAGCCGTCGACTTCAGCACAAGCAAAGTTGTAACGTGGAACATTCATACTTGCTAGCTTTCTCCAGCTGTGATTAGTCGACAGAATAATCCATGTATCAATAGACGAACCGAGCAATACGCTGAAATCCGACATGATTACGAGCAAGATCCTTCAAAACAATCAATTAGAGCCTATATAGAAGTTTTGGAATAGGAAGGTTTCAGAATATGGGATGCAAAAGCATGGCAATCATGGGGAATCAAATCTTCATGTACAGATTCCCCGTGAACCCTACCAAGAGAATCATCATAGATGCAAAATGTGTCATATCATTCATCTGCTTCGGCAGAACTCAGCATTTTCCCTAAATCAGATTCTCAGATTCCAATAATACGCAAATCAACGAGAAACTAGATGAATCAAATTCACCGGAGAAGATCGGAGATTCAGACCTATTAACAGCGGGATCGAATTCATAAACATCGGCGGAGGCAGAGACGGTGGTGCTGTTGATCCCGGAGCCCTCGATCTCCGTATAACCACCGACGAACACGATCTTCCCGCCGCCGAGCACTGCCACGCCGAAACCGCGCTTCACCGGACCAGGAACTGGAGGGATTTGCCCTAATTTGTTCCCTGAGCCGTCGAAGACCTCCCAATACACCTCTCTCCCGCATTCACTCTCCATGAGAATGCACATAAACTCCTCCACCACTCCCGCCGATTTCCGAACCGCCGCGAAATGTTCGCCGCCGACGAAGGACCGCCATCGCCGGCAAACCCGGGAGAGCGTCCGTACGCTGGAGCGTGGAACGTGGGTGAGGCAGAGCTCCGCCGCGTCGTCGGTCAGACCTGGGATGATCGACGAGTTCATCGCCATTGATTGACTGATTCAGACAACGAAGATTTCTTTCTGATGATTTATCTGATTGCTCAGACAGGTTCGTGTTTATCTTTATACGATTCGGTCAGCTTGTTGAGAGAAGATTTCAGTTAAGGCGCTATTTCCAGGTGCGAGTCCAATGCTCAATAGCCGATAATATCATGTCCGAACGATATAAATGTTTGTGTGGCCGAATAAAAAAATTTGATGAGTATATTTAAAAAAAGGGTTAATTGCATATTCTCCACAAATTTTCGAAAAAATTCCAATTTTCTAATACCAATTTTTAATTTGACAAAAAACTACGTCGAATTTCAAATATTTCCAAATTCCTACACAAAATCTTAAAATATATTGCAATTTCCCCCGTACCTGTAAACGACGTTAAATTCTTTCAATTTTGAGGATAGATTTCGCCAAATCATCATATTTCGCCATATCACCCTGCCATATCAGAAAATAAATAAAAAATAAAATAAAAATAAAAAATTTCTAGTATTTTTTTTAAAACTAATAAAATAAAATAAAAAATACAGAATTTCAAATTTTATTTTTTAAAAATAAAATAGAAAATTACATATACATATACACACTTTTATATCTATACACAATTATATACATATACATATATACATATATATATATTGAATATGTATATATATGGGAATATGTATGTATATATGTATAAATATATATATACATATTAGTATGCATATATATACATATATATATACATTTATACATACATGCATGCATACATACATATATATATATTCAATGCATATATAGATATATATGAATATATATATACATATTATTTATGTGTATATATGTATATGTATATAATTATGTATGTAGATGTATATATATGTGTATATGTATATGTATATAATTGCATATAGATATAAAAGTGTGTATATATGTAATATGTAATTTTTTATTTTATTTTTAAAAAATAAATTTTAAAATTCTGTAATTTTTTAAAAGTTAAAAAAAATATTTCATTTTATTAGTTTTTTAAAAAAATTCTGGAAATTTTTTATTTTATTTTATTTTTTACTTTATTTTCTGACGTGACAAGATGATGTGGCAAAATGTGATGATTTGGTGAAATCTGTATCACGTGGCATGCCATGTCAGCATTAAAATTGACGGAACTTAATGTCGTTTACGGATATGGGGGAAATTGCAACACATTTTAAGATTTTGTGTGGGAATTTGGAAATATTTGAAATCCGGTGTAGTTTTGTGTCAAATTAAAAATTGGAACTTTTTCGAAAATTTGTGGGGAATATGGGATTAACCTTAAAAAAATAGAAAGAACTAAAACTAAAATAAAAATTAAATAAGCCGAATGTTTTGATCAATATTTTTTTAAATCGAATTGATGATAATTTTATATTTTTTTATTTTTATCTTTGCGGTTAAAAGGCTAAGCCCAATATTGTAGGCCCATTACAAATTGGGCCGGCTTCGGTTTGTCTCCAAAACGACGCCGTCCATAGTTTTCGTCCTCAACTGTGTACTCTGATGTTCTCCATTTCTGTGGATTGGCCCCAAATTATATACTCCCGAGAGGAGTTCATCTTGAATCAGAAAGGAGTTTCTGAGAATGCCGATCGCTTCGATTTCCATCCTCCGCCATTGCTACCGAGCTCCGGTGTCCCTCACGGCTTTCTTCCGATGCACGGTTTCGCATCAAGGCGGCAGCGGCAGCGGCGGCGGCGGAATCGGCGGGAGCTTCTATGTTCTCGCGGCGAGAAGAGAGAACCCTAATGTCTCCCGAAAGCCACAGCCGAGCAAGAATATGCTCAGAGCCAAACACACCTTCAAGGAGTACTCCTCGCTCGCGCCGGTTCTCTCTCCGGACGACAAGCCTTCTCTATCGGAGTCTCAAGCTGTCGGAACCGTCGCCACCGCTCAGGCCAACTTTATGCGTGTCATTGTCCACGATGGTCCTAGTTTTGAGGAGGAAGCTTCTGAAAGCTCGGTCGATCATCAATCGTTGAGAACCGGCGTTGAGCTGCTCTGCGTGGTGAAAGCGGTGCTGAAGAAGATAAGGAGGAGGGTTCTTGTTGGGGATAAGGTTCTCGTTGGATCGATAGACTGGATTGATCGAAGAGGAATGATCGAGAACGTGTTTCAGCGACGCACTGAGATTCTTGATCCTCCTGTGGCGAATGTTGATCACTTGTTGGTGCTTTTCTCTTTGGATCAACCGAAGCTCGAGCCGTTCATGCTCACGAGGTTCTTGGTGGAGGCCGAGTCCACCGGGATTCCACTCACACTCGCTTTGAACAAGTCTGAGCTAGTCAACGAAGAGGTAAAGACCAATTTCTATCGTTTCTTCCAGTTGATTCAAGTGATAAGTCTGATAACTTCATCAGATCTTGATTAGGGTTTTGTATGGATAGAGGAAGCTTGTAAAGTTCATCATATTTGTTACCACCCTTCCCCTTGCTTGTTGTATTGATGACTGTGCCTTGCTTTGCAAACATATCCATATCCATTACATGTGATCTGATGGAGTTGATGATTCAATTCCAGGAACTTGAATCATGGAAGGCAAGATTGCGCAGGTGGGGATATGAGCCGATGTTTTGCAGTGTCGGAACCAAACACGGACTTGATGCTGTTGCATTTAACCTTCGAAACCAGACTTCTGTGATTGTCGGGCCTAGTGGTGTCGGGAAATCTAGCTTAATCAATGTTTTGAGAAGCAACTCCGGTGGTCCCCGTGCCATGGAAGATGATAACTGGTTTGAACCTGTGAGTTTTTCTCCCTCCTGTCTCCATGTATGGAAAAGTTGCGTCTTGTCCTGATTTCTAGCAATTGTTCTATTCAGATCTTAGGCAGCAAGTGGTTTGAAGACCAACGAGTAGGCGAGGTCTCGACAAGAAGCGGTCGTGGGAAACATACTACCCGAAATGTCTCGCTACTGCCGATATCCGCAGGTGGTTACCTCGCCGATACTCCCGGCTTTAATCAGCCTAGTTTGCTGAAAGTAACGAAGCAATCTCTCGCTCAAACGTTCCCCGAGGTTTGTAATTTCTATCCTTACACATTTCACCACGCTCATCATCATCATACTCATGAATCGCGATATTATTTCATACTTCTCTGTGTTTCTAGATTCGGGAAATGCTCGAATCTGCTAAATGTGCGTTCAAAGATTGCTTGCATATCGGGGAACCAGGATGTGCGGTGAAAGGCGACTGGGAAAGGTATCCTTACTATTTGCAACTGCTCGACGAAATCAGAATCAGAGAGGAGTTCCAGCTGAGGACTTTCGGGACCAAACGGGAAGGCGACGTTAGGTATGACACAGCGCAATGACACTTTTATCTCCATAGATGTTGGATACAGTGCTTGACAGAATGGCGGACATTGACAGGTACAAGGTGGGAGACATGGGAGTTAAACAAGCGGAACCAAGGCTAGAATCCAAGAAGCATAGGAGACAGTCGAGGAAGAAGATAAAACAGAACATGCTTAATGAGTTGGACGAGCTCGACGAGGAAGATGAATACTCGTACCTCGAAAACGACCCCATCGTCAGGGCAATAGAGAACGAGAACAACTGAAACAACTGAGTTTCGCAACCTTCCCCCATGTAAATATTACGACAACGAACCCTCTTCTGGTCCAAATCGGGTAACCACTGTTCTTAATCCTTCATGTCCTAATCCTTTCTCCGACCAAAGCAACTCTTCTGAATGATGCATAGGTGAGTGTTGTTAACACAAAAGCTTCCAAGAAATTGTCTCGCGGTACAAATCCAGAGGGCTAAACTACCCATGGTCGATGGGATATCGATGAACGTGAGTCGGGGTATTCGTATTTTTAAGAATGCCCAGTCTCAATATTGGGTATCCGATGACAGCGGTAAGCACATTTCTGCATCCAAAGCAGTTTTTCGACCGAGAGACATTTCTCCCCGCCCTTACGACGAGATGGTTAAATTGGACAAAATGAGAGTCTCGTAAAATCCAAAAATATCAATTGCGGTAAAACAAATGGTTTCATCTATGGTGACAGTGAACAAAAATCTCTTTGAAGAAACAAAAGATACTTGGGAACGAAACGGATATGAGCTCTAAGATGACACTGGTTTCTTCGACTTGGTTGCCAACTGCGACTCAGGCTGCAATAACACCGGCAAAAACAACCCACTCAGACGAGAACATGTGAAAACACGGCTGGGTTTCAATGTCGGGTTCTTACCTCTTTCTTAACGGGTTCTTCTTTCTCCGACAAAATCAACTCGATATGGCATGGGGATGACATAAAAGCTACAGAAATCAGAGAAAGATTTCATTAATATTTGACCGAAGAACGATTTCATTGACACGTAAGGTTGTCGAGACATACGGTTGATTCTTCCGTGAGCACGATAGGTTCTACGCCTTTGTTTCCTTGCTTGATTCACCTGGATATGCGATATGTGGAGGGCATCGACATCCAAACCCTTAACCTGAAAATAGTATAGGACTCTCCTCTATAAGAACACGAGACCAAAGCCAGCTCAAACGAAAAACGGGAAAGCATTATTACCTCGGCATTGCTCTCGGCATT
>NW_010960187.1:3062366-3085681 GCF_000463585.1 Tarenaya hassleriana | reverse complement strand
ATCCTTTTACTGACGAGTGAAGGGAATGGCTTGTTTGTGAGCTATCACATCTTCTAGGTACCTCTTGGCCTTTGTCAAGGGGAGCTTCCTAATGGCATGTGCTGTTTCCCTAGTGTTCTGTCGATACAATTGATAAAAACACAATGGGGATTTCAATCACGAAATGTGAAAATTAGTAAAAAAGGCTCGAGCAATGCCAACGAAGAGTGATGAACAATTCAAGAATGAACCTTCAGCACACAATTTTACAGAGGTTCACGCAATAACAATGCCCACGATTTCCCCGGAGTTTACGAGAGACATATTCACGAAGTGGCAACAAAGCCCTGTTTTTTTGTCACCAGTTTTCAAAACAACACTTGCAATGGAAACCCCGAACTCCCCTATAAAAACCCATATACTGGCCTAGAAAGCTTCAATATAAACTAGAGGTAACCCGGTACATACAACACATGCAGCGATCAATTCATTTCTAGTAATGTACCATCATGTACTGAACCTTCAGCTACATATAAAAAAGACATGAGGTTCACCCAATCACGATGACCCATTCGATTTCCCTGACATTTACGAGAGAACTGTTTATCAAAATGTGCAACAGAACCCTGTTTTTTTTTCGTGTCAGGTTTCATAAGCATGCATCCAAATACATGTCCTGTTCCTATGGTAGCTCCGAATCATCAAAATCGGATGGCAGTGAACAAGATACAAGACAGAATCATGTAACGAGAAATACCTTGAAGTGAACCCTGAGATCAGATCCCCTCGCCTTGCAAGCTGCAACAATACACAAAAAAGGGGAAAAACAGACAAATCAGCAAACAAGCAAAACTTCTAAAACAAAACCAACGAAACTCAAACGGATAACAAAAATATAAAGAAGTGATTGAAAAACACGAAGAGACATTACACTTGGTGGAATTGTCGGGCTCTCTCGAGTATTTCACCTGCAGGGGAAAAATACCACGCACATAGAACATAAGGACAACGCTATTCGAGAAAAAACATCCAACAAAGAAGAACTGAAACAAGTAGAAAGTAGAAGCTGAAAGTGAGAATGGAGAAGAAAAAAACTGGGAAAGAAGGAATTACCATGGCGGCCGATCTCCTGCTCGCTGCGGCAGAAGAATGGGGAGATGGTCAGAGGAGAAATAGATGGGGGAAAACCCTAGGCTCTCTTATTCAATTTTTTAGGGCAGCTTGAAAATGGGCTTTACGTTTTAAATATCCAAATTATAATGGGCCGTATCCGTACGACTTATCTATCAAATCCAATATAGCGATTCAAGAATGGATGTTTCATATTTCCATTACGATTTAGTCTAATTATTTTTGGTGTTTGAATTTAAGGAATTGGCTTAGGTTGGGTTTTCGTTTAGTTTAATTTTTATCTGATAAAAATATTTATTTAAATTAATATTTTGTTCTATTTTTGCGGTTATTTTTATATCCTCTTCAGATTTGAGTTGGTTTTAATTTTTTTTAGATTTTAAATTATTGTATTTATACCATATATTATATAACTACTCTATTTCAAGACAACGCATTCGGAGGACCCGTTATCATCAAGCAAAGTACACACACACAAAAAAACGGAAGTGTGACCGTTTGATCCAATCTCACATCTCTCTCTCTCCATAGCTGAAGAAGAAGAAGAAGAAGAAGAAATGTATGGCAAAACCATATGCAGCGTCGTCTTCATCATCTTCCTCGTAGCCTCCTACTTAATCTACATGGGAACCGTCGATCCACTGCCATACTTTTCTCTCCTCCAATCCCCGCCGGCGATTTCCTCTCTCTGCAGCCTCTCCGACCGACCTCTCCGCGTCTACATGTACGATCTCCCCCGGAAGTTCAACGTCGCGATGTTGGATCCTCGGAGCTCCGACGTCGAGCCTCTCTCCGCTGGTAACCTCCCACGGTGGCCGGAGACCTCCGGGATCAAGCGGCAGCACAGCGTCGAGTATTGGCTCATGGCCTCGCTCCTCTACGACGGCGGAGGCGGCAGCGGGAGGGAGGCGGTTAGGGTTTTTGATCCTGATTTGGCGGACGCGTTCTTCGTGCCCTTCTTCTCCTCGTTGAGCTTCAATACGCACGGGAAGAACATGACGGATCCCGATACGGAATTCGATCGCCAATTGCAGGTAATTTGATTCTGAATGAAGGTTTTTCGATAATTGGATTCGTTTAGAGCAGTTTCGTTGACCTCTAGTGTTGTATTCTTGAACCATTGCGGCATGTTGGGCCGAGATTCATCAAATGAGTGTAGGCAATTTTTAGAACTCGGTATAGGAATTGCCATTACTGTATAGTCAATCTCCTCAGGAGTTCTTTGAGATTCGTTTTGAATGTAGAGACTATTGTGATCTGACATTTCGTCAGATGGCTGAAAGTAGCGTCTAGAGAGTTGAAGAATTGGAATGAACCTTTTACTGGTTCTTGATTGTTTGATTTTTGTGAGATGTTTTCTTTGCAAATCTTACCAGTTTGGGTTCGATTTGGCTGTTGATGTTTTGTTCCATAGTATCTCATTGACTGGTTACTGGATGGTTGCAGAATTATCAGGCCAAAGCGAAAACTAAAGCCTCGAGCTTTAAGGCATACCAGTTCATCGAGTTAGGAATTGGAAACAAACTATCTGTCCAGAACTTACGAATGATTGGACTTTAAGCTAGGAAGAAGGACCAAACTGTATCTTTGATTTGTATGTTCTGTAGTGGAGCTCATAGATTCAAGCACTTAAGGACTTTTATTTTTGGTGTCAGGTTGAGCTGATGGACTACCTTTGGAACTCCAAATACTGGCAACGATCCGGAGGCAGGGACCATGTAATTCCGATGACGCATCCTAACGCTTTCAGATTTCTCCGGCAGCAAGTGAATGCTTCAATCCTCATTGTTGTGGATTTCGGGCGTTACCCTAAGAACATGGCAAACCTCACCAAAGACGTGGTTTCCCCCTATGTTCATGTCGTCGAATCCTTCACCGATGATGATCCTCTTGATCCCTTTGAGGCCCGGACCACACTTCTTTACTTCCGTGGGAATACTGTCCGGAAAGATGTACGCTAATAAATCACTAAATATGTAGATATTCAGATACCGAGAAGGCACGAACCTTTATTTACTTTTCTCATTCGGATTTTTTTTTGTCTTGCAGGAAGGCAAGATTCGTCTCCGATTGGAGAAGTTATTAGCCGGTGTCCCTGATGTTCATTTTGAAAAAGGTTCAGCAACAACACAAAACATTAAACTGGTAAGCTCTTCTATGTAAGCTATTCCTTTCATAACAAGTACCGGAAATCCAATGCTTTCCGAGTCCAATGAAATGTCGAAATGGACCAACCGTTCCATATCGAGCTACATACAAGTTTTCATGGGCCAGATTTCATAGGGTACAGAAATGCATGATACCGACATTCTCGGTGTCAGCCACCAAATCAGAGAATCAAGAACTACAACACAATCAATAGCCCTAATCCTCGATTATTATTATTATTTACATTGCAGTCTACAGAAGGGATGAGATCATCGAAATTCTGTTTGCACCCAGCAGGAGACACTCCATCCTCATGCCGCCTATTCGACGCCATTGTCAGCCACTGCGTCCCTGTCATCATAAGCAACAAAATAGAACTGCCCTTTGAAGACGAGCTTGACTACTCAGAGTTCTCGATCTTTTTCTCGGTGGACGAGGCTCTCGAACCCGGCTACATCGTCGATAACCTCCGCCAGGTACCAAAGGAGAGATGGCTCGAAATGTGGGACCGGCTCAAGAACGTTTCCCGGCACTTCGAGTTCCAATACCCGCCCCGGGAGGAAGATGCGGTTAACATGTTGTGGAGACAGGTTAAACACAGGATCCCGAGCGTCAAGCTCGCCGTACATAGGAACCGAAGATTGAAGGTCCCGGATTGGTGGTAGGGAAGAAGTAACTTCAAAAAAGGTTAGCATAAAACTATAAGGGTATTATCTTAATTATATCTCTACCTTAGAAAAAGCATATATAGAGCCTAGGTTAAATTATTTACATTAAGATAATACCCTTATTCTCTTACACGTTCATTCTTTTCCACATCTGAGTTTTCAGTACTTGTCATAGACATTATTTGCGGTAAATATTTTATTATCCAAAAAAAAAAGTTTTGATTTTGAAATTATCTGAATGTGGTTATACACACACACACACATATATATATATATATATATATATATATATATGTATATAACTTATTTTTAGAATTCAGTGCCTCCACATGCGTAATTATTAACCTAACGATCAGATCCAATCGTATTTATATAAAAAAAACGAAAGTGTCAGTGATAAAACGATTATTATCCAAACGCCAAATCGTATTTTAAATTGTTAAACGCCAACGCGAATAATGCAAACGCGCGATTGGTGACTCGAGCGGTGTGTGATCATAACATAAGCCCATAATGGTTTTGGGTAAATGGGCCTATTAGGCCCAATTGGATAACGAATAGGTACCCTCGTGCGAGTAGATATCGAGAAAACCTCCGGCTTAGTCTTCCATTTTCTGCATCTCGACGATGGACTTCTCGGCGGCGGACTTTGATCGGCTCCTGATGTTCGAGCATGCTCGGAAAGCTGCCGAGGCTCAGTACGCTGTGGATCCACTCGATGCCGAGGTTGTAATCGTCTCCTCTCTTATCCCATCAGGAATTCCGGGATTTGTTCTTTATAATCGCTGTGTTTCTGGATTTCTATAGAGTTGGATTTTCGGATTCGTAGAATCAGCTGAGAGTTTTTGTTTTGCTTGACATCATCATCTTCGTTGGTCTTGTAATCCCTCTTCGCTTATATCAGTACCTCGAGAGTGCGGTTCAGTTTTTTTTTGGGTTGTCATCCTCGAAACCGGTGGATGAATACTGAAAATCAAACTGACATGATCATATGTTGCTTCATTTCGTAATTATTTGATAATCGCAGCGAATTAATGTCATGGTAAAATCACCAATATGATTGACTGCTTGATCAAGTGATCCATGCTTCTATCTATGAACTAATGCCTCTTTGGGTATTCCAATTTTGCAGAATCTGATCAAATGGGGTGGTGCATTGCTTGAACTATCTCAGTTCCAGAGTGTTCCCGATGCAAAGCAGATGTTAAATGGTATCTGTTCTTCTCTGTTCAGCTAAGGTTCAAATACTTGGTTTGTTTCCTTTTGCTTTCATCCTATTTGTCCGCCATTTCTGTTCCATTTGTAACACAATATAAGCGATGTAGATGCAATTTCTAAGTTGGAAGAGGCATTGACGATAAATCCGATGAAGCATGAGGCTCTATGGTGCTTGGGAAACGCCAACACCTCCCAGGCATTCCTCATTTCAGATGCTGATGAAGCCAAAGTGTATTTTGATAAAGCTACCGAATATTTTAAAAGGGCAGAAAATGAGGTACCTTCTTCACAATCTTTGTATATCTTAGAACGTGATATTAATTCAAATAGTATCCGGAATAATATTTAGCTGAGACTGAATATTTTTTCAATTTGTCAATTTAGGACCCAAGTAATGAACTTTATCGTAAGTCGTTGGAAGTGGCAGCAAAGGTATCGTTTCTATATTTTGTTTTTATATTCAACTGCCTTGTACCGAACTAGGGAGTTGTATTCAAGCAATTGCATATGACTCTCCTTTTAGATTTGACTGTCGAATTTTCTTTTGGGGGGTCTGAACGTGTTCATGCTCATGCCATAGGCACCGGAACTGCATATGGAGATCCATAAGCATGGACTGGGGCAACAAACACTGGGTGGAGGTCCTTCAGCTTCTCCAAATGCTGGTGTAAGACAGATACCTACTCTTTTTGGATTTCTCGTTTAGCAATCGTGGAATTGGGTCTTTTGAAACGTAGATTGCTTCTTTCTTAGTGGTGTTGTGCATTTGTTCTTATGGGTTTAAACCGGTGAATTGGTGGAAAGTTTCATACTTTCTGCGCTGAGCAAGTTTTACTGGAGGTAGCAGGAGTTACAAAGCATGCTTTTCGTAGATCATCCTCACCATGTTTGGAACCAGTTTCATAATTTTCGAAGTCTCTGAAAATGCAAGTTCGTTTCTTCTGACCTTATCCAGACTGCCAAGAAGAAAAAGAAGAGCAGTGAATTCACCTACGATGTATGTGGTTGGATAATCCTTGCATTCGGGATAGTCGCATGGGTTGGAATGGCAAAGTCTCTTGGCCCTCCACCTCCTCCTCCTAGATAGTAAGCTGCCTTGGGCAACCCCTAAGGTAATATCTTATACATTCCTCATAGTAAAAGTGGTTCTTGATGGAATTGGGAGCATAATTTGCTTGCAAGTTTTTTTATTTATTTGTGGAATTGGGTTACCTTCGAATTGATTCAGTGCCAACATTGGTCAATTGTATTCATTAGGATATTTGTTTCTTCATATTAAATTTTGTATTCTCTTCTCGTTGTATCTTCTGGTAAGAGTTGTTCATGCTATCAAGCAAATCCGATCGGGTAAATCAGTGTGTATCTGAATATTTGGGATATTCTTCAGCTTACCCCAAAATTTAGAGTATCGAGATTTGATCCCGAAAAGAAGAGAGATCTCATTTTAAAATGTATGAATAGTTGACTTTGGTCAACGTAGCAAATTCAGGATCTTACCCTTCTTTCGGCCACAAACCTCGTAAGGTGTTTATTGATGCACAGATATGAGTTGAAAACCGAAACAAACTTTACCAAAGAAATAAAAAGATATTTGTTCATCCATAAACAAAGCAAAGTCTTTATTTTGGGTTGCACCGAAGCTGCTGCTTCTTCTCAAGAACCAAACCAACGAAACTTACCAGACGGACGGTCTACTGCTTCGTCTTTTTTTTTTTCTATCTGCATTGACAAAACAACCGAGCGAAAGATCATATGCCTGCCTTTCGATATGATTCATCAGAACCACCGAATTGCATTGCAGCAGCAATTCAAAACCCGAAAGCAAAGTCAGAAGAAAATATGTGAAGGTCCAAATCATCTTAAGCCAGGAGACTAGCTTCCCCGGGTCCTGCTGTATGAACTTCCATTTCCAAGGACAAGCATTGATATAACCATTCGGTCCAGCTAAATAAGTGCAACAACATATCTCAATCGTGGCAAACAACACGTGCAGAAATGCATACTAATGCAGCTAATTGACACAGATATCCTATCTATCAGATTGAAGTTACCTACAAAAGAAAAAGGCATTCAATCCACTCAACCGAAGCAGAACCTGGTGATGCTCAGTCTAGATCAAACACCTAAAAGCGTGGGACAAACAAGCCGAGAACTGAATCCAAGAACCAAAACTCACCATTTTGACTTGGAGGCTGAGGAGGAAGCAGGAGTGTAATTCTCCTGAAGGAGATCGTCATAAGGATCCCTTCGACCAGGCGCCTGGCTGATCTGAGGATCCCATCGGAGCTGAGCATTGTGGCGCTCAAAGGTCCAGAACCCGTAAGGACGAATGGGTAATTCCCACATCTCCTTGATCTTCTTGCATCGATCATGCATCTGATAAATGTGTTCCCTGGCTTTCCTGTCCCTTTCCTTCGGATCCTCCATCATTCTCAGAACAAGATTCTCCGCAAATTCCATTATGAAACCCATCTTGTCTCTCCCAAGTTCCTACACTGGATAAACCACAAACACATTGTTATGAATATGAAATCCCCAGCTAGAATCTAACACTTTACAACTCGAATATTTCATTTTTTTCCCAATTCGAGGGAAGAAGACAAAGCTTCGTCGGCCTCCACGCTAATAAACACACAAATTCACGAATTCGTCACAATTTCTCAAACAGATGTTTGATTATTTCGCAGATTTCACAAACACCAAGAAATCTTTCAAACCGGGACAACCTAGCTGAAGCCCCGCGACCAAAGAGTTACACGTTCGATGGATTACGACGGAATCGCATCAAGAGAAAACATTAATAGATCCTAGAAAGTACGAGAATCATACAAATGAACAACTCCGAGACCAAGACCAAGAGGAAAAGGAATTGAGAGCGTGAAACTCACCGGCTCGAAGATCTGATTCGGAGAGGCGAGAAGTGACCGGAGAGTGATCGAAGAGAAAAATTGCCGGAGAAAAATAAATCGTAAACTTGAGCCTATAAAAAGGCTGAGCCCGATAAAGGCCCAAAACTCCGGCTCGTGTATTATTTTCCGAAGGAGAAACACACGACGTTTTTAGTAGTAGAAAACGCCACACAGTTTATGTCTATTTATCTCCTTTAGTAAAACCCTCTAGCTCCTATTAAAATCTCCTAGTTTCTTCCAAAGATTTTAAGTTTAAACCCATTTGGCGCAAAAGCCATTTCTTGTTTTTTTTTTATATTTGTTTAAAATTTTAATAAACTAGAGAAATAGATACAATTAAATTCGGTTTTGTTGATTTGGATTTGGATACCAATCTGAAAAAAATGAAATATGTACGATCTGACGTGGCGAGCTGATATTGGTGCTCGAGAGGTCCATAATATTTGCGGGAAAATCAGAGAATGTGGAGAGCATGAGATTCTGAAATCCACGTGGCGAGCAAAGAGCCAACAGAGAGATTGCCTCCCCTATCCATAGAGATAAGCCCGTGGTCTGCGTTATCCGTTTTTTTCCATTATACATTTTAACACTCATACCGCATTTTCTTCTTCATTTTTTTTTTGTGGCCGGAGAAATTAAAAAAAAAAAAAAAGAGTCAAACAATGGCTTCCCTCTGTGCTTCTTCCGCCATTACCGCCGTCTCTTCTCCAAGGCAAGTTACATCTCTTTCCCATTCACTTTGATTCAGTGGGCCATTATATATGTGTGTGTGTGTATGTATATATGTACGTGATGATCCGGCGACTGCTCGAGCCAGTGGTCGATCGATGATGTTTTATGAATCATGCTCGTGAGTTGAGGTTGATCCATTTGAAGCCCTTGTCGGATATGGTATTGTGTATGTGTGTATGTATATGCATGTATACATGTGTGCATATATGTCGCTTTATGTGATGTATGTATGTATGTATGTATGTGGTGTGGGCAGCAGTTCGCAGAAGAGTGGATCCATCGTGGGAACAACGAGAGCCGGTTTCTTGGGAGGGAAGAAACTGAGAGTGAAGAAGAACGCAGCAGCTGAGGTGGCGGCGGGTCGGTCCGCGACGGTTGCAGCCGCGGTGGACCCAGACAGACCCCTCTGGTTCCCCGGCAGCACCCCTCCCCCTTGGCTCGACGGCAGGTCCACCATCTCCTCCTTCTCTTCCCACCATGATAATATCATTAACACTAGTGATTCAAAAAGTAATAATTATAAGAAACAAATGCATAAACATAATCGGGAATGTCCATATAAATACACTTATTTGTTATCAACACTCGTATTATTATATGAGTTTTAAAATAGACATTATCAAAAATATCCTTACTTTGCTATTCCTACTTCAACGCATTCCCTTTTCCAGTTGTGACTCATATGACCCAAAATATAGTGTGGTCACATACTGACCTCATTATCCATAATGTTAAATTTATGATATTTTAATCAAATAATCGGTAAGGATATTTAAGATATACAATATATGAACATAGCGAATTAGTGAGATCACTATAAATTTAACATTATAATCAATAAAATCAAAATGTGACCACACTATATTTTGGGACACATGGTCACAATTGGAGAAGGGTATAATGTGTTGAAATAGGAATAGCAAACTAAAGGTATTTTTTATATAATGTGGTTTAAAAATTATCTTTAAAATACAATATTTTTCTCTTGTTAAATTGTTAAATTTGCAAACTCTCGAAAACTATACGGCATTTGACACCATTTTTTGTTTATAACTATAAAATTATGTGCATTCTTCGAAATCCTTATAAAATTAAGGGATTTAACTAGATGCGTTTTTCTAAAAATTGCATCTTCTTAATTTTTTATTTTTAAAACTAAAAACCCTTTTAGAATTGAATTTGAAACGATATTACTATAGTCACTTTATCACAATCTCCATCATCGTGTTCATCATCGTAATCATATTCAGCCATCATATTAATGAAAACAAATAAAAATTCAAATATGGAGAAATTAAACAACTAGACTATGATAACATATCGAATTCTAGGGGTTTTTTTTTTGTTCATATTGTTGATAATAAGAACAATAGTTATTTAATATATATATTTATAACTCCTAATTGGTAGAATTTCGATTCTAGATTTCGAAATTTAATTATTGCATCTAACGTCGTTTTCTGCTCTAATGCAACGTAAAATTCATCACAGCCTCCCCGGCGACTTCGGATTCGATCCCCTCGGCCTCGGTGAGTCACTTTAACTCCGTTCTAAAGAAAACACTTCGATCCATCTAATGGGTTAAGGACCATAAATACCATGCGTACTGAAACATAAACATTTTCTCGACCCGTTTCAGGATCCGACCCGGAGAGCCTAAGATGGAACCAGCAAGCGGAGCTGGTCCACTGCCGGTGGGCGATGCTAGGAGCCGCCGGAATATTCATACCGGAGTTCCTAACCAAGATCGGGATCTTGAACACTCCGTCATGGTACACCGCCGGAGAGCAAGAGTACTTCACGGACACGACCACGCTCTTCATCGTCGAGCTCATCTTCATCGGATGGGCGGAAGGACGTAGATGGGCAGACATCATCAAACCCGGCTGCGTCAACACCGACCCGATTTTCCCTAACAACAAGCTGACTGGTACGGACGTCGGGTACCCGGGCGGGCTATGGTTCGACCCCTTGGGTTGGGGGTCGGGTGACCCGGCCAAGATCAAGGAACTTCGGACCAAAGAGATCAAGAACGGGAGGTTGGCTATGTTGGCCGTGATGGGGGCGTGGTTCCAACACATCTACACGGGAACTGGCCCGATCGATAACCTCTTTGCCCACCTCGCCGACCCGGGCCACGCCACCATTTTCTCGGTAAAAACCCTAATACTCTCTTCTTTTAATTTGCTAGAAACATGATACTTTAAAAAGTTATTTTGTTTGGAAGCATGGAGAGTTTAAAAGGTATATATATATATATATATATAATATGATAATGAATTCTCCGTAATATTCTATATTGGTTTCGACATTGAATTATGTAAATTTCCTATATTTTTAATAATAATATTCGGGAGTCGATATTGAATGGTTTTGCGTTGGTATTTTTGCAGGCTTTCACACCCAAGTGAGAGACGACAAGAAAGGGTCTGCGTAGAATTGTTGTTTGTTGATGCCATGTTGTACAAATACGGTTATTATTATTGGATTTCAATATATTATATGGTCGAATGCAATTTAGGGGTAATCGAATCGATAATATCTTCATCGAGACTTGATCTAAATTAAAAAAAAAAAGTAATCTGCAAGCGTAATATGGGTCATACGGATATGTGAATGTTAATGATGGACAAAATGATAATAATCAACTGGACCGTAAGATATTAAAATTCACTTTGGCTATCGAGAGTAAAATTAAAAAAAAAATGACAACAAACAAGTGTTACCAAGCTCGTCGGACGATCCATGGTATAATAAGAAACCGAATATGATATAATAATCAATTAATATATATTTTTTATAAAACCGGAAAAATTGAACCAAGGGAATTCTATGAACCGACCCCGAAAACGAATACCGAAATGCTCTCCTAGGGGATAGATACGATGCATTAAGGAGCACCGTGAGCAGGTGTTCACCTAATCAAAATCCGATTTCACTGATAATGAAAAGACTGGAAAGGCCTCAACCACATAGCGCCCTTCCCAAAAAAGTAAGGGTATTATTGTCTTTATACATTCTCCAGCGTCACCGCCGTGAGAGAGAATTTATATATAGCCAAAACGCGGCGTTATGGCCCAAAACTCGCCTCAAACGGGGATCTTGAGAAATGGCCTGCAAAACGGTATTGCGTTCCGTCTTCCTGACGGAACCACGGAGAATCTCCGGCGCCGGGAGATGCTTCTGTCTTCCTCTTTCTCCGGCATCGATTCCCATCAATGGTTGTTTCCCTGCACCGAAGAATCCTGGTTTCGGCGGTTTTCCGTCGGCATCCGGTCGGAATCTCCACTCCAGCAGAGGGGCTCGGCTTAATTGCAGCCATAACGATGAAGCCGATCAAGGTCCGCCTCAAGAAGCTGTTCTTAAGGCGATTTCAGGTACGCGCCTCGTTAGTGTGTCGTTCGTGATTTGGAAATGAATTCGAAAAGCGGATAATATATGTATGGGTTTGTGATGGAGAGGACTCGAATCCCTAAGTTATTGCTGTGCACCGACATTGGAGTGTTAGGGCAGAGATTTGAAAGGGTCTGATATCGTATACAGGGGGCTTAGTTGCTGGACTCACTGGTGGATTGCTCAAATTTCTAGTGTTTTCGCCGGTTTCTTTTGTTCCTTTAGCTAATCATAAATTTTTGTCACTTTGATTGGATGTAGTTTATTCAGAATCTTTAATTGGTTAGGGAAACAGACAAGGTTGTGTTGTAAGAAAGAAATGGAGCTTGGTTTGGTTACAATCACTATATAAAATATCGATTTTATCCTTTTTCGTGGTTTGCTTGTATTTATTGTGTGGAAATTGGATGCAGAAGTGTCAAGGACTGATGGAAGAGTTGGGAAAGCTACCCATGTGATTATGGGAGGCACTGTGGCTGATGACTCGACTAAAGAATGGCTAGAACTAGACCAAAAGGTATCTCTCTCATGATGTTATCCGGTCCTATCTTAACTAGCTTCGAGTCTAGTTACTCGTGTCTTTCATTCAAATAAGTTCTGGTTTTGCTGAAAGCTTGGTTGAGTTGGATTGCGTTCAGTAGATTTTAATATGAAGGAGATGGATTGTGGCTGATTCGGGAGTGGCGTTTTACTTGCCAGGTCAATACATACCCGACAGACAGAGGGTTTACTGCTATCGGGACTGGTGGCGATGACTTTGTGCAAGCTATGGTTGTTGCAGTTGAATCCGTTATTCAAAGACCGATACCCGAGGTATGTTTCTTCGAATGTTCGAGTTAGTCAATCAAATACATCATACAAGCTTTTTTTTTCTTCTTCTTTTGAGTTTTGCTACACATGACAACAATCTTGTGGTTATTGCCTCAATGGCCAAGTTATGCATGCATTAGTATTGTGTTTTCTTTACTGTTCCCTAGGTTCCCTGTGGAATGCATCTGACAAAATGCTCCTGCATCATGTATTTGATAGTATGTGACATCAACCAGCGAAAGTAGATGATTATGAATATCAGAACGTATGTTGTTAGTGAATTAAACCTTGTGCTATCATCTGCATAGCTTTTTGCTTCCATCATTGTCTATGAGCTGGCAAGAAAACATCTACTAGTTGGTATATGTAGTATTTAGTCTTCTGGAATTAGCACACTTGTATCTGTATACAACAGAAAATACCATTGATGATCTGCCTCATTGGGTCTCTTGCTTGCTTTAGTCGTATAGTTAGATGTCTGCTTAATCTGTGTAGAGAAAATACTTTCCTCCTGCACAGCTAGATAAGTTGCATGATTCTATTTGACTCCTTCACCATTTGATACTTGAGCTGAGTGAAGTCATTAGGGAATGAGTTTGTCTTGCTAAAGATCTGTTTGCTTTTCATGTTGAACACATCCCAAAACAGACAAATGTCTTTGTTCAATGTCCCATGTAATTCAAGCTTTGTTCCAACATAGTAAGCACGGAAATCTTACTGATGTGGAAAATCCGTTTCATATGTCCCCATCAAAGGATTGTGTGAGGCAGACGTTATCGAAGAAAGGGAAATATGTATCGGTGAATATTGGCCCTATTCGAATTCTTTCTAGCGAACAGGTATGTTCCCTTCATCTGCTACACTCTCACTTAAGTTGTAACAGACATGCCATTTTGGCAAAAAGGCTAGATAAGCAAAACCCCGAATGCACTTAGGATAAGACAGGGATCCCGGAATTAGATATGTTATAAGTAGGCACGAATAGTCGGGCGTTGAGAGAAAAACGTCTTTGTTGATTTTCCAGGTTCAAGCTGTGTACAATGCGATGAGGAGAGACGAAAGGATGAAATACTTCTTGTAGAACAATGATCTGTCATTCCCTCTTTCTCCCCTCCATAATGTACAACTCTCCGGTAAAGCCCTTCATAGATTCTTAACGTTGCTTCTGTTTATGTTCGAATATATTTATCTGCTACTCTTAGATATAGGACTATAATTAAACATATGGAGAAATTCCTTATTTTATCAACTAAGAAAAGACTATAGAGTAAATATTGGTGGGGGATTATGCAAAATTGGTTTATATGGAAGGCACACTATATAGACAAAAGAACCATAAAATCCCACATTTGGAAGTGTACATGGGATTGTGGAAAGACCCGTAGGCCCATTGTTTGTCTTCTCTCTCACAGTTTTGGAGTTCGTTTCAAGAAAGTGCCCGCGAATCTGTGGATTCGTTCACAAGAGAAAGCACTCTCACTCATGTTTCTTCTGCTGTTGCTTCATATATATACTTAGTTATATTTATTTCGGTTTTGCATGCATGATTCTAAATGCCCATCCTTATATTTACATCAATTGATATTTTCTGCTTGATTAATTAATTGATAGTCGGTATTCTATTCGGTTTTTGTGTTATCCCTTTTTCCTTTCTATATTTCCTCACCTTGTCGCTGAACCTGAAAGTTTTCGGTTTGCGTGCAGAATTTTGAGGAAAGAAAACGTACCTTTGAGTTTAGGGATAATCTTGGGGACCAATGTGTAAAAAAAAAAAGAAGAAATTAAAAGAATAACAAGTCTTGAGTGTTAGTAACTTGTGTTCTGACACGAATCAAATGTCCTGTCTGTTCGCATGGAAACGAACGAGAGCATAGGATGTTACATTGTGGACTGAAGAAGATTCTATGAAACTTCAATCCTGAATTTCGAGAGCTAGGTCAAGTGGCACTGTTGTTGAGCCAACTAATCCCCCTCAAAACCACTCTATAATGACATCTATATATATATATATATATATATATATGTGTGAAGGGAATGATTCTAGCTTCATAACAAAGCCAAAACACCATCCCAAATGTAAAATCTTCTTCACCATCATTCCCATTTCCATTCTCATACACACACAAACTTCCATGCACAAATATCTTTCTTGATCGGATGGAGCGATTACTGATTCTTCCCTTCTCGTTGGGATGTTCGACTCGATCAAGCGCCCACGTCGCGCCATTAATCATCATCAAGACAAGAAAACCAATACACCCACAAGGAGTATTCATATATATAATACCCTCTTTCTGAAATCTCTCGCTCCTTCTTGCTATCTTCTTTCAAGTTCATAAAGTTTTCACATTCTCATGGAAAGGGTTTCTGTTTTCTTCCTTTTTCCTTCTGCGTTTTCCCAAGGAAGAGAAGCAATGCCGGTGGAGGAGGAAGGAGAAGGAGAGAGCTCACGACATGAGGAAGATGCGAAAACGGCGTCTACTAGTGGTAATAACAGCAGCAGCAGTGATGATGATAATCACTCATATGGGTTCCTCGAATTTATTCGAAGCTTCAAGAGTTTCTCTCACAGCTTCTTCACTCGTAAGTTTTTTTCCTCTTTTTCTACTAATGATTTTGGTTATATATATATATATATATGTATATATATCAAGTTTTTTTTTTAATGTGTGTATATATATATACACACACATTATATTAGAAAAAGAATTGTTTCCATTTATTTGATTTTGGGTATAATTTCATTAGTTTGATTTGTATTCAATTCGACTTCTATTCTTGTTAAGCTTTCATTAAAAGCTTTATTTTCTAAAAAATTAATTAGGCTTTCAATTAGATAATGTATTTAATACATTAAATAAAATACAAAATGTTTCCTTGACACAGGTTACGGCGACGAGGCGGAGCCGGAGATGGAGATTGGGTTCCCAACGGACGTTAAGCACGTGGCTCACATCGGAATTGACGGAACCGTGACGACTTATGACGTCACTTCCTCTCCGTCTTCCTCTCCGTTAGCTGGCCTTCCACTCGCCAGTCGCCACCGGCATCTAATTTCCTCATCAATGACATCATCATTCATCCGCTTGTGATTATAACATTTCTTACAGCATATTAGATTTTAATATATTTGTAAATGAAAAAAAAATCAGCTTTTTTAAATTTGTTTGTGGTATTTGAAGAACGATAGTCGTTATATTATTTGTTATAACGCAATGGAAATAAATATTGGGCCTAATATGGGCTAGAGTAGGCTCAACATATTGGGCCTGGTTCAACTAAATGAGCCCATAGTTCAGTTATGTTTATCATGTAATTAGCGTAATTAATATGTAATTAGCAGTCTTTATAATCTAATTGTTAAAAGGATAAATCACATGAACTTCCCGTGAATCGAAAACTATGCCCCCTTTTTTTCTCCGTCGTAGTTGAAGCGTAGGGCAAGTCGCCTTCAAATCTCCGCCGCGTAACATCTGTTTTCGTTCGTTCCGCCGGCATGTCTCAGGTATATAGCTCCCTTGATTGGTACCGATTTCTAGTTCCGGCGTTCAGTGTCGCTGATCTGATCTTGACTGGATACGGAACTTCTCGTATCTCATTGAATTTTGGAGAAAATCAGTATGTTATCGCCTTCAGTTCTTTAATTAGGGTAGCTAAAAGGATTGTCAAGTGACTGTAGTTGTTCTGTCTGAATCGATTTCGGAGATCCTTCTTCGTCTCTGTTTTGTTTGTATGTGTTTTGATCTGTTTTCTTTTTTTGTCTCTTTCTTTCTCTGAATGTGTAGGTTGACAACAGAAATTCATCAGCCACGAAGCGTGCTAGAACTGACGGTAAGCTCTGTTTGTGTTATTTCTACCGATTCATGTGCTGAAGAGCTTATCGCGTATAATTCAGTGTTCATCTCCTGGCATGTGGTTGTATGTGACAATCTTTCTCAAGTTTTACTTGGAAAGGAACTCAATTTTTGCTTACATTGACAAAAACACTCCTGGACCATGAGTTTATGGATACAATACATTGATTTGGTTTCCCTTGTTTTCCTCCTGTTAAAAAAAAATCACTGTATATATAGAGTGTATTGGACTCTGTATTTAGGATCCCTTACATCCCTTTAGTATTTCGAACTACCGGGTATAGTATTTCTGTCAAGCAATCAACCTTAGAGTTACATGTTTATTCGGGAGATTTTCCCCTTCTATATCTTTGGACTTCATTCTTTTGCTTTTCTACGTTGTATTTTGAGTGTGAAATCGAATTTCCTTTCGATCCACGAGTACATGGTCAGTGTTATATTTTTCTCACTTCAAGTTCTAATAGTGCCCGTTCCTCTTACTAGAATCATTATATAACTTGTTTGATTCACTTTTTGGTTGAGGATAGGCGGTCGCAGAGAAGATGATTGGACCTGCCCCAGTTGTGGCAATGTCAATTTTTCATTCAGGACAACTTGCAATATGCGTAATTGTACTCAACCGAGGCCTGCAGATCATAATGGAGTAAGTCATCTGAACTGTGGCTTGTTATTGTTGCGAGGAAAATCCTGGAATTGCAAACTATGGATGTAGGACATCTGTCTTTCATGCGACATTAAATAACACGAACTTTATGATACTAACCCTGTTGGGGCTCTCACTCAGTTTCACATATCTATGAGTTGTTTAGAACACATGCCATATACCATTGATTCTGGAGAACACTTGCATGGATTTATGATCCTATTTTAATAATATCTGTACTTGATCTTTTTTTTGTTTATTTAATTGTCCGGGTTGTTGATCACCTATATGCTTTATGTTGTAACAGAAGTTTGTGCCCAAGCCTATGCAACCTCCACAAAATTACTCACCATCAGGACCATATGTAGGTTCTGGGGGACCCCCTTCAGTGTACATGGGTGCCTCGCCATATGGGTCTTCCCTCTTTCACAGATCTTCTGTTCCTCCTTTCGACATTCCATTCTCTGGGGGTTCACCTTATCATTTCAATTATAGCAGCCGAATCTCTGTTGGTGCTCCTTATGGACCACTTCATATGCCTGGGCCTCCACCGTACTCTGGTGGATCTATGATGGGAAATGGTATTATTTTTGTACTAATTTTATGTAGTGGTCTATGCCAATAGTTTAACAGAATCGGATGGCTCAAATTTCCTTGACCTATCGGTTGATGTTTATATGAACTGATTCTATTGGTGCATCTTGGCTTTTGTTCAGGTATGTATGGCATGCCTCTTCCAATAGACAGGTATGGCCTTGGCATGCCCATGGTTCCTGCAGCTGCTATGGTGTGTATAATATCTACTCTCCAGATACTTGAGTCTGATCACATGCAAGATTGAGCAAAGTATATGTTAGAGGTTTGATTTTTTTTTCTTAGTAATTTGTCTGTTTCTTTTAGCAGATGCCGAGACCTGGGTTCTATCCAGACGAGAGTACTCAGAAAAGAGGTATGCACCAGTTGTCTTTCCCTCCTCGAGAACCCTTTAGCTACGAAATTGAGATGGCATTTCAATGTATGACAATGGCCCACCTACTTGACATATTCTGTGAATTTATTGCAGATTCAACTCGTGATAATGATTGGGCATGCCCAGAATGTGGTAACGTGAACTTCTCATTCAGAACTGTATGCAACATGAGGAAATGCAATACCCCAAAGCCTGGATCCCAGGTTTGCTTTTTTACAATTTCAAGCTGGAGTTTTCTCTTCAGAGTTCTATTCCAAATTCTCAAATACTAACATTAAGATCTTACAAATTCAGGTTGGGAGCTCAGAAAAGAGTTCCAGTAAGTCCCTCGGGATATGTAATTAAAAACGGCTGCTTACTTGTTTGGCCCTGATACTGACATGTCTTATCAATTTCAGAACAAAAGGCGCCTGAAGGTAGCTGGAAGTGTGATGAGTGTGGAAATATAAACTATCCATTCAGGGCCAAGTGCAACAGGCTGAACTGTGGAGCCGATAGACCGGTGGAGGGCGACAGATCTCCATCCACGGATCCAGAAGACAATGATCAGGTTTGTCGAATCATGCATTTATGTGTTGACATCTGTTTTTCAAAATGGTTGCCTCCAAAATTCATACATTCAAGTTTTGTACATTTCATGCTTTTCGTAAGCAGCGGAGACATGTTGATTAGAATTTCTTTTGAAGCAAATGACTTCCCTGGCATATTTTTCGTCCATCTTCCTTCTCCTAAAACTTAAAGGAAAAAATGAAGAAGAAGAAGAATCTGAACTAACATAATTTTATTTTATGGGGATAGAGAAAGGTGCAATATCTCTGAACTTGTTTTTTTTTGTTTTCCAAATTTGTGTAATATTTTCCAGTGAGTCGGTAGACAGTTTTGTCGTTGAGGGTTGAGAAGGTCACAGGTTGTCAGCCAGCGTTGGGTGTCCTAATGTCGTCAGTTCAGTTGTTGTCATCGTCGTCTGGGTCGTCGTCCATGTTGCAGCGGTCGTCGAAGTCACTCTCTACTTTCTCTTTTAAGTCTTTCTTTCTTTCTTTCTTTTTTTATGTGGGGTTGTTCTATTGACCCCCAAAATATTGCTCATGTATGTGTTAATCCTCCTCTAGATGCTCCAGGTCTGGATCTGATTTAACAAAAAAAAAATAAGTTTTAGGGGTTAGAACTCAGATTCTGTCGTTCGCAGGGGATAGACAAGTTATAAAAAGGTTGTGTTTCAGTTTGCGAACGGGTGTATCATGTATGTCTATGGCGTTTTCGCATCACAAGTATGTGGAAGTCACACGTATCACATGAATAGGTGCATGTGACCATTTTGGGGTGGGGTGATGATGTATCGCGCCACGTGGTTGACAGAAGGGAACACGGTTCAAGCGTTGTTGTGTTTCATTTACTACTCCCGAGTAGCAGTAATTCACGGATATTTCTTCTACACCAAACATCATACCCATCCCCATTTGCCAAGTGCGCTCGCTCAGATACCTGTCGTCGTCGTCGTCATCATCATCCATTGTTTAGACGCAGTTAGGTTTCTAACTGATCATTGTCTTCTATCCCAATCATGGTCCCCCCCCCCAGCTAGGGTTTTAAATCCCTACGAGATCAACCGGCCCCCCAACCATATATCATCCATTGAAGGGGAGAGGAACACGGCGCATTATAAGAACAAGAATAAATGGAATAAAATTCTAATTTTACATGCGAGCCCATTTTAATTATGGATACCGTAATACCCATAAATTTTTCAGAAAATGCGATGTAAACTTTTATATCCTAAAATGCCAGGGGCTAAAGATGGATGGATGGTAACATAACATATTCAAAGTCGGTTAAAAAAATGTTGGCTACAAGAGACTGAAAAAACAGTTCAACAGAACTTTGTCCCGTTCTACAGTATGTTGGAAGACATGATATCAGATTGAACAGATTCTGATAAACTTCTCTCTCCTCAAAACAGTTTTGAGATCGCAGGAGCGATTTAAGCCATTCCTCCGCTAGTAGCTGTCCTGATGATCTGGAAGAGAGCTGTAACAGAAGACACCATAAAAACCCAGAAATCAGCCTCACAAAAACAAAACAAATCTTGCGTTTATACACAATGCTGCATCAAGGAACTACGATCTGAAGGAATATGCAGAGAACAAAGAAAATAACAATGGAACCAAACTAGGTTTTGGGGATCAACATATCAAACCCACAATTCTGATATCGATGAACAAAGGGCTGATGCAGGAACTGTATTAGGTCAACGTTTTTTGTTCATGTGAGACAGACAGCGCAAACTTAATAGAACCCCGACAATGGACTCGGAAGATTTAGGTTAGAGAAGTTGTACTTACATGATCCAATGACGACGAACACGAAGAACCCGAGGAGGATAGGACCAACTGGGTAATCATTTCCCTTCTTTGTCGTCGTTTCAGGCACAGCTCCTCTCTTTGTAATGTTCTTCTCGAACTTCTCCACCTTCCTGTCCGCGAGGCGTCGTGATGTCGTCTACAAAAACCAAATCCAACCAGTTACGATTATACTCCACAATTCCAGTTTCACCAATGCATCTGTCGTAGTTTGTGAAGGATCAAATTCGTTTCGGAACATCGAAATCTATCTTAACAAAATTAGAAACACCCCATCTGCAAATAAATTACATCGGACATCATCATCCAGCGACAAAACCAGTCAAATCTATGCACAAAACTCTGGTATTAGAGAAGCAACATTAGCTTCACGAAATCAGATATCAGCTTACCGAAAGTAAAAATTGGAAACAGAACTTATGGCTATGTTTGTTTCATTCATCTTCTTTACTACACATCGCGAGATCAAATCCCTTCAATTCCAGAGAAGGGAAAAAAGGCATCTAAATTTTACAAGCATTCAAAATTATTTAGATTTCAAACAAGGAATGCGCCGCCGAGATTTCATGTAAAGGAAAAAATTCGCAAGAGAATTCGTCATATACAAGAACAGATCGGAGATAAGAAGCTGAATTGAAGACGCGAACATATGTATTTCGATTCAAAAGACGAGCTCAATGACCAAATCAGCCAAATCTAAACAAGACGACGGAGAAAAAAAAAACAAAGACGAGATCTCGATATCGTACCATGATTACGCCGGAGAAGAAACGTTTAAGCCGGAATCGATCGAACCGAAGGAAATCAAATTGACGAACGCGAACGAACAAGATCCTTGTAGTTCGTTTCTCATGAACCCCACCGACCTTATAAAGGGAGAAGCTGTGTTAGGAAGGTCGTCACCGCCTTTTCCTGATTGGTGAGGGAGACGTGTTATTAGACACGTGGCGGTCTATTATTGGCTGGAGGGGAAGAACGTGGTTCCAAGAGGCCCCGAGAGTCTCAGGCTGTTTTTGACAAAAATCGGACGTGGCCGTAAACTCAAACCTCGAAAGGGATTTCTTTCCTTCAAGTATTTGGTGGTTGTGTAAAATGGAATCAAATATTGCAACTCATATAAAATCCGATACGATACAATCTCTTTTATAACTAAATCCATTGAATTTGAATATGTATCCACAATTAAGAAATAACAAAAAAAATTAAATGTAAGTATTTTTTTAAAAAAAGTAAATATCTTAAGATAAAAATTAATTGAATAAAATTTGAATAGAACCGAAAATATCTATACCTACACTCACTAATTCTTGAAGGTTAATTATAAGAATAGATTATATAATGTACGGATAAGAATCAACGTAACCCGTATGTAATGGATCAATACCATGCACGTACCGCTGCATATTGGACCGACAATAATCATATATATATATATATATATATATGACAAAAATCGGATCCATAACCAATGTGGAGTCTAGATTCTGTCAGAATCTCTTCCAAGTCACAATTTACCATTTGGTTTCTACTCTATTTCTTGCATCATTTTCATTGGATCATCGTAATATATATTTCAGATACTTCGTCATCGAACAACTAATATTATATGAAAAAGAAAGAAGAGTCAATGCTGTCTTTTATTCTACCAAATAGCAAATGCTACAATTTAAATAACATATATCTTAAAATAATCGTATCTGTCGTATATTTTACAAGAAAACGTTTCATAGAATTTTATATGGAAAAACCAAATATGGATAGGATTTTATATATTATGAAAATTCCATATTTGGCAAAGCTAATGATTTCCCACGTTTTCAGTCTCCCACATTTAGATAAACAAGTACCAGAGATCTAAAACAGCTTGCCAGCCCACAAGTGTAAATTTACATTTTTTTTATTCATTTTAAAAAATGTAATCATGGGCTGGGTCATCACGATTTGAGCCGAAAACAGATCAATTCATGGGTCACGACCCAATTCATACAAAAAAGGGTAAATTTTGATCTGATTTCTGTTGTTACTAATATATTTTTATTTATTTTTTTAATATATAAATTTTAAAAAAAATAAAAATGTTATTTAAGATAGTGTATTATAAATTTTAAAAAAATAAAAATGGATACCGATAAGTTGCTAAAAATTACAAACTTTAAGAAGTTTTTGTGATTTTTAAAATTTGTTGTTAGATTTTTTTTTTGTTAATGGTTTTTGTATATTAGATTTATCCGAAAATGAGTTTACAAAAGTCAGCCGCATAATCAGAAATTCGTGTAATATGGACAATATAAAGTTCGAAGCTGAGACTTTTCATCCAATATATATATATATATTCCATTGTATTAGTAATATTCCGAAAACATGCCACTAGTCTTGAGATTTAGTTTATGTCATGTAAGAAGCATAACCCAATATATATATATATATATATATATATATATTACATGGGGTGTATACTCCCATGCATATCTTGGCAGATAGGGATGGAGATGGATCTTCGGAC
>NW_010960187.1:3060091-3061606 GCF_000463585.1 Tarenaya hassleriana | reverse complement strand
ATATATATATATATATATATATATATATTACATGGTTGGCAAAGTTCCCACGGTAGATATCGTCGACTTTGTATGTAACCAAAAGAAATTTAAAAAGAAAAAAGAAAATTGGACCCACACCATTGGAATTGCTTTTGATGAACAACCCCATTTCATCGTTTATAATTATTATTGTTTTTTTATAAGATATTTTTTTATTAATTTATATAAGTTTACGTTATTTATGTTGAACATGATGTTTCATTCATCTCATTTAGATATTGACACGTGTGTAGAATCCAACGAGAGTTCTGACTTGCCACGTCAGAAACCCAATAGCAAACTGTAGTGGCCGTGTGAAATGATCGCTTGACAGAGTATATATTTATATCATATAATATATATATATATATATATAATATATATATATATATATCATGATGAGGGAGGAGAGTTTTCGTTTGGGTCATTGGTTGGCTCTCTGCCGTAATATCTGACGCTTCCTTTGTTAGTTGATGTCATTAAGATCTGTCTTCTTTTATAATTGTCTTAAATAACATTTTTTATAGTTCTATTTTTTTTACGAAAAGATAATGTGGAAAATCCATTTATACATCTTCATCGAGGGAATATTTTTTTAATATAGATGAGAAATTTTAATAATCATTAAACACATAATTAATTTTATTTGGGAGTGCTTTAACCAAAAATGAAAAATTATTTGAGAGTGGCATTTAATTCCACTTGCTTCAATCATGCGTAACCTATTTAAAAAAAACATGTTATTTTTTTAAAGTTTATTCATAGTGATAATAGAAGGGTCCATCATGTCTGTTTGGCCCGGCATTCGTGTGTGTATATATATATATAATTGTTACTGAAATTACACGTGTGAATTCATATACGGTTCAAATAATATATAAATTTATATAATGAAAAAAGATTTTGTTACTTAAATGTCTCTCTCGGTAACACTTAAGGGGGATCATTTTGAGATTTGGGTTTAGATTACATTATATCATTATATTCAAATTCGAATATTTTGGTTTTAAAAATATATTTATTTTTTGGATTATTTTTTATTTGATTCAATACGGCTCAAAATTATTTTTTCGTTTTTATAGAAACTTTACGGATCATTTAATTTTAATTATATATTATTTGATTCAAATTGATTTATAATCAAATTATTTTTTAATTTGTTATATATAATTTTTATTAGTTATTGTTGATATTTACACATGTTTGGGAGTGTGGATAGGAAGGAGATAAAAGGGCAGAGGAAGCAGACAATTGTCATCTCCCCCTCATTCTTCTCATCTTTCTTCCCGTTGATGCATTCTTCTTCGTCTTCGTTCTTCTTCAAATACCCATATCCACTTCGCTTTTTAAGCTCTCGCTTTCTTCTCCATCTTTTCGTCACTTTATTCGAATCCATCCTCTTTCTCCTGTTTATCGAACCCTTCGCATTCTGTTTTATCGGGTTCAATCGAACTCCCCATCACATCACACCTACAGAAGAACCCTTACTCTTTC
>NW_010960187.1:3039704-3059962 GCF_000463585.1 Tarenaya hassleriana | reverse complement strand
TCTTTCCCTCTCTCTCTCTCTCTTTCTGTTCTTGATTTCGAGGAATCTCCTGTTAAAACCCTAGGTTTTATCATGCCAAGTCTCTCTTTTTCGGAACCTTGATTAAGTTATTTCGAAATTTCAGTTCTTTTGCTTGCTTTGTCCTAATCCGACCCGTCTCGGGGCTGTCCTTCTATTCGTGGGTGGCTAATTAGGGTAAAACCCAAATTCTTGGTCGGAATTTCGGATCCCATGATTCTCTCCCCTTTTGCACACAGTGTTATCTGTTTCTGGGTTCTTCTCTAACCCTCTCTGTTTCTCATCTTCTTCAAAGTCCTCTGCTTCTGGTCTGATCGAACTATTTTTTTTTTGCCCCATAACAAGTGGTGGATGAGGCTGTTCCATGTGATAGGGTTTGGCCTCAAAGTGGGGCATCTCTTTTGGTTGCTATGATGTTGGGTCATCTCCTTAATTTCCCTGAACTGGTTCATTGATGGTGGGATCGAGGACAAGTCAGTTCCCCTTGTTGGTTCTGTCGGTGACGCAGAGAAAACAAAAATGACAGTGAAGAAGAAGAAGAAAATGTGGTTTGGGAACAAGATCTCCAACAGTTGTCCGAAGATCCACGGTTTCTGGCAGCAGTTCATGGGTTCCATAAGATTCAGCAAGACATGGTGGAGGAAACTCTTGGTCGCGTGGGTCGTCGTTTGGGTCCTTGTCTCGTTTTGGACATTCTGGTACTTGACCTCACAAGCTATGGAAAAGAGGAGAGAGATGTTGGGAAGTATGTGTGATAAGAGAGCTCGGATGCTTCAGGACCAGTTCAACGTCAGTATGAATCATGTTCAAGCCATGTCGATCTCGATCTCCACTTTCCACCATGGAAAGAACCCTTCTGCGATCGATCAGGTAGTTGATGATTTCGATCACTATTTTCCTACCTCATTATATATCCAATCGAAGTTGGTGTGTAAGAGTTTACTGGCAATGGAGGAAAATTGTGTTTTCTTGTTTTTTCTTATCACAACTTGGTTGGTTACGATATCCTCATATGTGTAGTTGCTGGAATTCTGATTCCTGTCTGAAAATCTTGTCAGTGATGGAAAAACCAGTTGCTACCTCTTGCCGTGTAGTAGTAATCCAACTGCCTGATGATATGTATCTTGAACTGAACTGAAACTCGGATTGTTTCTTCTATGTAAACCATTTTGCTACAGATATTAAAATTTCTTAACGGTCTTAGACCTGGGTATGATAATATGAAGGCTCATTTCCTCTCATTTCTCATGCCATTTTGATCTTCTGCGACATGGCGGGTTAATCCTCTGATGGATTTGTGATGTAGTCTTTGGTTTTGCCGTTTCATTACTGTCGGCGTCTTCACAACTGCTTTCTTCTTGCCCCTGATGTCCCCTTCACATAAAGAATGCAAAGTTTTATTCTTTTTGAGATGGGTACATTCATTTTCCGAAAACTAACTTGTGGAAACTTCGTGTATAGGACATTCTCCGAGTACACAGATAGGACAGCCTTTGAGAGGCCTCTTACGAGCGGTGTTGCCTACGCCGTGAGGGTTCTGCATTCCGAGAGAGAACAATTCGAGAGGCAACAAGGTTGGAGTATTAGGAGGATGTACACTTTCAAACAGAATCCTGTTCATAAGGATGGCTATAACCCCGAAGCCTTGGAGCCATCCCCTATACAAGAGGAATACGCTCCAGTCATCTTCGCTCAAGACACTATATCTCATGTCGTGTCTCTGGATATGTTGTCTGGAAAAGTAAGCTCCTTTCTTTTTCTAGCTTAATACGAGATATGTTACTCTGTCCAAATTTCTGGATCGTAAAAGCGTTTTATCAGACATAATAGAAAGATCATATATAAGTGTTTTTTAGTCACTTCTCGTCGGTTTTTTTTGACAGGAGGATCATGAAAATATCTTGCGTGCCAGAGAATCAGGGAAAGGGGTTTTGACAGCTCCTTTTCCGCTGCTAAAGACAAACAGGCTCGGGGTGATACTGATATTTGCAGTCTACAAAAGGGATCTCCCCTCAAATGCTACTCCGAACGAGAGAATCGAAGCTACTGACGGGTGAGTACCGTATTTTTCTACAAATTCTGGATGCCCCTCTCGGCTTATGGAAAAAAAGGGTTAGTAAGATATGGTACTTGATCTTGTCATTGTATATTCTCAGGTATCTCGGAGGAGTTTTCGACATAGAGTCTCTAGTGGAGAAGATTCTTCATCAGCTCTCGAGCAAGCAACACATCCTCGTGAATGTTTACGATTTGTAGGTACCCAAAGCTCGGGTTACCCAACCATCATGAGACCGAGAGCGAGTATTCCTGATTTGGAAACTGAGATCGAGTTGCCCGAAAATCTCGGTTATCTGCCCGTATCCATCCCTAGTTTTTTGCAACTGATTATTCAAATGTTGTTTGGTGTGTGCAGTTGGCCATATACATTTCTAATCACGTGCCCGAGACGTTGATCGGCGATCCCGGGAGGTTCCGACAGATAATCACAAATCTGATGGGCAATTCAATTAAGGTAAGACATGATTCTCTTGTGTTCTTTATGAACTTCTCATTGCATCATAGTTCAATGATCAAAGAAGCTAAATCGTTGTCAATCTTTTGTTCCAGTTCACTGAGAAAGGACACATCCTTGTGACGGTCCATTTGGTGGAGGAGTTTCTCGAAACCATCGACATCGAGACAGAATCGCCACCGAGAAACACACTAAGCGGATTTCCGGTTGCCGAGCGATGGAAGAGTTGGGAAAAGCTTAAAGCTTTCGCATTTGATACTACCGGGCGAAGCTTTTCTCACTCATCTACTGAAATCAACTTGATCGTGTCAGTCGAGGACACTGGCGTCGGGATCCCTTTAGAAGCTCAGACCCGTATTTTCACCCCTTTTATGCAAGTCGGACCGTCGATATCTCGGACGCACGGAGGCACGGGGATCGGCCTTAGCATAAACAAATGTCTTGTTGGATTGATGAAGGGAGAAATCGGGTTTGCGAGCATTCCTAAAGTCGGGTCTACCTTCACATTCACCGCTGTTTTCGGGAATGGCTTACTTATGACGGATAAGAAAAGCAACCGGCCGATATCTTCTGAGTTTCAGGGCATGGAAGCCGTGGTTGTGGACCATAGGCCCGTGAGGGCTAAAGTATCGAGGTATCATTTTCAGCGTCTAGGAATCCACGTCGAAGTAGTTCCGGATCTCGATCAGGTTCTACGTTTCGTAAAGAGTAGAACTTCCGCCATGAGAATGGTACTCATAGAGCAAGAGATATGGAACCGGGATTTGGGTATTTCACTTCTCTTCACCGAAAACCTGCAGAAAGTTTACCCTTTTGATGCCCCAAGATTGTTTCTGTTAGCAAATTCCGCCAGGTCATCAAGATCGGACACTCCAATCGTCGGTGGATTTGCTCCCGCAGTTGTAACGAAACCGTTGAGGGCGAGTATGCTAGTTGCAACTCTGCAGCAAGCATTCGGTGTCGGGAACAAGGAAGCTCATCGTCTGAACAAGGAACTTCCTTCCGCGAGTTTCGGGAATCTTCTCCTCGGGGGAAGAAAGATTCTAATTGTCGATGATAACAACGTAAACCTCAGAGTGGCAGCGGGAGCTTTGAAGAGATACGGAGCTGAAGTAATCTGTTCTAGCAGCGGAGTAAAGGCCATCTCGATGCCGCTGCATAGCTTCGACGCTTGCTTCATGGACATTCAAATGCCGGAAATGGACGGGTAACCACTATTTCTCTGCTGGAAAACGTCGTCTTTTGACCGATTTATGAACGTATTGTGTGTCGTTTTTAACAGATTCGAGGCCACGAGGAGGATTCGGGACATGGAACGGGAGGCGCCGGGCTGGCATGTCCCGATATTGGCCATGACAGCGGACGTGATTCAGGCAACGTACGAGGAATGTCTGAAGTGCGGGATGGATGGATACGTGTCGAAACCCTTCGAAGCGGAGATGTTGTACCGAGAGGTTTCTCGCTTTATCCCGTCGCCCGTAGTCGATAACGAACGCTTGTGATTAACGTCTTTTTCCGGCGTTGCTGCAGCCTGTGAAACCTGATTCCTCCACCGCAGGAAAACAGTGTATATAGAAAACTTAAGTGTATTTAGGTGCATATATAATGTGGGTTGATTTTTGAATTTTAGGAAAAATAATATTGATTCGAAACCTTCTTAGTTTTGGTTTAAATTGATAAAAATGTCTATTTTAGAATAAATCAGTTTTTTTTGGGTTTTTTGAAAAATTATATTACGACCGTTAAATATTGTTGTTCAGTTTGGAATGAACTGAAGAATAGAAAAAGTAAAAAATTACTGTAGGAGCCGAATTGGGCTCCATCTTTATTGGGCCTACTTATAAAGCCCAATATTTAAATTACGAAGGCCCATTTAATAATATATCCCCCAAACCCTTTTTTGCCTTTCTCTTTATTCCCTCGTGGTTATAGTTTTTTCCTCTCTCTCTCCTTCTCTCTGTCTCTCTTCTCTCGAGCGGCAACAAAAGGAGGATAGGAAGCGGAGAGGGAGAAAACACGAGAGGGTTTCGAGGAGGAAGAAGAAGAGAGAGAGAGAGATGGATCCAGATGCGTTGGCGAAGGCGTTCGTGGAGCACTACTACTCCACCTTCGACGCGAATCGGGCTGGATTGGCGAGTCTTTATCAGGAAGGATCCATGTTGACCTTCGAAGGTCAGAAGATCCAAGGCGCTCAGAACATCGTGGCCAAGCTCACCAGCCTCCCCTTTCAGCAGTGCAAGCACAACATCACCACCGTCGATTGCCAGCCCTCCGGCCCCGCCGGCGGCATGCTCGTTTTCGTCTCCGGTAATCTCCAGCTCGCCGGCGAACAGCACGCCCTTCGGTTCAGCCAGGTCTTTCCTCCCATTCTCCTATTTTGGTGTTTCGATTTTCATGATCCTGTGATTGATTATTTGATCTCTTTCGCTAAGGTTGTCGGGTTTGTGTCGATCCATGGGTCGATCTGTAAATGTATGGCGATTTTATGCTCTGTCCGATAGTGAGGTGAATCTGGAGGGATTTTCTAGCCTAAATCGTGGGTTTAGCTCCATGATCGTGGTGAAATCACCGTGTTGCTTACTTGTGATAATCATTCCATCGTGTTTTTTTTTGTCATCAATTTACTTTTTTAACTCTTTATATCTTCCTTCTGTTTTGTGGATTTAGTATCTTTTCTGTCTGAAACTGGGATTAGGGCATGCCGATAACAATGGAAAAGGTGCATCCTTTTGAGTGTATTCACTTCTTTATTGATCATTTCTTATGCCTCTGGAGTTGTTTTGCTGGGTTTGCTTTGGGCTTTACATCAGTCGATGCTTATCATTAATTGACTTTTCTTTCACTGCCACTCGAGAAATATGTTTTGCATAGATTCCATCTTGTGTTCTTCATTTCGGACAACTACATGTCTGACCAGCATTCGTTTTCATTGTTGTCTCGACTGTGGAGTCAGGGGATATATTCTCATCCAACTTTGATACATATTCATAATGTTTTGCTAGTCATTCATGCATCTCTTGTGTTATGAATCTCGGATTGGAACCCTTGGTCACGATTGCTTAGCTGTTATTGAATTAGCCGAATCACGAGCTCATAGGATTTTGATTAGCTGTTACTGATACCATATTGAGAATCAGAAACTTTTCCTTAATCTCATCATCTTCTTCCTCTGATTCTCAATAGAGTTCATAGGATCTTGCTTAGCTGTTCTCTGAATTTGAGCTCATAGGAAAAAAAGAAAAAGAAAAAATCCTAGCAAGTTCTTTTGCCTCTGCCTTGTATGGATGAATCATGACTCCTAACACGGTTTCATTTCGTGCCCAGATGTTCCATTTGATGCCGACACCACAGGGAAGCTTCTACGTGTTCAACGACATATTCAGGTTGAACTACGCCTGATGGAGCAAGTGCTAGCTGATTGGTATATGCTCTCTCAAACACTTCAAGGAACGGTGGAAGTTCCGGGCTGCTTATAACCGATCAATTTCGGTCGTTTTTCGGGTTTGGAAACGGAGTCTTGTTTTTGCTTGTTTACTACATCATTGACGGGTGTCTGTCACGTTATCGCGTTCCCAAAAGTAGAGGACGAATCCGTGTCTTGTGATTGTTTCTTGGTCGAGTTGCTGAATCGACTCGTGTTTTCAGGGGCTATATGAATCGCGTTTGCATTGTATGTCTCGCCTTTTTTTATAACTAAAATTGTGAGCATTCTCTCTATCACTCGGCAAATAATTGCTGATACACTAACTCGATTCATAGCTAAACCAATTTTTATCAATTAATATAACATATAATCGTATTTTGTGAAGCGAAGTAAATGAACTGAATATATTTATCTTTTTTTTAATGAATTTTATTTTCCATAACACATATGGTTCCAACAAATACAATTTTTTTAAGGACAATGGTCAATGTTTCTTGATCGACCAATTCAAGAAAGCAGCTGCAAAGGCGCCATACATACAATCATATGAACAAACCCATTGGTTCCTGCAAAAAGCAGAAATCATTGGTCGTCTTCGTTAAAACCCAAATCTCTTAGCATCTCAGGCACTTTGAGAGAAGGCAAAGAGTGAGTTCCGTTGTGATTGTTTTGCTCCTTTGAAGGCTCAGCACACTGTATCTCCGGAAGCTGGTCGGTGATCGGTCTAACCCCTCCTTTCATCATCCCCGCAAGCATACCTCCGAACGATCTGAACGGGTGGCTTAATCTGTTCTTCATCGTCATGATGATCGAGAATTCGGAGAGCTGCCATGACAGCGTGAGGATGATCATGGCCGAGAGAAGTAAGTGGGTTATCGTGTTCTGCCTCTTCACTTTCTTGATCTCCTCGGCTAATTCCTCTGTACTGAGTTCTTTCTTCTGGTTTTCAGACCGACCCTTTATCTGGTTTCTCACTTCCGGTTTATCAGGAGGTGTCGACGAATCCGCTGGTTGTTCTTCTGCTGTTGCCCCATCTGCTTTGTCGTCTGCATTTCTCATCTGCTTGGGCGTTTCGAGCTAGTGATAAAGAAAAGACAAGACATTTCAGATTCTGTAAAGGGACAACATTGGTAAGGGATGTAGCAGCTTACAAATTCGTCAAGAGAAATGAAACGTGTTAACAAAACAACCACACGGGCAGCGATCATGGAAGGATTCATCAGGCAAAAATACAGAATCTAATATCTCAGGAACACCAACTTAGCAATGGGAAAAATATTAGCTCAGGGGTTTTTCAAGAACCTTATGCCATTTGCTTCATCATAGTCATGCGGTCAGAGAAAATTCAACGCTTTCTCGTTGCATAACATCTATAGGATCAGAGAAGTAAAGGAGAGAACGCTAGCTTTTATATCAATCCTATTGAGCCAAAACTCAAGAAATTCGATATCACAGATTGCAAGAAGATCAAACATAATACCAATTCAAGGAATACTTCTTCGGCTTTAACGCTGTTTGAGTTAGGAACATTGATTCGAACATCGTACTCGATGGTATATTGGAGAACTTCGATTCAATCGTTCCAACAAAAACAGAAATTCGACGCGGGAACGCGTGATTCCGATGATCGGTGAAGGAGAATCGACTCGTGGTCGATCAGGAAAGCAGAAACGAAGAGAGAGAGAGATACCTGAGAGAGAAGCCTAGAGAGAAGAAGCTGATCATCATCGTCTTCGACGAAGGAATCCCCCGCAGCGTCTCGCTTCCTCCTCTCATCGAGTAATTTCTCGATCGCCTTGCTCAGAACCTCCACATCTTCGCTCGATTCCATTTCAGATTCGGTCTAAGCTCTCCACTCCTCTCTCTCTCTCCGTTCTCTCAAAACAAATATCCATCCGGGACACGTTGCAAGTCAGGACAGCTCCAGCAACCACACCGTACGGTGTAGCGATTCCATTCACAATGGAATTAAATAACATTGAAATCTGACTTTTTAAAAATCAAATATACATCAATTTTAACATAAAAAAATCGAATTTAAATTAAACGCCTCAAAATGCGTTTGGAAACGCTGCCCTGGTCGCAATCGCGGTTAGAGGCCGTGGAATACACGCGTGGATAAAGAGAGTGAGAGGTTGTTCATGGGCCCCACAAATTGACAGTCATCCCATTGACACGTTTCATAGATTTGCGCTTACCCACGTCATTGCCTCTCCACCACTCACATAAATTTTAATATTTGGGACCAAATCTTTTTTTTTTTAAAGAAAATTTTTTACCTTGCTACCATGGAATTCTTTTAATTCAATTCTAATAAAAAAAATATATATCTATTTAGAGGCTTATCCAAGCAACTTGAAATCTAAAATGTTACAACTAAATCAATATATAAATTTACACTAGTATAACGTTATTCATAGTTATTTAATCTAATTCGAATATAATATTATTTGTAACTGATTTATATCTGTAATTCATTTATATTTATATTTTGATGATTTTGAACGATTAGAAGAAAAAAACTGATTATGATAAATAAAAAAAACCCTATTTTTTTTTTTTAATATATTTCTGTTTTCATATATCGAATCTTATTTTATCCAATCTAAAATTTAAGATATTTTGTTTTGTTCCGAAATATGAAGATGCTAGAGATCTCGTCCCAAACCTCATTCTAATCAAGAAATAATTTTACATACACCATAAAACATCACAAATCAGGAGTCTGATGGGCCTTGTATATACTCTACTTCCAACATATTTTTTTTTTTTAAAAAAAAAAAAAAGAAAATGGAAAACCCCAATCCCAATATCCACAGGATTCAGTAAGAAAAATCCAACCCTCCCCATGAAACAGAAGCTTACATAGAAGCGATGGATTTCCTCTCTTGCTTCAACACCCAGCTTCCCTTTCTCCGGCATCTCTACAACATCACAAAAGCTTCCATTCTGCCAAACGAGTGAACAATCGAAGGCCGGTTAAGTCACAGATTCTGTGATCTCTTCCATGTGAAAATGAACCTTGTAAGAATTCCGACCAAGAAAAACCTAGTCCCCCTCAGCGGAGCTTGGGCTCGAGATCATCAAAATTCATGGAGATACACTAGACTTAAAGTGCATCGGACCATGAACTTGAATAGAGTTTTCGGCATTATCATCAAACGTGGATTCATTTGGCATTAGCTACTTAGTTCCCATGTTCAAGGTTTGGTGCTTTTGAGTTTTACCTTAGAAAGACAATGTTCAGGAAATGTATACTCAGAAAGTGGAACAGAACAGAGAGCTTATTTCAAAAGACAAAAGGCAGTGAACTTTCATGGATTGTTAGTAAAGATTCTGTTCTGTCTGATCCACTTGCGAAAACTCGGACCCGAAATCACAAAAGGGAATCAGAGACAACTCTCAAACAAGAACTTCAGACAACACAACAATGGCGGGATCCAAAGACAAAAGTAGATTTCTTCTTTTTGGATAGAGATCCAATCATCCAAAAACTAGATCAACATAGAGTTGAGAAAGAGCAAGATCATCTAACAGAGCCACGTTTTGGAAACCCGTAAATTTTCGTTTCGTGTTATCGCAAGCAATTGAATTTCAGAAAACCCATCATGCTTCAAGGATTTATTTTTTACAGCCAGAAACCCTAATTCATGGAACCAATACTGGATCTGGGAAGCTCATCCATCCATCTTCTAAGCTACACAAACAAGTTGGAACTTCAATGGCGCATGATATATGCAAAAGGATCGGAGAAACCCAGAAGTCAAAACAGAGCACGAAAATTCAGCGTATTTCACCAACAACGTCGAAGAATAAGCATATGAATTACCTGGAATCTCCTTGCCGGAGGAAGGTGGGGCCAAAGCGTAACAGAGGATGGACCTTCCGACCATGGAGATGGCGGACACGATCCCGGCGACATAGAAGATCATGATCAAACCCAGAACCCAAGGCATTAACAGGAACCCTATGAAGAAAGTCACAGATCCGCAGAGCATCAGAGCCACCGATATCCCCAGAAGCAGCGACGCGAATCCCGTCGGAGATATGTGGGCCATCGACGACGAAGAAGATCGCGGCGGCGGACGTATTCTCGCCGGCGAATTCGGATTCTCCGGCAACTGATCGGAAAACGACATGGGCATCGGCGGAGAACGGAGGAGACTCAGAACAAGAGCCGAGAGCTCGTAGAAAGCCCTAGATTGCTGATCCCGCTGGCGCTGTTGCCTTCTCATCATCCCTTTTTTTTTTCTCTTGCAGAAATTCTCAGAATCGACGGCGGAAAACCCAAAATAATCTCAAGAGGATAATCCCGGAAATTTCCAAAAGGAAAATTTTTTAAACTTGGCTGAAATCGAGGCAAAGGATAAACTTGGGTGTCTATGAATCTTCTAGGTTTATCCAAAGCTGCCAATTGATGGGAGAAGACCGATTTAATGTTCCTATGCCAACTGGGGGAGTTGCGACACTGCAAAATCTGTTTGTTTCTCGGGAATTTTTTAAAGGAAAAAACTGCGACTGGGTTTTCCTACAGAGAGAGAGACAGATGCGGCGATGCAAAACCCTCGAGCACGAGAATTATAGCAAAGGGAAGGAAAAGGAAAAAAGCTTATGTCTTGTTGTCTTTTTCTTGCGAGTGTTTGGATGACGAGAAAACACAAAAGAAGAAGAAAAAGTTTGGATCTTTGCGGACGCTATCCTTTGTTGTGGGTGTGACAGAGGGCGCGTGAGACACACGCTCTTGAAGAGAGCTGTGAAGGATGTGGGCCCCATATGACAGTAGGGTCTTATCCTCTACGATAAATCGTGAATTACGTGTTTCTAGATCGATCTCCTCTCACGTTTATTTTTGTTATCCGATTTGAGGGACTCACCAATCACATTCAATCCGGTTTTGTTTTCCGATATACAAATAAAATTCATTCAATTTTTATTTGCAAATTTTATTTATTCTCTCTTTTTTGTTATCCATTTTTATTTATATCCAATATCAGTTAATGTACATTTTATTTTTTAAAATAATATCCAATTGAATTAAACTATATTTTCTTTTAAAAAATTATTGGATATCCGTTGACGATAATTAATGAAGTAAAGGCATCGGTTTGTAGACAAAAATGGACATGAGATCTCTTGAAAGATAACTAATATTAGTTTATTCACGCAAACTCCCTACAACATCTAAAATTATTTTCATTTATATTAAAAAAAATAGGAACAAAAATTCCATTTTTTTATATGACAAACAATTATTTATTTTGAAATAAAACAGTTGTAAGACGCTTTTCCATTTTTTTTAAAAAAAAATTATCATACTTATCATCTTAAAGAATAGCGTGACAGACACTACTAGTTGATTTAATTATTGGAGGGAATTTGTTGGTAATAAAGGGACAAGATGGAAACAATTGGTTATTAGACTTGGACTTGGGTTCATTTGTATATAATATTATTTTGTAAAAATTAAGTTAATCCAAAACAATGTTGAATATTGTATTTAGATTTAAATTAAATAAATTAAAATCCGAAATGAAAATCAAATAACGGATCCTACACTTTTTCTCTTTATTCAAATTTCCCAAACGTTTAAGCTTCCATATTTATCACACATTGGATGTTATGATACATAAATAATTAATACTTCACAATCAACAATCAAACAATAAGCTACTCGATTTTCAATTAGATAATGAAATTGGCAACAAAAAACACATCATACATGTTATACAATGACGATTAATAATTGAAACAAAAATATAATATTATTTTGAGACATCAAACTATATATGGGTTTTGGCATTACATGCACACGAGAGATCGACGGTCAATGTTTATAATTAATTAAAATGTTAATAATGAAATTATATTTCGACAATTCAATTGTTGTCGTAAGGTAACCAACCAAGCATATAGTTGTTCACACTTGGCCCTCCAGCCATTGCTTCTTGCTGCTGTTGGTACCTGACCAAAAACCTCATGAGCTTTCACTTTCACATCTCATTAAACAATACATACATACATACATATACACATATATATATATGTTACCCGATTTGGAGGATAGGCTCTGAAGCCAAGGGGTGGAAGAAGGCGTCGGCTTGAGCGAGCTGCTGCTGAGGTTGGCGGCCATAGCCGAGTTCTTCGGGGTGAGGGTTAAGTTGCAATGGCGGCATCTGATCATACCCTTCTGATAACTGCATGAGAGAGCCCCCACACAAACGTTACATACACCGTATGATATACGTATCTATACATGTATGTATGTATATATACGTGTGCGTGGTGGATTGATGGATATGGAAGACCATACCCTTATCCTCAATGTTTTGTTTGTTTCAGTTAGCATTTGTTCCTGCACCAGGGATTCACATTGGAGAAGACAGAACATGTAAGATTACATATATATATATACACACATACATATAATCTGATTGTGTATTTGGTTTTTTACCTTGTGGTGAAGATCATTGAGCTGATCGAGCATGTACTGAGTCTGCGTAGTGGGGGTAAATGGAATGAACATTACAACTTCATCAAAGAATGGTCAGGGAACTATCTTGGAATCAAAATCTACAATATTGTTTTTACCACCATGAAACCGGCAATCTTTCTATTACTGGTTCAAGAGTTGCATATATATGAGTGTGTATATATATATATATATGTAGAAACAATGAGAAAACCGATGATCAGTACCCGAAGAGCTCGAATCTGCTTCAGAGAAGAATCAAGCTGCCTCTCTAGAGCTTCAAGCTCCTTGGTGTTAAGAGGGGCAAGATCTTCTCCCAACAGGTTCCTTTTTCATCGATCCCGATTTTCGACAAATATACCCGAGTTAGATAGTTGGATTTGAGTGAAAGATCTGTCAAAAGAAAAACCCGATTTTCTTGAAAATGCTCTCCAAAGAAATCACCTTTGGGATCTCAGTAAGGCATCATGACGCTGCTTAAGCTTCAGGTACTCTTGTTGGCTGCTCAGCTCCTGAAACACAACATGATATGGCTTTTAGTTACTAGAAATTTCATCTATTTTGGAGAGAGAGAAAGAGAGTAAGGGTTACTACTACTTCTAAGGCCTCCCTTGAAGGCACATTGGGTTCAGGGGCTCCATAGCTGCATTTCTGGTACCTCTCAAGGGTCCTTAGCATACTGCAACAAAATAAAATCCAACCCATCAATTGGCATTTACCTTATTTATAACAAATCTTACCTATCCACAACATGTTTAAACCCAATCCAGATTGTGGGTGCTCTATCACAAGAACTTAGGGGGGTTTGGTCATTGTTGTTCAACAGTAAAGTAAGCAGATCAACCCTTTTTTGAGCCTCCCAATGAAATCTGGAAATAGTGGATTAGTTCAGTGGGGATATTGAGGCCAATTTTGACAAGAAATCAGGGTGTGTTGATTGGAAAATCTACCAGTCTTTCAAAGAAAAGATATGAGGGTTTGAAAAACCCAGATGCAAAAATCAAGAAAGAGTGAGTAATTAATCCGAACCTGAGAAGCGAATACGAGATGTCCTTCGGATTTTAGATGGGTTTGATGAAAAATTGCTTGACATTGATGTAAATGTCAAACCAAAAATGGAAACCCTAGGGTTAGTGGTAGCTGTGGAAACATCAAACCCTAGCTCAGCAGAAGAAGAGGAGATTTTGGGGGAGATCTCAACATCTGACGGCAAAAATGACTTTGAGAGAGAGAGGGAGAGAGAGAGAATTGGGGGATTGATTCAAGAAACCGCAAACCCCTAAATGCAATTAAGGATCAAGACTGAAGAACATAACCGGATTGAATGAGAGATTCAAAAGGTGGAACCTTTACAAGAAACTTCACTGAGAAAACGTTCTCCAAGATAAACCCTAATTTCACTTTCCAGGGAAATTTCAGAAACCGAAACTCACCAGATTTGCTGGAAACTGAATCTGATCATTCACCATCCTTAAGAAATGCAAAAACCCAAAAAAAAAAAAAGACAACACGCAGAGGCTTAGGATCCTGCAAGAAGAATCTTTTAATTTACAAGAAAGCTCCAACCAATTTCTCAACCAAGAGAAATCCAAACAAGAGAATGATCTCTTCTTCTCTTTCATTGGTTTTTCTTTTTTCCGCTTTTTTTTCTTTTTCTTATGAGTTTATTTACTCAATCCAGCTTCTTTTTAAAAAAATGTTTTTTTTTCCAGTTGCAGATCTAACACGAACACCGAAACCCAAACACAAAAACCTGCTAAAAACGCCGAGACATTCACCAAAAGGGCAACGGAAAAAAAACCCAAACAGCTATGCCCACAACGAAAATGCACCGACTTTACTTTCCGTCTCTTCAATAAACATTAACCCATAAACCCTAAATCAAGAAAAACAGAAACCCAGAACACCAAAAGGGAAGATTCTTTCTTCCTGTACTTTGAATTTTCAAAAATGGGGTTTTCCCCCAATACCTTTCTTTCTTTGTTTCTTTTTTTTTTGCCACCCCCCGTCTCGTCTGTATTTTCTCCTTTGTTCTTTTCTATGGTTTGCAGAGAGAACGTACGGCACACCCATACACGTTCCACTGATGTATATGCACATGCGTGTGTGTGTGTGTGTATATGTTTGTACGTATATTGTATATGTATGCATATACCTTGAGCTACTGCAAAACTCGTACAGCTTTCCTCTATTTGAGAAGATGATGAGAGCAACCTCTGCATCACAAAGAACGGAGAGCTCATACGCTTTCTTCAGGAGACCGTTCCTTCTCTTTGCAAAGGTCACCTGCCTGTTGATCTTGTTCTCTATCCTCTTCAACTCAACTCGACCTCTCCCCATTTTTTTTTCTTCTCCTTTTTTTTTCCTCTCTAATTCCGAAATCACAGCTTGCTTCTAAAGCATAATATTCTCTCTCTCTCTCTAAACGTTTGCAATTCTGTATATATAACGTTCCTTGTTTTGCAACCACTCCTTTTGTATTTCTCTTATTTCCGATGCTGCTTTTGTGTCTTCTAATAACTTTTTTTTAAAGTGTAGATATACATTTGTACATGACAATATATATCAAGTACGATATATGTCAGCTTCATTACTAGAATCTTTCATAAATCTTGTTTTTCCTCCCCTCCTTTGTATACTCTCAGATACTATATACCTCTATATGTATATATATATATATATATATCCGTATCCAATAATTGTATCCTACAGGACCTTGAGCTAATATACGGATTTTTAGTAGGTTTTGTTACTCTTAGGTACATTTGGTTCTTGAAGATGGATAGTACGTAAACATAGAGATTGCGAGATTATTGTTTTATACATGAACAAGATTAGGAAACAAAAATTGCATGTGATTGGTCTAATATTCGATTAGGACAGTTTTGTTTATACATAATTAGCAAGAGAAATATGGTTACACACTCACCATCCACCACACTACTAGTGGTTTTGGTTTCATTTGTGTTTTATGATTCAAGTTGCTTTCCATTTATAGAAAGTTGGAGTTTTTTCCCCCCTTTCTAATTTGCAAAATTTCATAAATTCGAAGAAATTGTGGTTTCATATATATGAATTTAGCAATGATATTAACAGTAAAAAAAATCGCTTTTTGTAAATGAAAATCATGCATAAGATTAGTAACTAGTTTACGCAAAAAATATGATCCGTACGCAGCGACGGGAAAATGGGAGATCGGACGGTGGACAAGCGACGATGGGGAGGAGAGTGGGGCAATGAATGAGGGGGACACGTGTCGCTATTTAAGTGGGAAGAAAAGGTCCGTTAGATCCCCCTCTTTTCTTTTTATATTTTCCTTTTGAGTTCGGACAATCATGTGACCTAACCTTAAGTAGGTGAAGCCTCGTACATTTTTCTCAATTTACAAAACTGCCATCCTATTTATTTTTTTATTTTTTTATTTAGCCATTATATTGAACTATTGAATGTGAAATATCTCATGTAAATTTCTCAATATATGCAAGAATGCAAACGAGAGATGCAATTTTTATTTACCTGCTTGGTAAATGGTCCAAATTAATTTAAATTTAATACGGCAATGAAATTATTGATAGTGTAATATTTTTATATCTAGCTTATGCGAAATGGCCAAATTAGTAAAAGTCCGCCCAATAAAAGAAAATAAAAAGGAATTTGACCAACGCAGTTTGGTAAAAAAGAAATATTAGACAAAACATAATTAGATAAAATACACAGTGGTTGACGTTGTAATGTAATTTCTTTTCGTTTGTTTCATATCAAGATATTATTCGTCCGACTTTATAAGAGATAATGTCTGGCCATAAGCTATAATATTTTTGCTTGCACACGTAATAACGGAATCGAATGTTATGTTATTGTTTTTATTACATGAAAGTACCTTGTCCATATTTATTGTATAATTAATGTCTACAATTTCTATTGAGAAACAATATATATATATATATATACATATATATATCACATAAAAATTGATAATGTCTCTATGATCCAAGTGATAATATTTATATATTCTTCTTATCTCGCCTCAAGGCAAACCCTATTGATGAACTGATGATACTAGAGAAACTTCACTAGGATCAATCAAACCCGGAGTGGAAGCATATGTGTATATATATATATATATGTGTGTGTGTGTATATAACGACATATATGATATTTGTATATGTATGCGTGTAGATTTTAACATGCATCATGTATTTTTTTTTTAAAAGAAAAAAGAAAAGGTGTGAAAATTAAAGGGAAAAAGTTGAGAGGTTTAGATGATTTGTGGTGTATGGAGATGGGAAATGAAGTACGAAACATATACGTATGTGGTCTCTTTGCATTGAATTTGCATGATGGATCACGACAATAGATACATACATATGACGATGTTCATTTATAAGATAAACAAAGTACATTAAACTACGTACCCCCCCTTCTCAATTTAGGGTTTAGTATCTATGCTCTCCCCTTCTCGGATTTTTCCTCCTCAAAATACACTCTTGTTCGAGCTCTTTATTGTACTTTTATATTTTTTTAATCATATTTTAAATGCTACAGTAATGTTTAATTTATATTCATATAATAATTATCTGCTACTCAAATTCGGTTTTGTTGTTTATTTGAATAAAAATAATTTTTAAATTTTTTGTATAACCAGAAACGACCTTTTTTAATAGAATAGAAAAAATTATGAGATTATTATTTTTGTCTTAATTTTATCATCAAATGAATTTAAATATACATTATGATTTCTTAGAATAATTTCTGATTTAAAATAACAAAATCAAAATAATATGTATTATATAAATTTTTTATATCACCGAAAAAAAAAGGTTTAGCCGAACCACATCGACATAACTTATTGGCATTCGGATCTTTAGTGCCTTTGCCTTCATGAAATCGGGGTCCCACATACTTACAGACAATGACACATAAAATCCTACGGCTATCTACATCGGTCCATTTATGAAATCAACGGTCACGATGAGTTCCTTGATCAAAATGCGCTAATACACTTATACACGTCGGAAAAAAAAAAACGAATCTCAACGCTTGGTGGACAGCGATTTGTGGGGACCACAACAGCGTTAAATGCCACGTGGGCACCTACATGACAGCTAATTCACACAAAGTACTTAGACGTGTGGTCCACCGCGCACGAGATGAGATCGGACGGCTGAGAATCTGTTGCGTGGAGATACGTAGAGGAACAGGACCGTCCGATTGAGTTACTAAAAATAGACGGACACGGTCAACGTCAAAGCGCAATGGGACCGAAGACCTCATTGCCAAAAAGGGAAAGGTGGGTTCTCTTCGAAGAAGTCACGTCTAAGGCTTATTAGCTGGTGGGGTTTAAGTCCTTTTTTCGACCCAATTGCTTTTTCACCCGGACATATTTTACAATTTATTATTTATTATGAAGTCCTGGAAAATTCCCAAAAAAAATCATCTAATTTAGAGATAACTATCAAATTCATCACAAACTATTAAAACGTTTATATTCATATTGAATTTGAATTTTTTTTTAAAATATTTAGAATTTGAATTTTAACAAATTACTCATTGGCGCCGAATTAAATCTGACACATAGGTAGAAAACGCTTACGTGACGCCTACGTGACATGTACTAACTCGCCAGCAGGATACACGTCATATTAATAGTAAAAAATTATAAAATATTATAAAAAATGTAAAAAAATGTAAAAAAATATAAAAATTGTAAAAAATTGAAAAAATTATAAAAAACTTGTAAACAAATTGTAAAAATTGTAAAGAAATTGTAAAAATTTGAAAATCGATTTAAAAATCTCTACATCCCGATTTTTACAACTTTTTTTTTATGAAATCGGTTTTTCAATGGTCATTTCTTTCATATATATCACCTCCACTAATTATATTTATATATATAAATTTTTACAATGTTTTCACAATTTTTACAATTTGTTTTCAATTTTTACAATTTCTTTAAAATTTTTCATTTTTTTACAATTTGCTTACAATTTTTTACAATGTTTGGAAACTTTAGCAAATTGTTTTACAATTTTCACAATTTGTTTACAATTTTTACATTTTTTACAATTTTGGAAAATTTTTGCAAATTTTAATTTTTACAATTTTTTATAATTTTGTTATTTTTTTAAATTTTTTTATAATTTTTTTTATTAATTTGATGTGTATCCTACGTGGCATGTCCTACGTGACGAGTTAATACATGCCACGTAGACACCACGTAAATATTTACATGTCAAGTTTAATTCGGCGCCAATGAAAAATTTGTTAAAATTCAAACTGTGAATAATTTTTTAGAAAAAAATTTCAAATTCAGTATGAATATAAACGTTTTAAAAATTCATGATGAATCTGGTAGTTATCTCTAAATAGGATGATTTTTTAGGGAATTTCCCTAAAGTCTATATATTTACTTATAAAATTATGTAAAAAAAAGGTCGTACGGATATAAGTAAACTGTAATATTGTACATGAATATGCCTTTTCAAGTCAATAAATACTTAAAAGGAAATGTTGGTAATAGTTATGTAACGTGACAAGTATATAGATTTTTTTTTAAAAAAAAAGAATAATTAGAAAAATGAAAGAGAGTCGTCAAAGATCTCAACAACAAGCGCACATGGAAAAAAGCAGAATGGTAATGGCAACGCATATTCCTGATTTAATGAACTTTGGAAAATCAAGATTGACATAGCCAATTAGTTTAGTGCTTTGATTCGTAAAAAAATATTGGAAATAAAGATTGGTAATAACACATATTTGATGGGTAAAAATTAGTAATGAAAGATTGCAATTTTGAAAATTATTATCTGTAATTATTATTGATTATAAGTTTTTTTTTTGTTTTTTTTTTAAATTATTGGTTATAAGCTCGGTTAATGGTAACAAAAATGACCCTTTTTCTATTTTATTTTATAATTATTATAAGCTCCGTTTAATGGTAACAAAAATAACAGTGACATTAATAATAGAAGCGGTGAGAAATTAAGAACAAAACAACGGTAAAATAATAGAATGATGCGTTGGATTTCTAATTATATAATGTCAGACCGTCGATTTACAAGTGTTACTTTAACCGCAACCATTGGATCCGACAAAACGAATCTACATCGTTGGTTCATGGACAAGACATCTAAACCATCAGATCATTGATATTCAATATCAACCGTTGGTATCAAATTCAGATCTGAACCGTTGGATCGACATAAATAATCTGAACCGTAGATTATGAACAGAAAGATTTGGATCGTTCGATTCTTAAATCTAATCTGAACCGTCGATAAAAAATAAAGCATCTGCACCGTCCGATCGGGATAATAGCTCTCAACCGTTGATACCATGAAATCGATCCAAACCATTCGATCCATAAAAACGAATCTGAACCGTTGATTCTCTAACAGATACCATCCGTCTCGACTTCTACTGCTGTAAGATTCATGTCGCAAATGACAGAAAATATCCACTTTCATAATTCAGTTTCCCCTCAAATCATATAATAATATAAACCCTATTTTAAATATACCAACTTCCTACAATATAAAAAAAAAAGATTTTTTCTCCAATATCATCATTGTATAGAACTCTCTCCAGTACCAAGAAGTCAGTTACCTGAAAAAACTAACACCAACCCTTACTGAGGTCTGATGGCACTTCTCGTTCTTTCAATCCTCGAAGCAGAGAATATCCCGAACAGGCCAGACCTCGAGGCTGATGACCCGTTACTCGTGGCTTCCAAAGCTCGTGTTTCGCCCTGAGACACGGGTTTTATAGTGTACAATGTCTTAATAGAATGGAAGAATCTTTGTACCATCAGACCAGACAAGGACCGAGCTTGCTGA